>NC_049169.1:124653949-124953949 GCF_009769625.2 Cygnus olor | reverse complement strand
TGCTGAAATTACCATGGAGGCAGAGTCAGAAAGCGGCTCTTGTAAAGTGGATGGCATTTGTCCAGAAGTCATCAAGGTCTATATATTCAAAGCAGATCCTGGAGAAGATGATTTAGGTAAGACGTGCTCATTTTAGAATACTCCAACCTGATACTTGAAATCTCGCATAAGTAGAGATAGTGGTTTCTCTCAAGTCATCTGTAAGGAGCTGTGGGTCTAAACGCTCAAGATTTGCAACCTTTTGGTTTTTGCAATTTAGAATAGAATTTGAACAAAATGTATTAAAATACTTTGTTCTGGTTTTCCTAATTAGGGGGCACGGTAGATGTTGTCGAGAGTGAGCCAGAAAATGATCACGCAGTTGGCTTACTTGATCAAAATAGCAGTATTCGTATTCCAAGGGAGAAAATGGTTTACATGACTGTAAATGATTCTCAGCACGAAGACGAAGATTTAAGTAAGTAGGTGGCTTTCATTTGGGAACGGGGATTTTCACTTTCAACAGTACAGTGTTCTTACTAATTTTTTCTTGATTTCTTTTTTTCTTAGATGTTGCGGAAATAGCTGATGAGGTTTATATGGAAGTAATTGTAGGAGAGGAGGATGCAGCAGTGGCCCATGAACAGCAAATTGATGACAACGAAATTAAAACTTTCATGCCCATAGCATGGGCAGCAGCTTATGGTAAGTAACATTCAAAGAATTCTTCCTGGCAACACTACAGCAAAGTGTCGGGCTTTGGTTTTGGAGGGTAGAGGAGTATCTGTGCTTTTTGTGCTTGTGCTTCTTGTTTAAGAATGGTTTCTTGGCATAATGAGCCTTAAAATTAAAAAGAGAAGAGGGGAGAAGCGGTAAAGCAGGCTTCTTTTTATTGCTATTTTAATAGGCATTTTCCTTCATAGTGTCAAGATGTGGAAGGGGAGGTACACAAGAATTCAGCTGAAAAATTGCATCTCAAGTACATTTGTCCTTCACAGTTTCAGGACACAGAAAGTGTTGGCTAGGGAATAGAGCTGAATATTTTTATTTGGAAAGGAAAAAGCAGATGGGAATATGTAGGATTCAGTGTAACAGTGAAAAGCAACACTGGCCTCTAGCTTGATTTAAGTGTTTTCTAGGAGGAACATATACATATGAGATTTCACTGATGGAAATAACTAATTAATGAAAAATAAGCTGGAGGGATAGATCTCAAAATTATAGAAGAACCTTGAGAATATTTCTAGCATGCAGAACTGTTTTTTGTGAGCATTAGTATCTGGGCACCAACTGGTGCACAAACTGATTTCCAAAACTTACATAAGCTTAAAAACTTACATAAGCTGGTAGAGCAAAATCTCATCTTAGAAATGTTTCTGTATTGCCCCCATCCTCCAAAGCATACTTTGAGTAAGTGAAGCAGAAGAAATACTGGAGTGGGGGACAAAACTCAGGTTATGTGTCTGTGTGATGTGAATTTTGGTAACGGTGCCAGTGAACAAATGACAGGGAAGTGCTGAGAATGCATCATGGGTCTCAAATCATAGACATAAGTCAAGGGAGGGCAAGATCTCAAGGAGTAGTGTGTGTTGAAAGTTGCTTAGGGGATGGATATTAACACCCAGAGCCTTGCCTTTGGCCATATACTGGTGAGCATAGCTTCAGTGTAGAGGAAAGGACAGAAGCCAGGTTGAGTAGGAACACAAAATTAAATTAAGAGAACAGTTGTAGACAGAGCGTTCAGTGACTGTGGAGAAGGAGGATAAAATGGAGCAGACTACTAAGAACAAAGAGGTGGAATTGCAAGTGGAATTTAAGAATGTGGGAAACAGTAGAGTGCTCCTGTTATCAGAAGTAAGCAACCTACCATGCAGCATGAGAGATGGTGGGGAAGGGAAGAAATAATGAAGCAATGAAGGCATGATAATGGCAGAAGTTTGACAGAGGTTTGTTATTTGCACTTCTCAGAACTCTCCTGCACTTCAAGAGGTATTAAAGGCTGATAACAAATGGGATCTTAAATGTTGGATGTGTTTTGTTGCTATATTGTAGCAAAGCCCCATTCCACTGTGCTTTATATTCCAGCAAGTTCTGCCATTTTATTCCAGTATTAGAAAATGTTTCAGGCCTGTTCTGTGTTACACTTAGAAGGACTCGTCATGCATCTGTTGCAAATTGTAACTGCTCTGTGTAAGATGTGAAATTTCTTTTTGTTTTCAACATTTATGTCACTCACCATGTTTACTGTTCAACACTTGAGCTAGCACGTAGATCAGAATCTCCAGGCTCTGCACATGTCTGTTCCTGGCTCTGACTCTTCTTATATTCAAGCATGAATATTCATTCACAGCGCTCTACAAAGGGAACAGCTATTGAGCTTCTTGCGCTGTCTTCCACTTGAGTCTTCTGTCTCGTTTGTGTGCTCTTCTTTGACTAGGAGCTGTTGTCTTCTATTGATTCAAGTAAATACTTGTCCACAACATTTGTTGTTAAAATTTACTTAGGCTCTTAAACCACTAATGTTAAACTAATTGCCAGTAAGTACCTTCCCAAGTATATGCATATATTTACTTGGAATTCTTGTGTTTGTTTTATGTCCTGTGATACCATTTGTGTATTAAACACAAAGCTCTGTGGGGTAAAGATTGTTTCCTTCTTTGTGTTAGACAATACCAAGCATGTTCTTTGTTATCAGAGGAAATAATTTGTGTTAAAATTTTAGGTGTGCAAATAGTATGTAGTGTATAGTATTTGTGTGCAAGTTTATGGGCTGTTGAGAAGAACTCATTGATCACGGTTCCTGTTTTGAAATTTGGTGTGTGAGGAGCTTTGGTAAGCGGAATTCAGATGTCCAGAAGCGACTGAGAGCACACAGGAATGTATTCAGGGCTGAGAAGACCATCAGGCACCAGAAATATTGTGACATTTTTGTTTAGTGATGTTAGACACTTTGGGCACAATTGTCAATCAAAGGAATGCAAAAAGTGCTGCACTTAAACTCTTTGTGAAATAGAAAACCCATTTACTCCTAAAAATTGTGTACTCCTGTAAATTATTTTTACAAAGCCAAGGCTTCAGGGTTCGTAATACCAATTATTTGGAATTATAACAAAATCATAAGTTCCATACAGAGCAGTTTTTTGACTCATCCTGTATGTTGTTATGGTTTGATTAAATGTCAAGGCAATTGTTTATCGGTTTTTTAATTATCATTGTAGAGTTTGTTGCTCAAATAATCTCCATTGTGATGACAGGGGGTAACTTTTTAACTTATCTTGTTAGGTAATAATAGTGATGGCATTGAAAGTCGGAATGGCACTGCAAGTGCTCTTTTGCACATAGATGAGTCAGCTGGACTTGGGAGACTGGCTAAGCAAAAACCAAAGAAGAAAAGGAGGCCTGAGTCTAGGCAGTATCAAACAGGTGGGTAGTAGCTGTCTGCGTTCTCATTCATGTAGGTACTTACCCATAAACAAATGTGGTTTGCTGAGAGGGTGTGCAATTTATTTAAAAAAAATATTTTGCAGATGACTTTGTTGGCAACACTTCTACATCATAGATGTGTGTAAAAATTCAAAAAAAATTAAATATAGTTGGTGTGGATTGTGGGTTTAGGGTTGTTTTTGCTGTTTGCTTCTTAGGGAAACTATGTCAAGGGATAAGAAAAACCCCAGTGTCACAGCAAAAGGTTAAAAACTGTTAAACTTGACTTGCTACACTAATTTTAATGTTTGTTTAATGTAACTTTTTTAAAGGTAAGGTTAGACAGATTAACAGCACTCTGTAATAGTACTTAAAAAAAACTTTTTGTCTTTATTGAATTACACAGAACAATATATTTCATTACACCAGCTCAACTAGTGACTGGAAAATCTGAATGTTATATGTTTACATTAGCCAATGTAAATTCTATGCCCTTTCGTGTTTTAATTGTGAAACAGATTGTCTTGATGTTCACTCCAGTGTTCTTGCTTGCATCCGTAAGAACAGATATGCTGTTTTAGCATTATTTGGTTTCTGCTATTACTGTGTTATGGTCTGAAGGATTTATTTGGTCTGATAAAGTTGAAAAAACACATGATTTTTTTTTTAATAGCCCTGTTTTAAATTATACTAAAAGTTTCTTTCCAAATCATGGCTTAACTGTAGGAGTTCTGTTTTGTCTAGCTCTGAACTAGTAAACCTGGCAAATTTAATTTTAAAGTTTGCTTTTTCTATTTCCAGCTACCTACTCAGTTCTCCTAAAACATTTTTGGATAGGAGAGCTTTTTAGCATGCCTAGACAAATTCAGGATAAACAAAACAGGCTGATGGATCAGTGCAAACAAGTTCCAAGGCTTTGAGGTGTCTGTCTGTGAAATGTGTTCTCATTGATGCCTGCTTGATACCTCTTCAGATTGTAACTGTGACAGATGGCACAAGAAGGAGGTGTTAGTTTTGGGGACATGTGAATTGTAGTCAGTGATAGGTGATTAAACTGCCAAATCAAACTTGATCTGCAGATTCATGGAAAGGCAGAGATGATGATGTGGTATGCTTACTATATAATACTCAACAAGCATTCTTTGTGCTAGCATAGGTTTCTGCATGAATTCATTGCGTGAACTCAGAATTCTTTAAAGTAGAATTACTTGAGGTGAAGAACAGTTGGGTGATGCTTTGGTTGTCTCTATCTAAAATCAGTATTTTCTTTCTCCTGATGATGATAATAAATCTAAATACTAATTCTCTTCATTTTTTCTACCTAGCCCAGTGACAAGCTTGGTTATTACATAGTATAGTGTGCGTGTCTGACTTGATCTCATGTAGCAATTCAGCTTAGAGTTAAGGTTGAAATAAAAAATTCACTGAAGTATAATATTGATGAAAGTGGGGTTTTTTTGTTTGTTTTCCAGCAATAATCATTGGCCCCGATGGTCATCCATTGACAGTCTACCCCTGTATGATTTGTGGAAAGAAGTTCAAGTCTAGAGGTTTCTTGAAAAGGCACATGAAAAACCACCCGGAGCACCTTCTTACTAAGAAAAAATACAGATGCACAGACTGTGATTACACTACGAATAAGAAAATAAGTTTACATAACCACTTGGAGAGTCATAAGCTGACCAACAAAACAGAAAAGCTTATTGAGCGTGATGAGTGTGGGAAAAGCTTCTCTCACGCAGGAGCTTTATTTACACACAAGATGGTGCACAGGGACAAAGGAGTCAATAAAATGCACAAGTGCAAATTCTGCGACTATGAGACAGCAGAACAAGGATTACTGAATCATCACCTTCTAGCTGTCCACAGCAAGAACTTTCCTCACATTTGCGTAGAGTGTGGCAAGGGATTTCGTCATCCGTCGGAGCTCAAGAAGCACATGCGAATCCACACTGGTGAAAAACCCTACCAGTGCCAATATTGTGAATACCGATCTGCCGACTCTTCTAACTTGAAAACTCACGTAAAGACTAAACACAGTAAGGAAACGTCGTCCAAGTGCGATATTTGTTTCCAGACTTTTACAGATACCAAAGAGCTACAGCAGCATACACTTATGCATCAAGAAAGTAAAACACACCAGTGTTTGCATTGTGACCATAAGAGCTCAAACTCGAGTGATCTGAAACGACACATAATTTCAGTCCACACAAAAGACTATCCTCATAAGTGTGATATGTGTGATAAAGGCTTTCATAGGCCTTCGGAACTGAAAAAACACGTGGCGGCTCACAAGGGTAAAAAATTGCACCAATGCAGACATTGTGACTTTAAGATTGCAGATCCGTTTATTCTGAGTCGCCACATACTCTCAGTTCACACAAAGGATCTTCCATTCAGGTGCAAGAGATGTAGAAAGGGCTTTAGGCAACAAAATGAGCTGAAAAAACACATGAAAACACACAGTGGCAGGAAAGTTTATCAATGTGAGTACTGTGAGTATAGCACTACAGACGCCTCAGGCTTCAAACGGCATGTTATTTCCATTCATACAAAAGACTACCCTCACCGTTGTGAGTATTGCAAGAAAGGTTTCCGAAGGCCTTCAGAGAAGAACCAGCACATTATGCGGCATCATAAAGATGTTGGGCTGCCTTAAAGTCTCTTTCACAGACTTATGGCTGGAATTGTAAAGGAATTTTGCCTTTCAGGCAGTTAGCTTATTTTAAAGCCAATCACCTGCGATCACCCACCCACCCACAAAAACAAACAAAAAAATAACAAAAAAAACCATACTGTGCATTTGATTTGTTGCTGTATAAAAATAGGATTATTGCTTCTAGTTGACTTTTATACCTTTTGTTCAATAGCGTGTTCTGAATTCTATTCAGTTTGTTTAATAAATGAAGAAAAGATGGCAACAATAAAGTTGCATTTAATAAAGTAAACCCCGTCTCTTAATGAATTTTTCAACCGTAATGGTTTATTTAAGTATATTTATCTTACTGACCTCGTTGATACTCACAGTGTCCATGTTAATGCAGTTTTGTCGTGAATTTTAAAAATATTAAATTTCTCTTGCTAAAATTGTCAGAGGTGTGTATGAAATGGGGAATTGTGATGCTGAAGATAAAGTCACTAGGGCCCACCTAATTGTCTTGTTTTGACTATACAGACTGTGGCAAGTTAACTATTTTACGTTTAAGGAGTTACACGTCTAACTTTATTGCGGAAAACTATTCTGCGTTTTAATTCAGGTTTCAAAGATAAAATTAAAAAAAAATGGTTTGGGGCATTTTTTATCTTTGACAAATTTAAAAGTATGCTCAAATATGTTTATTGTTCTGTGCTTCTTTGTCTTTGGAAGGTTTCGTGTGTTACAAATGAGTTGGTTTTTCTTTTCAATTTACTTGATGTTGGAAACATAAAATACTGTCGTTCCATTTGCAGAGTTAATAGATCACAGCTGTCTGTACGTGCCGGTAAACGTACCTCAGATGTAATGGTTTTATGTATATTAGTATTTCTTTGAAAGAACAGTTTGTGGTTCAAGTCACATTTTTATTCTGAGTTGATTTAGAATAAAATTTGAGACCAAGAGGTGCCTCGATTTTGGAAACTAGATATTTACGCTGAGAGCGTCGGAGGGGGTGGAATGGAGCAGTTGCGTTCATGAAGAGTAGAGATGTTTTAATGTAGATACCCCTAACGATAGTAGCATACCCTTATGATAGTAACAGAACTGTTTCTAAATTGAATGTTTTTCCTGAGCCATTAGCAGCCGTGTTAAGCTGCTGTTTATTAATTAGTACAGTATCCAGAATTAACCCAGTTCTTTTAATCTGTTTATAAACAGCTGGGAGAACATTACAATTATTATATGCAATTTTGCCACCTGAAGTCTATTATAAAGTAGTGCTGTATCATTTGCTAATTGCAGAATAAATGTACAACGCATGAAGTCACGTACGTTAACAGCAACTGTTGGGCAAAGAACCTCATACGATTACATGCCAGCTCGTAGGACCTGGCCCCGCTCCCCTGTCTCAAGTTCCCCCTGAAGCCACTAGTTGGCTGTGGATTGCAGCTTTCGGACCCACCCGACTGACGGTCAGATGAGGATAGGTTTGTAACCAGCAGTTCCCTAATGGAAAAGGCTCAGAGCCTGTCCCAGTGCTTTCTCTCCTGTCTAGGCAGGTGGCCGTCTGTCCTGTCCTGTCCAACAGGAATTGCAGTAATGATTGCAGGTTTGGGGCCATAAAGGGACAAAGGTTTCCTCTCAGATGTGCATCATCCAAACATTCTGTATTTGGTTTTGTTACTGAGCCCTGCACCGGTTTGCTCAGCCCTTCTGTTTCACTGTAAGCTTAAATACTTGTGTTTAGTTCGCTTTCACCAGTTCAGATGCCATGCCGCTACCCTGCTCTGCCCTGCAATGTTTTTTCTTCCGATGCCTGCTTGCCCGTGCCCCCAGGCTCGTCTGGCGTGCGCTCGCACAGCCCTGCTAGTGACCCTCCTTTAGTGCGTACCGCGGAGATGCGCTGCTCCCTGCCTTCGCTGAAACCCACGGTGGAGCCAGTGGATTTTCTACGCGGCCGTAGCTGGCTGGCCGCTGCCTACCGATTGCCAAATCTGATGCGTTCAAACGCAGTAGAGGTTTTCCACGCGCGTCTCACCGAGTACCCTCGTTCGACTTCTTTTCCCCCTTACATTTCAAGCATTTTCTAACTGGAAACCTAAAATGTATACAAAATCTGCATTAATTCCCATAGCGTTGCTGAGGACTTTAGCCATTTTTAACTATTTTTTTAAATAAGCTGAAAGACAAAGAACACAATTTTACACGTTTTCTTTCTCTTACGTAGCTTGGAATCATACCCACGCTTTTTTTTTTTTTTAAAGCACAATGTTGAAACTTTTTTTTTAATAACTAAGGGTTTGGTCAAGTGGATTTTGTAAAATGTATTTGTCTGTATAAAGAGAAAATGAAAATATAGTTATTGTTAATGTACTGACATTAGTTACAGGTTAGTTTTAATTCTTAAATAATTTGCTTAGCAAATGCTATGAAATGGATGTTTCAGTTTAATGTTTAAAAAAGGTACAGATTTTTACAAGGACATAATATAAATTATTGTTCTGTAGAAAATACCCTGTTAAATATTGTATACGTCCTTCCCTCTGTACACTTTGTAAAAAAGACAAAAGAAAAAAACAAAATACATAGAATCATATAGGGATGTGTGACATTATTGTAATTGTGTACTTGATAATAACGTGAAAAAATAAAATTCAAAGTATTTTCCTGTTAACGTTCAGTCTATTTGATGCCAGTACTGAGACTAAGTGTTGTTCTGAGGGATACGTTCGTCCTGAAATCTGCTGCACTTTAGTTTATTTTTCGACTCCCCCACTTTTTCAGCTCATTTTGTGTAGTACTGGGGTACAAGCGATTAAAGCCTCATTTGGTGAAACGCGCGCTTACGAGCAAGTCTACGGAAGCGAAAGGCATAGGTCTTTGAAATCCGTCTTCGTGCTTGTTCTTATACTGAAGGTTTATGTCTGATAAACTTCTTATAACGCCTTAATCTTTTTCAGCAAGGTGGCTGCCTATTAAGTGCTACTACACTGTCCAAAAAACCAAACAAAAACCGCAAACCTCGGGCCAGAGGAGGTGTACCACTGTCGCTTACGTTAATAAACTATTTCCCAGCATCTCTTCCTTCTGCCTCCCCCACACTCGGGGCTGGGACAGGGCCCGGCCGGAGCCTGGTGGCTCTGCCTGGAGCCACCTTCTCCCTCCATCCTCCACATCTCCTCACGGCTGTGCCCGGCTCCTCGGCCCGCTGCTCCTTGCAGGGCTGGCGCTGACCGGCGCTGGGGATAGAGAGGGCTCGTGGCTGCCAAAACGTGTTTTCCCACTGCTCCCTTTCCGCTTAAACCCAGCTAAATTAACCTGCGCGCGTGGGAACTATTTTGGCAACAGCTCCCGCAGCGAAGGTCAGCCTGCTCTACCGGCACGTGGAACCTGGTGTTGCCTGTCATCCCCCAGCCCTGATGGCAGAGCTGTGCGGGGTGTCCCTGCCTTCCCCGCCCGGCTGAGACGGGAGGAGCTGGGGTGTGGAGGTGGCGGCTGCTGGCCAGGTATCTCCAGGACACGCAGTCCAACGCATTTGATACCTTTGGGAAATGCTTGCTCATCCACTCCTAATCTTGGCGTATTAGGCAGCGAGACTTGCATTGGGCAACCCTTCCTAATAAGCTGTCGCTGAGCTGCCCGCAGTCTGCTTTTCGTTTTGTGTTCTCCGTCGACCTGGTGTTCCTCAGCGGCTTGTCGTGAAGCCGTGTGTCGAGTACCAGAGATATTCAGGCCACGGGAGAATAAACGCGTCTCTTTCTGGCCGCTGTGAGAACGAGGCAGGAGCAGTCATTGCTTCCTCTTGCTCCCGCAGACTACCAAACCCTACCCTCATCTCCGATTTACCTAGCTGTGACGGCCTCGCCGCTCTGCTGCCAGACTCTGCTGAAGACTTCCCAGCTTGGTTAGGTGTCCACTACTCGCATGGGTGACATCTCCCTCGCTAGGCAAAGGCAGGCACCCGGTGGGTGTCAGGGGACAGAAGAGCCTGGATGGCAATTTAAGAGTTCTTTGAAAGCCTTATTTGCGAGCCAAAAGGCTGCCTCACTCTCATTAGGAAAATAAGCCAGCTAACAGGTCACTGTGGTTCACTGCCTTATTAAAGGTAGTAATTAAAATTAAATTATATATAATTACCAAGAAACAATATGTTAACAATTAGGACAGGGAGAGGACTGATCAAGGTGTGGATGTCTGGACGCCAATAAGCAATAAGTCAACAGAGTGGTTCGGAGCAAGGAATCAGCCGCCGGTATACATTAAATGTACAATACACATACACCAATATACACACTAAAAGCTTTGCACTAGGTGGAAAGGCACAGAGGTAGTTTTTTGTTTGTTTGTCTGTTTTGGTTTGGTTTGGTTTCTTTTAAATGCTGATGCAGAAAAAGGAAGAGTTTCAGTATTTTTTTCTTTTCTAAAAGTAGCAGAAGTGTTGTGTATCAAAAGAAGCGCGAGATGTCTACTCCGGACCTGTGGCAATCAAGAATGCAATTCATTTCTGTAGGCAACAAGCATTTTATAGTCACAGAATCATATAATCATAGAGTAGCCCGGGTTGGAAGGGACCCACAAGGAGCATCGAGCCCAGCTCCAACAGCAAGCACAGATGCCTTGTGCACAAACCAGTTCAGGGGCCATGTAGCATGTAGGTGTCTGTAATATTTGTAATATTTACTGGAATTCCAGAGAAGCTCCACGAGTCTGGAAAAATACTGCCACGGTATGGAAGGCAACTCCGTCTGTGCCCTCTGCAGGGCAGCCGTGTGAGCAGAAGCCCCTTCTCCACCCCATGCAGGCAAGAAGCGAGGCCTGGCCCCAGGCTGAGCGCTGGAAGCCCTCAGGCGGGGTCTGGAGGTTATGAACCTCTCCCAAAATGCTTTGAAGACAGAAATTAAGCTTCAGCTGTGGTTCAACTGTTGATTTAGGCTGATTTAAGCCAGCACCATGGAGTCAAGAGTGGGATGTTGTGAGCTTCAGGACAGGCAGCTTCTCCAACCAGCCTCCCAGGACGGTGTTTTCCTCTGCTTGCCCCGTGCTCGGGGGCTGGCCTGTCTGGCCCACTGCCCTGAGGTGCCAAATGCCCCCATGCTGGTGCCTGACTGGGCATCCTGGAATCTAGTTTGAGAAGGCAAGCGCTTGAAATTAGGTTTTTGACTGAAAAACTTAGCATCAGTAATTAAGAACACTACAAGCAGATTGAAAATGGACCAAACACCAAAAGAAGTCACCTGAGAGCACCGGCACTGATGAGGGCATTGCCTGCAGGGACCACGGGCTTCTTCATGTATTAGGAAACGTAAAGCCCCACAAAGTGCTCATTTTCAGATTTTTCAACCAAAGTCTACCATGCTGGTTGGAAGCTCAGACAGCAACCTACATGTATGCTGACACGGGGCGGCTGGGTGCTGTGCAGGACCCAGGGGAGACCAGCACCCAGACGGCATGGTGGCCAGGAGCTAGACCTCCTCCCACCGCATGTGGAGCTTATGGCAGTGTAGCCACACATTCCAGTGATGTTTCCTACTCACATCTGACGGCAAGATGAGTCCTTTGAAAAATGTATGGATGAAGTGACACTTAGATGGCATGCAAAAGACAAGATAACAGACCTCATTTTTCTCTTGCACTGGCATGAATCAAGAACTTTGTTAAAGCTGATACTGTCAAGGTAGCTTTAAGAAAACTGGGACAAGTTATGTCTGACATAGCCCAGGAAAGCAAGGAATGTGAGGATTATATCCATCAGAAATGATGAATCATTCTCAACAAGTACTCACAGGTATGGGAGCTGGGGTGTTACAGCAGGTCAAATGATTGGCAGAGGCAGAGAGACTGAAGAGGAAAGAAATACTTGAAGCTGAGGAAATTTATGTGTACAATATATTTTTACCATACTTTAAAACATAATTATGGTATTATGAATACCATTTTGCATATCTATCATGGACCTACCAACAGAGTATTTTTCCTTAGCTGTTAGCCAGCCTCTGACAAGGTTCAAATTCTTTGTGGCCACTTGGAGCAATGCTGATACTTGACCAGACCCACTGAGCCCCCTTTCAGCAGCACCCAAAGCTGGCACCTCACTGGGCACTTCAACAGTATCACAATAAAGCTGACACGTACATGGGAAACATATACATCTACATGGCCATTCAACAGACCTTTGCATCATCCAATGTATACCTTGTAAGTAGGCACCAGCAATCTGGTGCAGTCTCATCCACAAAGGCGGACCCAAACCTGCCCCATAACGTGGGTGTGAAACGCCTGCTGTGGTGCAGCCAGCAAGCAGGATCCCTGCTTGGCCACGTTCCCACTTGTCGCAATGGCTGTGCCAGGTGGTGGGCCCTCCAGATGGCCGCTTGTGGGAAAAGAAGTAGCCTGATCCCCTGCTCTGGCCTGGAAGGACAGCTACAGGGCTGGCACAAAGACAGGAAGAATTAGAAAGCTGAAGGGCAATCCCTTGTTTCACTATATGTCCCTTTTGCCATTGAGAGCTTCTGAAATGACCTGCAGGCAAATTAATGCAATGCAAGGATCTACTTGGGCACCCACAGGGATAAGGGAGATTTCCTTCCTGCTGTAGGCAAACAAGGAGACAGTGGCTTGGGAGGGGAAATCAGCAATTAGGCACCAGCTGCACTGCATTTCCCGGCACAGAAGGTGCATTCCCAGCACAGAGAAACTTCCCTCAGCTCTCCAGAGAGGGGAAGGGCTTGACTCTCTGCCTCTGTATAAATTCACACAAGAGGCAAAAGAGATGTCCCTTAGAGCACACACACTCCCATGAAACACATCAGTGTTTGAGGTTAAAAAAAATAAAATAAAAAATTAGCAAGTCGTGTCTGTTCAGTGTGTCACAGAGTTTACTTGAAAGAAAACTAAACTAACTTGATCTTGACTCTGAAACATGAAAACAATTTTGGCTTAGACAGAAGCTTCTTAGATTTGAGATTCAAGTGCCTAAAATAGCATTTCTTTTCCTTTTTATTTTAATTTTTTGAAGACCCTACAATGAACAGTAATGCATACGGTAGGTACCATGTAACTAGTCCTAAAGGCTCCACCTACCTTAACCAGCAGGTTGGATTGCTACAAGTGGACCTGCAAAGGAAAAAGGTCAGTGGTGAGGGTGCAGTGTCCACCCTGTACTCAGTTTAATGGGTTTTGTGCGTTTCAGCCTGGATGCCCATCAGGGTCACCCCTAGTCTGTGCCTTCCAGGTTTGCTTTTCCCTGGCAGGCCTCAGCTCTGGTGCTGCAAAAGCAGCCGCAGGAGCTGGGCGAGGTGCTGGAGGTGTGGGGGACTCACTGCAAAAGCCCTTGCCCAGCCTGCAGAGCTGGGGACGTCTCTTCTGCCCCTGAAACCTCACGAAGAGGGGAATCCAGAGCCACATGCTGTATGCTGTGCCAGCAATCCCTAGGCACACACATTAGGCTTTTCTTCCCCATCGCAGGCTTAAGTAAATTCTTGTATCCAAATCCTCATCAGACCTAACCATGCTTAGCTCGTTAGCACTAAGAGGCTTGAGAGCCCTTAATTGGTGATCCCTTTAGTGGGACCAGCAGTGGCAAGTGCTTAGTGACTATGTCTGGGAGAGGATGTTCCTTGTAGGAAAAGAGCTGCTGTCCTGTAGCCTTGCCCCTGCAGCCTTGTCTGGTGTGATTGCTTGCAGCGTGGCCCTGAGTGAGCTGGCTCAGGGAAACATGGCCTTAGGAAGAGCTGAACGTATGGTGGAGCTGTGGCCTTGTGGTAAGCGTGGCTGTGCCACTGAGGTGGGGTCTCCCCAGAGGGGACACCCCTGCTGCAGGAGCCCTGCTGGCTTTGGAAAGCAGCTTTGATGGGAGGCTGAACAGCTTTGTGTTTTTCTGGGGGGTCTTGCAGCTTCCTTGAGCCTCAGGAGTCCTGTTGTCTGTTAGCGCTGCTTTGTTCAAGGGACAGACAGAGATCGCTAGGGGCTGTTTTCTTTTGATTTTTCAGTTTGCCTGGAAAAAGTCAAGCTAAACCCTGGTGACTGACCAAACGATGACACAACTGAGCTTTCTGAGGAGTGGACGACTCTTCTTCCCTTGCCACAGGTGTGTGAAGTTTCTGGCTGCAGGGACGAGGTCTGAACACCAAACCAACCAACCAAACCCCCTCTCCTAACCCTGATACTTTGAAATCTCTGGGGAAAGGTGTTGAGGAGTGACCCCAAACTAGCAAATGATCCAGCACTCCTAGCAGACGTGCACCCAGAAGCTGGTGGTGCTCCCGACCTACCAGGTTCTTGCTGAGGGAAGCGCCTCCTCACCCAGCCCTGCCTGAGGCACCCTGCCCCCAGATCACACCCAGGGGCTGCTCTCAGAGGGAAAAAAAAAAAAAAAAAAACAAAAAAAAAAAACAAAAAAACAAAACAACCACCTTTACTGAAAGCGAGGAATAGCCTGAAGAAATCATCGCCCACCTCGTCCAGGCTGGGCTCGGGCCCTGTCCCCCCAGCGGAGGCAGGGCTGTGGGATCCAGGGACACGGGCACCGCTTCAGCGGCGCTGGGGGGCCCCCTGCCCGCAGAGCTCGCGGGAGCAGCTCCTCCTGCTCCTGCTGCTGCTGCTCCCGGAGCCCCGGCAGCCCCCCCCGTGCTCGCCGGTAGCAAAAGCCCCCCAGTCACCGCCGAAGGGCACGGCGAGCACCCGCAGGGGCGACGGTGGTCTCGCTGGGGAGGGGGCTGCGGCTCGGGGGTCTCCCGGCTGGGCTGTGTCCCCCCACCCCCCCCTGCCTCCAGCCCGGTGCCTGCCCACCCCCGGGCACTTCTGGCTCCGGACCAGGACCCTGACCCCCAGCGGTCCCCCCGGCCCCCAGCCGGCCCGGGGAGGCCTCATCGCTAGGTGGCAATGCCGGGCAGGGCCGCGGACGGCAGGCGGCGTCCCGGGGCCTCGGGCCCCTCACACGGTGCCCCCGGCCTGCAGGGAGGGAGGGGAGGTGGCAGCTCAGCCTCAAGTTGCGCCAGGGGAGGTTCAGGTTGGAAATGAGGAGACATTTCTTCTCAGAAAGAGCGGTCAGGCATTGGGACGGGTTGCCCAGGGAGGTGGTGGCGTCACCGTCCCTGGGGGTGTTCAAGGAAAGGTTGGACGTGGTGCTTAGGGACGTGTTTTAGTGGGTGACATTGGTGGTAGGGCGATGGTTGGACCAGGTGATCTCGGAGGACTTTTCCAACCCAGACGATTCTATGATCCTGTGATCACCGATTCACTATCAAGGGATGTTGGTTAATGCAAAGCAAGGGTGAGATTATACGTTGTCTCCATCATACAGACAAATGCGTTCATCGCAGCTAGTGTTGTTACAGCGAGTACTAAAGGAATTAATGATTCACCACTTAATTTCCTCTTCTCCTACTCTTTTCAGCTTTCTTTTGCTTTAATAAACTGGTCTGGAGCCAACTGCAGCATCAGGTCGGTAATGACTTCAAGCACCATTTATGCTGCTATCGTGGCAATTTAAATTGTCACTTTCTATTAAAAGGTCTAACTCCGAATGGTTTTAGCTGAAAGCATCGACACTGACAGTGCAATTAAATAAAGAAACTCTTTTCTTGGGATGTCAGTGCAAACACATTTTAAATAAGGGTTCAGAAACACCTTGCTAATTTTAACTACAGTATAGCTTTCTAGTGAAAAATAATACCTGATTCAGGGATTTTTTTTTTCCATGCCGTGTGACAGTTTTCATTGTCATATTAAGAGACTTAAAGGAATGATCCGCCAAAGGAGTCCATCCATCTTTGAAAACCTCTTATCTCCACCATAAAAATGGGCAGTGTTGCATAAGCAGAAGCCATCATTTCTCAGCATATACCCATGAAAAGACATTCATCCTGTTCCTGAAGGACTCTGATTTGCCCACCTCAAGACAGCTTGTAAGAACTGTCCACTTTATTGAGTGTTCATACAGATCTTTGTCTACAGCTATACAGGCTACCTTTCAGAAATGTGCTGTGTATGGTGCACTTAATGAGTCTCACATTCTGTTTATCTACGTATTTTAAATCCTTTATAAAGTATTTTTGCAGAAGAGACTCCATCCATGTTGTAGACCACACATGGAAATTACATCCAGTTCCTAAACTACTTAAAAACAACAACAACAACAAAAACACTCCTTGTAAGCTCTGTGCAGCAGCTGTAGTTAGTGTCTGTACCAGGCTGGCCAGGCATCTTTCCTTCCCTACCTGTCCAGTCTCAAAATCGTCTTCCTGTACCTCTGGCCCTTTCCTCCTGTGCTGGGCACAGGCTGGCACTCCTTCAGCAAACACCTCTTCCTGATCTTCAACTCCACCACGCACGTTATGCCTCTTATCTTTTGGAGTCGAATAAAATCCTTTGGCTTCAAGAGGAAAGAACTTACTTCTATTTCGTGTTTAAAAAGGGCTTAACATCATAAATGAACTAACTAGTATGAATATTTTAAATCTCATCGCAAAAATATGTTGCTCAACTTAGTTGATTTTTTCTTACTCCTATGTTAGGGGCAACCTGACTGCATGGCCTTTTTATTTTAAAACAATTACTAGACTTCAGACAGAGTAACACAACTGCAATCTTTGGTGTCTGTGCCTTAAATGAGAAGTTGAAGAATATTTGAACAGCTCTAATGGTTTGGGTTTTATTTTAAAGGTTTTAGAGCTTCTCCAATACATCGGAGTGTACCTTATGTTATGACCACTGTGGTTTCTCTGAAGTGTGTTAGATGTGCTAGAAATAACTGACTCATAACATTTAAGCCCTCTCTGTCCCATTCTCAGTTGCTACAGCTATTGCTCTGAAGGACACAGAGACACATCTTGAGATAAGCACCTGATGATGGTTGTGGATATGATTTTCAGGTCTACACAATTACTTTTCTAACTACAAAGCACTCCACATCCTACCACTTTGCTGCAAAGAAAAAGTGCAGCACTAGAGATTGATTTATGGCTGACCCTTACAAAAATGATATGCACGGGAATAGGATCAAAAGTAATATTCTTTACAGAGCTGTGAATATTATTTTGCTTCATTTCTTTTTTAAGAAAAGGAGAACAAGTAGGCAAACATACTGGTATTCTGAGAACAAATGAAATAAAGGTACTGCATAGTTATAGAACAAGGGAATCCAGGGCACACGTGGTTAGGACATTTTACTTAACAATTTTGTCATACAAAAGCTGCGCATTTGTTAAAATGAAAACTTCTCATGGGAACAAGCCAGTTTTTCAGCTTCAGTGTAGCCTGCATGCAGCCTCTCCCCACTTGTCTTCTACCTAATTTTTCTGTCCTCAGCTTTGCTTTCAAAGACATTCATTTTCTAAAGCTTGAAAAAAACAATACTTTTTTTTTTTTTAATAACAAAAGGTTTTTATGAGACAGAGAGAAACATTTACTGTCCAGGTTTAATTTTGGATTAGAGAAGAAAGAGATCTTAGAAATGTGATTAGACAGAAGTACTCTTCAAGGACAAATAGTATATGCAGTACGGGCATGGGTGTGTGAAATGCCAACATGCTTATCTAGGGGAAGGAAAATGAGAAAAATGTGGAAAAAAAAAAAAAAAAGCTACTCTTGTCATTCTGTAAATGTGCACATAGGACTGAAACCAGGAGGCAAAGAGTGATAACACTGTATGGCAATGCAGAGCACTGCCTTTGGCAACACCTACATAGCGTGAGGCATTTCCCCTTTGCTGGTGAACACGGCTCCATTGAGGCCCTGTGCGGGCTGAAGGGTACTCCTGTTGTTAGCAAACAAGAACTGGGCCTGGGTTTCCCAGGGAGATCTTCAGTGTGGCACTAACTTGCTAGTGACAACTCTTCTGTGCCTGTTTCTTGGGCTTCACTGTGGTTAGGTGGAGCGAGAGCCTCCCTTCTCTGTTCTCAGAAGAGCCCCAGGGCCTCTCCATCAGCAAAAAGTAGGAGAGGGCCCTGGTGCTGGGCCCTCGGAGCTGGGTGCCTTGTGTGTGTGTGTGTGTGCACGTGAGCAAGCCGGGGATGGCGGCATGCCGAATTCCCTGTCTCCATCCGTCCCCACCCCATGCCCGCTGTGGTCATGGATGATGAGCACCATCCACCGCGATGATGATGATGGATCACCGTGACAAGCCGTAATCACCGTGACGAGGGTGATGGCCACCCCTTGTGGGAGGCAGCCTGGCTCTGCCTGCATGCGTTCGGTGGCCGCCATGTCGTAGAGCCTGGGCGCGGCGGTGCCTTTGTGCAGCCTCAGGGCCAGCGGCCCACCTCTGGGGAAGAAATGTCCCCTTTGTTCTGCCTTGTCCTCGTGGCACAGTATTTCCTTCAGCTGAGGGGCCGTGGTTGGCCAACTTCACACTGCCCATGTCATCCTCAAAGCCCAACAGCCCGGGCATGTGCATGAGTTACTCCATCCCTGATCTACCCGGTGCATTGGGACACATTTCTCCTCAGCCAAGGTTTAATTCCCACTGGGGCAGGCACAGCCCCATGCGGAACTGGCACAGCGCTAGCCCCGGTTTTGAGCCTTGCCGCTCCTTACAGGATGTCTTTCATTTTGAGACTTTACCCAGGTTGTGCAACCTATAGGCAATATTTGTTCACGCGTCCTTAACGCAGGGAAACAATGCTCCCAAAGAAGCAGATAGGCTCGATTGTACAATTAATGGCTTTATGATGATTTTGTCAGAGCAGCCCTGATTGCAGGGAGTGGTTCCATCCTGTAATACCCAAGGGACCTGCCAAAGTTAAACGGAGCTAATAGCCGAGGATATGCAAGCTAAAGGTGCCTCCTTTTCCCACCCAGCCCTCCACCAGGACCTGGCTGGGAGGAAGAAGGGCCACATTAAAACGGCATGATTCAGCTCCCTTCCTCCTCTTCTCACCCTCCATGAGGAAATGTCCTACGGCTCAGCGAATTCATTTTCCCAACTCATTCTCAAACATAAATCAGTTGCCTTAACAACATTATTTCAGCTGATGACCAAAAAGAAGACATTTGCAAGGTAGATGGAAAGGATAGCATTCAGTTCCTTATTCCTAAGCTTATCTATAGCTATTTTACACTTTTTTTTTGCCCCTCTGGTGGGGCAGCTGTCCCTGTGCCCTCCGGAGCAACGCTAGCCTGGGTGTTTGGGACTGCTGGCTCTCACTGTGCTGGCCCCGGCCGTGCAAAGGGCCCTTCCCTCAGCTCCTCTGTCATCTTTCAGATCACATAAGCAGCTTAACCACCCATTTCCTCGCAGCTGGCAGGGGCACCCCAGCCTTCCTCAGCCCTTCCTTCCTTCCTTCCTTCCTTCCTTGGTTGTGGCTGCCATGCCCTAGTGCTGGGGCTCTCCCCTCCCCGCCAGGCGTGCAGGCCGCCAGCTGGCCTGGCTCCTGGCCCTGTTACCCTTAAAAGCTTTGCTTCACCCTAAGGAACAACTCCTAACAGAAACCTCTCTCAGACCTCATGAAGCAGCATCAGCACTGCTGGCACATTTCAGGCCTGCCTTGTCTTTCCCTTCTGTCTCCTCTCTTCTCCACAGCATATCAGCTGGGTCTCCCTCCTTTTTAGGTTTCCCTTCCCTTCTGAAAGCCTTTCGGGGAACAGAGTGGAGTAAGGAAGGGTTCACTCTTGCTTTAGACCTCTGCCACCGATGTTGTATCAAATGCACAAAATACAACATGAGCCCTTTTTCTTTCCTTTCTCAGGCATACAGGAAGACTCCGCTGCTGTAGCCTACTTCTTGTTGACCAGTATGTGTCTGATGTAGATGTAAAGCTAAGACCACAGTGGCATTTTAAAATTATTTGAGCATAAAAAACATACAGAGATACACTCATAAATCAGAGAAGTACCCATGTTCTATAAAAAGGGAACTAGAAACCAGAATATTCCAGGGATGGTCTGAGCATCTAAAATGGTTGGCGGGTATGCATTGCAGCACATGTACAAGGAGAGGCTGAGAGCGGGGGCTGTTCAGCCTGGGGAAGGGAAGGCTCGGGGGGAATCTTCTCCATGTATATAAATACCTGATGGCTAAAGAGGAGTAAAGAGGATGGAGCCAGCCCCTTCCCAGTGGTGCCCTGTGACAGGATGAGAGGCAATGGGCACAAAATTAAACACAGGAAATTTCTTTTAAACATAGGGAGATTTTTTTATTTTTTATTTATTTTTTCACTGTGAGGGTGGTCAGACACTGGAGCGGGTTGCCCAACAAGGCTGTGGAGTGTCCATCTGTGGAGATCTTCAAAACCCATCTGGACACAGCCCTGAGCAACCTGCTCTTGCTGACCTTGCTCTGAGCAGGGGTTGGACTGGGCAATCACCAGAGGAGCCCTCCCACCTCTGCCATCCTGCAGCTCTGTCTGACCCACGCTGACAGCTTGGTGTTTCCCTAAAACGTCTCTTGCTGGTTTCTGGGTGTCCCACACATGGGTGAAAGGAGTGGATGGAGAACAGGCACTGGAACACAGCTGAGATATAGATGTCCTCCATGGGCACGCAAAGGCAGTGAGTTGCCCGTGCACGGGCACACCTTTAAGCTCCAGAAATGGGTATTGCCTTTGCTGTGTCGTGGCTTACCAGAGACGGCCTTCAGCTGGCTCCACACCTTTGCATGTTGGTCAGTAACTTTCCAGTGGGGTAGAAACAGCTTCCACAAAGGCTGCTACAGGCAGTAGGAACTGCAGGCAGCAAGCAAATAACAGCAAGGAGACACCCCTTCTTCCAGTGCTGCAAGAACCAGAAGCACATATTAATGCATTTGGGAACCGTACTGAGTATGTAACAACGCCGTGCTTTATGTCTGTTTTTAAACACCAGAGGCATTATACCTGACTTTTAAAAAGGGAACAGGCTTGTCAAATGTTGGAAAAATTTTCCCAAGAATCATTAAAAGCATAGTTTTGATTTGAATATATTTTCTTCAGTATTCAATGTTAAGCTGTTACAAGACTGGTTCACAGAATTATGAGTTTAAAAGACATATATGTGTTTTATTTTATTCTTTTTTTTTTTTTTTTTTTTTGGTCTTTAGTGTATAGATCACATTTGCAATATTTTTAACTAATAAAAATGTTTTTAAAGTGGAAATTTATTTTGAGGAAAATCTGAGATTCTTGCAGAAAATTAGACAAAAAAAAAATCAAAACCAAGTGTTATGAAGTTTCCATACTTTTCTGAGAGAGAACAATGTCACTGAATTAGTTTTATTGACACTAATGTTCTCAGCCATAGTAAATACCATGCAAATGTTGTCAAATGTTTATATAAATTATTTTCAGACCATGCAATTATGTCTGCCCTGCAGAAATCTGACCCTAAGTATTACCTGTCAGTCAGACAAGATAACCATTTTCTGTTGTGGGACTTGAACATCTCCCCCCCAAAAAATACACAGCTCAGCATTCAGGTGGAACTCATTCAGCTTCCACTTACAAAGTCAGAATGAACTGCTGGGGAGTAAGGACTGGAGAATCTGGAAGCTGACTACGTAAAATGGGGGGACAGAGGAAAGAAACAAAGGGCATGAGATAAATTATTCTCTGAAAATTATTATGTGGGAATGACGTTTCTGAAACAGGACAGATACTACATTATTCGGCTGTCAGCAAGGTTGACAGAGATGCTGGGGGAGCTGCGATAGTTGCTCTATGAAGGTGCTAGTCAGCTAGTCAAATGCTAGGAAAGAGGAAATTGGTGGCAGGAGGAGATAATACAAGAGGCAAGTGGAGGTAAGACAGAAGGAGGCCACTGGGAATGTAAGCAGTGTCTGAAAATATTTAGAATTCATCAAACTCAGGAGAAAGACATAAGAAAAGGTTTCTGTAGTGGCCAGCTCATAGTGCGTTATAAATACTTCTGCCTTTTAAGCCTACCTGCAGTTAAAAAGCTGCCTAAGGTTGCTGTGTTTGAGCCATAAATTTTCCTGTGGAAGCAAATATATCTATTAAAATGTCACCAGCACACTGCTGTCGCAGATCTGAAGGTTTCTCACATTTGAAAGCTTTCCTGTATTTTTTCCTAGCTTCCTCAGTTGGGCGAATAACATCCATTATCTTTCCCTACAAACTTTGCCTCACTAGCATGCAAAACATCTGGTTTTCTTCCTCTTTCCTTTGTATCATTTTTTTTAGTGATCTTTTCATAATGATTTTTCCCCCTCAGGAATTCTGGTAGCAACGTTGGAATATATTTATTGCATGTCCTGAAGTGAGATGGTGAAAGGCAGGAGGGATATGTAACAGCTGCCTTGAAAATGGTTCAAGAAACAAAATCGAAGCATTAAGCAGTGTTATTTCTAGATGCTCTAGAGCATCTCCCTCCTTCCTGAAACAGATGTTGATGAAATTCACCTTGCTAGGGTGTGTGCATTTACATTGACAGGTTTGTCTGGGAGAATCAGAGAATAACGCCTTGGGACAGGCATTAAAAATGGCTTTGCCGATATGAAAACAAGCTGGGCATCTGCGATCTGCTGCAGCAGCTATCCTCAGTCAAGCAGAATGCCACAGAAATCAGCTTGCTAACTGCAGAGTAGCCTGAAAGCAGGGAGACTTCGGAGGGATGTGACCGGTCTTCCACTGCCCCTCAGCTGCTGGCTGCTGGCCCCGAGCCCCAACCAAGTCCTGCAGCCCCGAGGTCCCAGCCCTTGCTGGAAGCACGGCAGGCATCTCTCCTCCTGCTCCTTGGCCCCAGCCTTCCTGTCCCACCCGTGCTGAGGTGAATAACCACGTTCATATCACCTCGGGGGGTGCTGCGCCATGTGGGGGTGATGTCCTCCTCACAGGTTAGGAGCTTGCCCTTGGCCAGCTTATGCCACTTCAATGAGACCTCCGCCATTTATTTTTATTTTTTTTTTTCCCCACCAGGTCAGATGTGGAACTTCTGGAAATGCAGGAGTACCAAAACTCTGACATTTAGAGTGTGAATTTCTGTCATAGCTGGAAAGATTTAACCATGAACTCCCAAGCTGCCTACTGGCAGATACTACTTCTCCTTCCTTATGGAAAGACTCTCCAAGTTTCACGTAGTTGGACAGGTGGTGGAAGCCCTTCTGAGTTAAGCGAGTTATGATGTCCTGAAAGTCCCTCTTGGCTCTGCAACTTGGAGCCTTTATTCACAACCACTCGGCAGCCTGAGTCTCAAGTCAGGATGACTATGGTGTGTGTCTGTCCAGTGTGTATGTATTCACAATGAAAGGGGATGACAAATGGACATTTTGAACTAAGCGGGATGAAAGTGTGCGAGGAGTGGTAGAAACCTGCCTTAAGATAAAATCCAGATAAGTAGATATTAGAGGACAATACTCATTACAGATATTCCACTTCAAATAGTTTTTTATTTCTAGCAGTCTTCTCTAATTTCCTTAATGCATCATCTTCTGTACCCGTGAATCACGAGTTAAGTCTGTCAGGAGAAGTCAGTGCTGCTTAGGCAGAACTGCATTAGAAGGTGACATTTTTGTAGCATATTTATTTAAAGCATCAGGAATGAAAAGATGGCTATTAGATTTCAGGTAAAGGTTTGAGAGGACAGAAGCACACAGAAACTGAAACTTCTCTCTCTATATATTTATATACGCTCACTACAACCGTGCAATTTCTTTTAAGGCTGGCATGAATCAATCTGTTCTTTCAGTTATTTGATGATGACTTTTTGTATTACTTCAGACTCCATTTTGCTCTTTGGACAGTCACAGGTTTCTTGCTGTAACCCCTGACAGCTGCTAAGATACATAGTCACTGTAGTTCATTATGTTAAAGAAATGAGCTGATCTGAATCCATTTTTGTCTACTATAAATACCAGATAATGCCCATACGCAGTGTCTCCCTCTCTCTGTAAGTGAGGCCTTTAACCCTGTACTTTGGAATAAATCATAACAATCTGCCTAACAAATCTAAATATTTGAATTTGGTGACTGCTTTTTAAAGAATTATTGAAAGACAACAAATTTACAAATATCAACAGTGTCAAACGAATTCACCTGCCCGCTAGTTTGGTGATCAAGAAGTAATTTAATGTTTCCTGTCCTTTTGCAAAGCATTGCAAACATCAGCTGAGAGGTTTCCTCAGCTCACTGCTCTGCTCTTTAGGTAAGCACAGTTTTGCCATCACACAGACTGAGACTTAGACTGGTTGTTTGACTTCTACGATAGGATGGAAGAAGTCCTTGCCAAAACCAAAAAGATACCACAGCTACCGCGGAATCTCCTTCACTGTATTCACGAGACCCATATTTATGTCTAAATGCAGATGCAATGGCAACAAAACACTTGGACTTATTTCCTGCCTGCAAGGATTTACAGTCTAACCTGTTGTTCCTAAAGACAACTTGTAGTGCTCAACACAGTGGCAGCTCTCCTGTTTTGTATGTAGGGGAGATCTCAACTGAGGTTTTTATTTACAGCTCTTTGTGTGTGTGTGTGTGTGTATGCGTGCAAGCCCATTAATGCAAAGGATGCTTAAGAGAAAAATATCATTAAACAAACCAACCGACAAACAAGAACAGTACAGGTTATTCATTATCAAGGCAATACCAATAAGATGTGAATATTTTCCTGTCATACACTGGAAAACACAAAAATTGGCCATCCCCTTGTGAAGGGCCTTGCAGCTTTCTCCTATGCACCAAGTCCAGACGCTGAAACCCCTCACGTGCTGCAACAACTTATTGCACATTGTAAAAACTTGTAGTGGTACACTGGAGAAAGCTACAGGGCCTTTTCCAAGTTGGTGTTTTGGGTGTGTTTTCTGTTCTGTAGAAACACAAAGAATTGGCAAGGTCCTGGAGAGGATGGACCTTCCGTCCTCAAGACAGGAGATGTCCCTGGGCATTTGTCCAGCACAGAGACCAGAGGTGCAGACACCATTTGCACACAGAAGAGGGCTGTGCTATAGACATCTACACAGCCTCTCACCCCATGCTTGCTAACAACTTCACAGTTTTTTTTCTAGTTTTCCAAGACCTCTGAATTATTTCGTAATTTCTCAAACCTTCCAGTTGTTCCCGTTGAGTTTTGTTTTTTAACTGAAGCCTAAGTTCCAGTTCTCGTCTGGAGACAGTAAATCTTTCAACTATTACAAATGTGTGCCTAATGTTTATTTGACTGGTTTTGCTTTTCCTTTCCAGACAAGCCATGTTCCAGACAGTCTTGCATCTCTACCAAAATCTCCCCTGCTGCTCCTGTTGGCTCAGTTTGTGTATGAACTGCAAGACAAAAATTCAGAACTGAATGCCATTTGAAACACGGTATCATAGAATATCCCGAGTTGGAAGGGACCCACAAGCATCATCGAGCCCAACTCCTGGGTCCCCAAAGGACCACCCAAAAACTCAGACCATGTGTCTGAGAGCATGGTCCAAACACTTCATGTCTGTGCTCTCCTTTTACCTTCACAGTTCAGTGAAACTCAGACATTGCCTGTGTGTTTCCAATGCTTTTAAAACCACGGACTTCCCTTGCTTGTAGGGACAGTTGTAAAATTGAGGTAGCTTTCAAAAAACATCGAACTGAAAACAGCATTTTTCTTCTGACTTATGAGCTCATCTCCAACACTACTTGGAAACCAACAAGGTTCTTCATTCTGGAGGAGGAATAAACAGACACTATAAACACTCAGCATAATTTCCCTAACATTTACTTGTAACATTACTTACAAACCGAGCTTCGGAATTTCACAGGCTGTGCTTATATAAAGGTAAAAAGCAGAGCTTCAGGATGTAGCATTGATTTTGTACGTACACTGTCCAGGCTCTTGCTTGTGTTTAGGCTATTGGCACAGGCAGTCTCACTGGCAGCGGCTGACAACGTTTTGCATTCATACATGTGTATTTGTTTCTCCTTGTTTTCTGGTGTGTGGTCTGCTTGTTACAGAAGTCAACATAACTGTAGTTTTAAAGGCTGTTCTGTCTTGTTTCATTTATTATTATATTACAATTTCTGTGTTGTGTGTGTATGCTTTGGTTGTTGGTTGTTGGTTTTTTTTTGGTTTTTGCTTTTTTTTTTTCCCTCCCAGTAATAGCAATACAGAAGGAGCAAAAAATTTCTGTCATGTTACAACCTGTGGGAAGAAATGCATGACCTATCTTGCCCAGCGCCTGACTGTTGTGGTAAAAGCAGACTTAGTCATTAACTGCAGCGTGCCTGATGACGTCTTCCAGTCAGAATAACATTGCTGCCTTCCAAAGAGACCCCTACTTTCCCCTCCAGGAAGCAGCTGTAAAACATGAAATTGAGCATAGCTGTGTTGATGCTACACAACCTGTTCCATAAAGAGGTCCTTAGCTTTTGTTAAGGTCTGCTGTCCCAAATCAAGTGGAAAAGCAGAAACTTTAATAAACAGGAAATAAATAAACCAATTTGTGTGCATTTTGAAACATTGCACTTTGATTTCCATCACTTTTACTTTTTTATTTTAAGGGGTTTCAAAATGTTTGAGATTTCAAAATTTGTTTTTGAACAGCAGGTACAGAACAGCTCATGTAGGAAGTGTCCAGTCAAAATACTTCCACATAATCCAAGGTTAAAAAATAGTTTCCCATCAAGAAATCTTTTAATAATTGCACCTCCTAAGCTTCATTTCAGACGATCTGACGTTTTTGACACAAAAAAAAATAATCTCAAAATTCTTGTCAGCTCTCATCTAGAAATTGGGGATCATAAATCAAGACTGGGAAGGAGAAAATCTACAGAAACTTACCCTAGTGAAAGAACTTCTTAATCCTTATCTATTCTCTTTGATGCTGAAGGTCCGTGAGGTTTGTCTTTACCCATCACTGCCCTTGGACACATATGAGATGCTCACAAAGTGGCACTTACTTGGTCCTTAAGACGTACGTGTCTTACTGCTCATCAACACTCCTTTGGAGAACAACTTCTCCCAGTGCTGAAAAGCTCTGCAATCAAATATATGTACTTTATCACAGCAACGGCAGGGAAAATGCACTTCCTGCCTCTATTCTACCTCAGGATGCTGATTGTTGGCTACCCGCGCTCACCACCAATTTAGGGTCCTAATTTTATAAGGTTCTTTCAGCTCTTTGTTCTACTGTTAAGTGCTGTGAATTTCCTTTCTCTTGTTCTACCACCAAATCTAATGGCTCATAAGTTACTTAAAAAAGGTAAGACACGGCAATAATTACTTATATCTGGAAAAAAGTGTAGCAACATATTACAAAAATAAGGGTTTGATTGCGCATCTTTATATTTCTCACCTATAATTGACTGCCAGAAACTGATTTACTATTTTGCAAGTGAGATAAAACTCTTGTTTATCTTCACCTCTAATGAAAGCCCCTCTCTTTCCTCTTTCACTACTTCTGTACTGACGTAGAATAAAAGTCTTTGTCTAAGCTTTCCTATTAAAAGCACAGATGTAAAGCTTCTGGCACGCCGGATACCTTTTTTTTTTTTTTTTGGTGGAAATCTGTCCATCTGAATAGGCACGAAAATTACAATTTTGTTTTGTTATCCCAATTTATTTCACTGTAGTCACTGTACTTCTTGATTTTTACAGTTGCTGCCAGAAGCCAAATAACAAGCAAATCCCGTTATTAATTTATTTAACAGTGATATAGGTCTTATCTCACATTAATGAGCCACCCCTTCTGAAATTGCCAACTTATTACTGGCAGGAGGTGAAAAGTCGATGGCTTTATAGTGGAAAAGGGTAAGCTACGTTCAAGTTCAACTGCATAGCATGCTGTAGCTGAGAAATCAGGTTTAATTTCATTACTAGACTTGTCCAGGCTTTTGGAAGCTGGAAAATTTTAGCTGACTTTTCTTGTCTGGCTGGGTAACCCAACTTGGGAGAAATCTGATGCACAGTCCTATGGCACTAAAAATTGATGATTTATTTTTCTAATGCACACTTTTCTTATTAGCTTGAACTCAACTGAACATAATTTGTCCCCCAGAAAAGGTCTTTGACTGCACTGATGACAATGACATCTGCTAGATTTCCCTACTACCAAAATCCCTTATCCTATCCTACATATCCTGTGCGATGGAGCCTGGAGCTTGCCCTTTGAGAGCATGCGGGACCTCCTGCTGGTCAATTCATGAGCCAGGACACCTGTGTACGGGCTTGGCCCACCAATATGCAATAAAGGGGCCGTGTCAGCTTCTGCAGGCCAGCGTGCCTCCGGCAGGGAGAAACGCAGGTGGCAATAGGGGCCGCGCACTGGGAGGGCAGCGATCACGACAATGTACTCAGCTCAGGGGAGTGGAGAGAATGCTGTTATTCCTGTGAGGCAGGTGAAAGTGAAAGTCATCATCAAAAGGGAGGAAAGATAAACATCTGGGCCGACCTTTGAAAGAAGAGCAGGCTAGTAGCAACGAGGGGGCACGTTCCTTAAGGAAGAAATCTGAGCAGTATGGTGCTTGGAAGGGCGCTGAGCCACAGGGTACTTGAAAGCCCCCAGTAAACAGACACGGGGAACTGCATTCACAGATGGTTTTTATCTCTTGATGCATCTAAATGGATAGGTGACTGATCTATAAATGCCTCTCTGCTGCTGAAATTAAAGTAGGTTTTTGTTTGTTTGTTTTTTCTTCTTTTTTTTGGTGGCAAGTGCCATGTATGAAACTAAAGGGTTAAACTAAAAAGTGGACTAGTGGAGCTGGGAGCGAAATGTACTTCAGCTCGAGGGGATTTGAAGGATTTTGCATTGGTCTCGAGGCCCAGCATTTGTCTTAGAGGCCAGCGCTGAGAGGGCACTGATGAAGCGCTGGGGCTAAGGAAGTGTGCACAGAGCAGCAGACCTCCAGCTGTGGGAGCTGAGGCATCGTGGTGTGCTCTTCAGCTTGATTTATTAAATTTAAGGTCCGTCAGGCAAGTCTTTTTCTTAAGAAAGAGCCCAGAATGTGAAGAAGAGATGATGTTTGACCCAAACACGGCAAATGGTGTTTCTAACAAGAAGAAATTACAGAAGATATGTGGTCTTTAGACTCTATCCTGTGTTAGATACTCTGGCAGAAGAGGAGGATGGATCTCTCACAGTAGCAGTTGATTAATCCTTAACCTTTATATTTACACCAGTTACATCCCTATAGGTTCATGAGAGGAAATTCTCTAACGCCATGTTTAGTGTATGCTGCAGTAGTTGTTCCAAACTGGTGTTGCTGAATAACTAAAATATGACAGTCAAATCCAAAATTGTTACCATATGAATTCTTCAAGGAACCGTGAAGTCAAAGCAGACTCTGGGTTTCTTCTAAATATGATAAAATAGCCATGAGTTCTGCCACTCCCATACTTCATGTGCGAGTTTCTTTAACAAAAGCATTGACAAACCTGCCTCACTCAAAAAAAGGATTCCCAGGAAAAGAATAGTTATTTTTAGCTTTCAGGGAATGAGAGAAGCTGGCAAATAAAATAGCAGCAGATGGGAATCCTGTTGTCTCTGCTCAGGGAGAACCTTCAAAGACCTTCGGCTATCTAGACATCTCAGCAAAGGCTAACTTGAGCTCCCAGTCACGTTTCAGAATGCGATCAGCTTCAAACATGTAAATTAAAAAAAATATATCAAGCAAACTAGGGAGAAAAAGTATGGCGTATTAAGGGTTACTAATGGGTATTTCTCCCTCCACTAGCAACTGTCTCTTCAGGATGAGTGAACGGGCTTCTAAACAGAGAATGTGCTGGAACTGTGCTTCACAAATGTTGCCTGCATCTTTTCAGCATCTGGACGGCAGAAGACATTCGTGGTGTTGGATGCTCTGGAAAGCCTGTGAAGGCTGCGCAGATACCACACTCTAGCAGTCAGCCGCTGCTGCAGCCCGCCTGGTGAAACTACAAAGCACGTTTCAGTGCAGTGAAAATGAGAGCAATGGTAGGGAGGACTCGCAATAAATCGTCCTGACCTAAAGGCAAGCCCCCCTGACAGCAACAGAAGAGGCTGTCGGTAGCCTCGTCTGTCTGGCTCCCCAGTCTGCCACAGTGGAAGGGCTCTGCCTTTTCTGGATCTAGTCCCTGCTGTCATTTAGCCACTGAGCAGATCCTTTTCTTGCATCCCAGCGTCCAACCTGTCCTTCCTGTAAAACCTCTGTGAATCCTCCAAGATGGCAGGGTTTACCACAAGGGTCTGTGGTGCCTATGAATGTCCCACAGTCCCTAAATTCGCCCACACACACTTTGTCCAAGTTCCCGGAATACCACCTTGATGAAAGGAGGCCTCCATACGTGCTTTAGCTGTTTTGTGTGCGTGGTCCTGCGTCCAGCAGTTCCTAACTTTGTGTTTTCAGCCACCCTGATTCCTCAGCTGTCATTTCTGAGGACTATCCACAGTGGCTCCAAGACCTTCCTCCTGAGTGGCAATAGCTAAGCATGGTGTAGGCAGCTAGTTGTCATCCCCTCCCTGAACACCACCTTGCGCTTATTATTGGCACTGAGTGTCACCTGCTGCTTGGCCACCCAGCACTGCACCAGCCCTCCTGCTGCTTCTTGCAGCCGCCTTTCCCTCTGACCATCCCCAGCTCGGTAGTATCACAGAAGGACAGGGTGCTTTGGGCTGGCGGGGACCTCAAAGACCAGCGAGTTGCAAGCCCCCTGTCACGGGCAGGGACACCCCCACCAGACCAGGTTGCCCAAAGCCCCATCCAGCCTGGCCTTGAGGCAGCGTCACCAAACACCACCGGGCTCCATTACCCGTTCCCTTTTCCCAGGGAACAGCCTGAAGACGTTGCACAGCACAGACCCCGGAGAAGATCCTACAGGGACCCTACCAGCGGGTGAAACAAACACGGGGAGCAGAGAACCCCCCGTGCACCCCTGCCCTCTTGTCTGCTGGCACACGAGATGGTGCGGGTCTCATCTCCGCGCAGCCAGGCTCATCGAGGAGAAGATTTGAGGCTCCTCCAGGGGAAGCCCTTCCCGCTAACGAGGGGTGCCCGGCGGGGAGGCACCGCGTGCCCGGGGCCGTCCGGCGCCGTGAGGCAGCGCGGAGGCCGGGCCAGGCTCGGAGGCCGCCCGCCGGCCCGGGCTAATCATTAGCCGCCCCTCGGCCCTGCCCGGCCGCCGCTCGCCAGGGCCGGGCTCCGCAGGGAGCCGCGGGCCGGCTCCCACCCGCGGCCATCTCCCCGTCCCCGTCCCCCTCCGGGCGCCATGGAGGGCGAGGGGAACGCGACCCTCCCCCCGCCCTGCGGCGCCAGCGAGCCGCCCTTCGCCCGGGAGCTGCTGGGCAGTGAGTGCCGGGGGCTGCCCGCCGCCGCCTTGTGGCCTGGGGGTGCCGGGGAGGGAGGCAGGGGGCAGGCGGGGAGGCAGGGAAGGGGCCGCGGGGCCCTCGGGGCTGAGGGAGCGCGGCGGCGGCGGGCAGGGGGCGCGGGGCGACCCCCGGGGGGCGCCCACCCCGAGCCGGGGCGCCCAGCACGGCGGCTCCTCGGGCATGGGGTGCAGGGGGAGGCGGGGAGGGGGGTCCTGGCTTCGGGTCGTGGGGCTGGGGAGGTCAAAGAGCCGGGAAGGCGGCACGCCTTTGTTTCTTCGTGGGCCTTGCCAGTGTTGGTTGGCCGCAAACGGTTCCGAAACGAAGCGTGACCTCAGCGCCGTGCTTTCCTCCATCGCTGGAAGCGCCTTCCTTGGGAGAAAATCCACCCCAGCCAGGGGTGAATGCTGACCTGCGCACCCGGAGTGCATGAGGCGTGAAAGATCAGGAGCTTGCACGCCCCACAAGCTGACTCCGAGAAGGTTTGCACGCCTAGGGGGTTAGGGACAGGCACGTCTTTGAACCTGCGAAGGCACCAAAGAACTAACTCCAAGCAAATACACTGTTGCTTGTAGTGTGCTTGGTAAAGCTCCCAGAACATCCTCTGGTTTCTGTCTTCTGTTTATTTATAGCCATTTGAGCTCGCTGGTCCTAGATCCCTCCCTTTCTGAAGGGGACTTCTGCGGAATGCTTCGGGAACATGGAGGCATATTCCTCCCATATGCTGCCTGAGGATCCCGAGAAGATTTATTTTTGAACTTAAATTTAAGTACTTGAATCATCCCGTGGAGTCAGTGGTCCCTGTGTGTAGCTAAGGATGAATCACGCAGAACCACACCGTGGCTGAGGCTGGCAGGGACCCCTGGAGGCCACCTGCTCCAAGCCCTGCCCAAGCAGGGACACCCAGAGCAGGCTGCCCAGGGCCATGCCCAGGCGGCTTTTGGAGATCTCCAGGGAGGAGACCCCACCGCTCTCTGGGCAGCCTGTGCCAGGGCTCCGTCACCCACACAGCACAGAAGGGCTGCCTGGTGCTCAGAGGGAGCCTCCTGGGCTCCAGTTTGTGCCCAGTGCCTCTTGTCCTGGCACTGGGCACCACTGGGAAGAGCCTGGCTCCGTCCTCTTTGCACCCTCCCTTCAGTGCAACGCTTTGCAGGAACAGGACTAAGATGCCTCTCTCCAAGATGCTCTTTTTACATTAAACGTTTGGAGTGCCGATGACATGAATCAGATTTTTTGTTTGTTTGTTTTTTTTCTTTTCACTTTCTGCAGGCCTTGACCTAGCTGGTAGATTTCTCTTTGCAATCTTGACTCTGATGACGCTAATTGCTGATCTGGTATTTATAGAGGAAGTGATCTACATCTACAGGAAAATCCCCTCCTCCAAAAGATCAATCTTAATTTGGATAAATGCTGCAGCTCCAGTAAGTATTATGGAAAAGACATGAACCTGAATGTTGAAATTAGCATTTCCCTGAAAATCTGCATGAGCCTGCCTTATCTCTGCCCTTCACACAGCCCTCCTCCCTTTCTCTGTAGGTGATTGCTACTACCTCATGCATTGGCATGTGGATTCCTCGCTCAACAATGTTTACAGATTTCACAGCAGCAGTGTGAGTATTCTGCTTGTTCTAGATGTTGCCCCAAACCCTGCATTTCTTCCCTTTAAACATCTGCTAGTCTTGGTAAACACAGTCATTTTGTAAATTTAACAATTTAGTAATTTTTGGTTTGAGTTGAAATCTCTTGGCAGCTCTTTTATGGGAGGTGGAAAATGCTGAAGCAGTTCCCAGTGCTGCAGCCCCCTAGTGTGGGAACGTCAGTATGAAAGAACTGTGACCTGCATGTAATTGATCGCCTTGACTGACAGGAGCTTTGAAGTAGCACTCTTTTCTTTTCTCTCTCTGAGTGTCATGTGGAATGAGATTCTGACCTGTGGCTCCTTCTGTGTGCTTTCATTAATGATGAGCTCTATAGGTCTATTATTAATGGTGGCAAGTGAACCTCCAATGAGTATATCAATGTAAAAATGTTCTGCACTTGTCCTGATAAAAGCACTTTCCGAGCACGCATGGCAGCTCTGACATGCACAGAGAAGAGTGAAGAAGCGCAGCCCCTGCTTTCTGGAGGTGATGGGGCAGCCCTCAAGGCAGAGCCTGGTGGGGGCACACTGTGGCCACGGGCACACCAGGAGGGCCGGGATGGTTTTGGAACCCACTGCGGGACGCTATCACGGTCTTGTGAATTGCCCCACCCCGTGTCACAGTGCGTCTGCTAAGAGAGGAGAGTAAAAAAGATGGAAAGCAAAGCAGTGGGACTTCTAGCATGCTGCAGTTTATGCAGGTAGTGCAGGCTACAAGAAACTTCTCAGGATCCAGTCCTATGGCACGTTGAGCCTATCTCAGTCACGCTCCTCCCTTGCCCAAGCTGCAGGTTCCTCTCCCTTCCCTTGCTCCATTGCTCTCACTTCTCCAGCTGCTCAGCAAGCTCCCTCAAGGAGGCAGTGCAGCTGGAGAGGACCTCTCTTATTTGGTGGGGCTGGATTTCAGTGAATCGGTTCCCTAAATCTGTGTGGGGCCAGGAGGAAAGGGTGTCTGCACAATCTGTAGTTCCTGGGAAGGGCTGAGAATGTGCAGCTGGTGAAGGAGGGAGAGGAGGGGCTGCAGCAGACACTGCCTGGATCTGCTTCGGCTGCAGAGGAACCGCACCCTGACTGGGGCAGCACATGATGCTGGCTAAATGCATATGTAAACCTAGCCATGTGTTGTTGTTTTTTTCTGTTGTGGGTTTTATTGTTATTGTTTTTTTAAGAGGAGGAATAGGACTTGTTTTGAAAAGGTTGCACCAGTCAGGACTAGATAACTGATAGAAAAATACGGCTGCAATGACTTGGGCTAAAAAGCCCGTGATACTGACTGCCACCCGCATGCCTTGGGGAAAACCTGAAGGTTTTTCACAGCAAGTGCCAGACTTTCTGTTGATTGCAAATCACGAACTTTAAGCAACCCGGACAGAAAGTTTAAAAAACCAGGACAGGACTGGCCTGCGCAGGCATGTGCGAGAGGCAAGCAGGAAGTCCGTTCAAGCTGGCTTTTTCTTCCTCTCCTAGATTTTTTGCCATAGTTATCCACAAGTTCCTGATGATGATGATTAAAGAGTGCGGGGGCCAAAAGCTGTTCCTCAGGCGGTTTGAAAATGGTCGCTTCAAGATCAGCACGGGGCCCTGCTGCTGCTGCTGCCTTTGCCTCCCCAGCGTGCGCATCACTAGGTGAGTTGCCCTTTAAGATTTCCCAGCTGGAAAACCGCAGCTGGAATTCAGCCAGCTTGGCGAGCCAGGCTTACAGCAAAGGGCCTCCCTGCTTCCCGAAAGCCACTCTCAAGCTGTCTCTTAAGCGGCGCTGTCACTCGGGGCTGTACGCCGCCGCTAATTTCTTTCATTTTTATAACGCGGAGCTGCACATGAGAGGCGAGAGCACAACATAACTCACTTTAACCCAGTGCGGCGTTCCCACTCTGCAGTAGTGCTGAGCACTGTGGTATCTGCCCTGCTAATCCCGTTCTTTTCCAAGAAACCATTTGTACTGTAAGCAGTGGTATGTGGGAGGAGGAATTTCCACTCTAGAAAACCCGATAATTGGGATTTTGGTTTCTTTTCATTCCAGGAGGGAACAAAAGGCTCCAGACTGGGTATTTTTCACAAACAAAATCATCAAATTGAGTCTGTCTTGAAAGAAAATTTCTTTTACTTTGATAAATTGAAATGTTTCTTTCTGATTTGGTCTTTAAAACTACCTCAGATTAAAATAATTTTTTAAACAAAAATAGATGTAATTCCTGGAAAGCTTTGATCTCAATGAAATGCCGTTGTCTGGTGCGGGAAAACCAAATATTTTCTTCTGCCAAACTAAATAGCAAGGCACCTTCGAGAAGCGTGGTAAGGATGGAGAGCTGCACCTCCAGGAATCACCGAGTGTAACATAAACCCTGACTGGTGGGGCTCCTCTTCTGGCAGGAGCTCAGACCCTGCTATTTACATGCTGCTCCACAGCCCGAAAGCCTCGTATGTTCCAGGGCTTTCCTACTGGCACAGAGCATGAGAACATTTCTCCCATTAACAGCAAAATCTCAACGGCTGAATGTCCAACACGGAGACGTTTCTATGAGAGTCTGTACGTTCATGTCAGAAGGGATCTTAGGGACTTTTTGGTCTGGTTACAAGGAAGTGGCAAACAGAAAGCAGTGCGGTGGTTTGTGAGGGATCCTGGAACGAGCGGGAAACAGTGCTGAGGGAAAGGGACTGAAGGGGAGGTTTACTGATGGAGCATAAGCTGCAGTGAAAAATATGTGAAGAATTTAACTTACAGTATGCTTTTGATAAAATCTTCATTTTTATTGTAATAATTTTTCCTTAAACTACCTAATTTGGTATTATAATTTTAACTCTTATTACCATGAATTTATTTTAATGGGATAACAGTGTTCATTTACATGGAGGGGACACCAAGAAGAACATGTAGTAAAAAAAAACACATAAAATATACCTCCAGAAATAGATGTGATACAATGATGTAAAATGGGTAAGTTATGCCAGAGAAAGATCAGTCTTTTATATTCCTCCCATAGATACCTTCTGGGGAGACAGAGTTACTCCAAGGGAGGGATTCGTTACTTTAAAAGAAATCATAGATTCAGAGAATATCTGAGTTGGAAGGGACCCACAAGGATCATCGAGTCCAACTCCTGGGTCCCCAAAGGACCACCCAAAAATCAGACCGTGTGTCATATACTATTGAGTAGTCCTGGGAAAGCTAACGAGGTACAGAGGACAGATAAGGCAAAGCAACAAGCCGTCCAGCAGAGAGAGGTGGCAGAAGAGGTCTGATGGTAAAAAAAAAAAAGGCAGACCTGCACTTTCAAGGAAAACAACTCCTGGCATTGCAGGGACTGCACTGTTTGTCATGTTATTCTTCAAAGGCCTTTGGGAATAACGGGTCTTTGAAAAGGCACAGGCACTAAACGGCCAGCCAGTGGTAGGCCCTTCCCTACGTGTTTGTGCTCTTCATAATTCTGTGGTTATTAGCTCTATTAATTGAGCAATTCATGCAATTCCTGGTTCGTGTCTGTTTCCCGTAGCACACTAACTGGCAGCCTGTTGTCTGCTGAGGCACATCTGATGGCAGTCTCAAGGGACCAAGGAGCTACAGTGAAGACAGCATTAACAGTGTGGGAAGTACATAGCAGCGGACTAAAACATGAGCAGCAGTAGCTGCCGCAGCTTGTCCTGTGAAGACTGGGGGAGAGTTTGTGTCAGTCAGCTTGCATGTCCTCAGTTTGCAAGGGCATCTGCCCCTTTTCTGGTGACCTTTAGTATTGGCTGGCCAGGCCATTGTGTAGGGGCTGTATACTGAGAGACAGTAGTAGGGAAATCATGAGCTGTGCTCCTGGCTTTTTGCCAGCTTGCCAAGTGCTAATTAGCCCCTTTCTCCTCTTTCTGTACGGAGGAGAAAATCCAGATGCTTACATGGCAGTATTCACGATGCACTGAAAAATTGCTAGTCTTTTCACCGAGGTCTGCATGATTCCTTGTCTTGATCTGCCACAGGACTGGCAGACTGGGCCTGTCTGAGCAGGAAGGTAGAGTCTGACAGCATCACTGCTGAAGGCAGGCTGGCTGTGTCAGGGATCGAAGCTCTCTAGTACTTTGCCTTTCAGCTGAAGGTTGCTCTGCCTAATTTTGACAGAGAACTGAAATAGCGAGGCAACAAGGCAAGAGCAAGTGGCGTTGTTCAGAAACTGGGTATGCTTCTGCCAGTGCTGTGGTTAGAAAAGTATTGCTTTTGGAGAGACTTTGCTAAATAGACATCTGGGTAATTCTTGGAAAGTTTTTAATCTTGAAGCTGTTTCTCTGCAGATTTTAGCCATGTGCAGTAGGAGTAGAGAAGTTTCACTGCTTAACAGCATCCAAAAATGTTATTAAGGTTGCTAATAAGATTTTGGCCTATGTGATTTTTATTTTATTTTTATCTTTTACCAGGCAAACCCTCTTTTGGCTGAAGCTGGGCACCTTCCAGTTTGCTTTCTTTCGACCCGTGTTCATGTTTCTGTCAATAGTGCTTTGGACCAATGGCAATTACAGCCTTTCTAATGTAAGTAAATGTTTTAAACAGAGATGGTCCACAAAGTCCATGGCTTTTGGTTTGATTTTAGTATCTTAGCCTACAATGAAAGTCTGGAATTTGGGAGCATTTCCAAGTGTGTCCTTGCCATGTTCTTTTGAGACCCTGAAGCATGTACTGTACTTCTGCTTTGTACTGTGTAAGCTGCAAGCTGATGGAGAGGTCTGTATCTGCTAATAATTGTGCACCTCCTGGATAATTCAGAGTAGCAGTAGTATTTTTGCAGTTGTTGTTTCATGGTAGTAAAATAAGTGACCCCTCTGAGATGTCATGCTGAGTACACTCTCATGAGCTTGCTGAGCATTCCCAAGAGCTGCTGGGGTCAGATGGAGGGGCTTTGTCATCCATTACAGCTCCACGGTGGTAGCACTCCAGTCAGGGCTGTGCAGCTTCCCCATGCAAGCCCCAGCGACCACTGCTGGCATCAGCTTTCGTGGAGATAGAAACAAACATTTTATTGCCTGCATCATCCAGTTTGCAGCTTCTGCCTGGAAATAGTAACATCTGCACTGTAAAGTTTTATTGGTACATTTGTTTGATTTTCTTCTCAGTTGTCTCCTGAAGGAGCTGCGATATGGATTAGCTGCTTCGTTGCAGTCCTTACCATTATTGCTCTGTGGCCAGTTGGAATCATGTTTCAACAAGTCAGGGTTCTCCTTAACTGTAAGAAGATCATCCCTAAATTTGCTCTTTATCAGGTGAGAAGTTTAATATTTCTGGTAAGAATTTCTCTTGCTGGTGATGCAACACCGTCTCTCTGTTTCTTGACCCTTTGCTTAAAGATTACAGTATTTTTTTTCCATTAAATGCTGCTGCATCCACTTGAAGCACTTTCCTTGGCTGCTGTTCAGTTTCAGTTTGAGCCAATTTACCTCTAGTCTTTCAGGAGTGCTGGAGATGTGAGAGCTTTGTGAAATCCATTCATCTCTGGGCAGCTGAAATCAAAACAGCACCTTGAAGGAAGCTTTTTCGATGCCGTATCCTGAAACACAATGTTAAAAAGCTAGTGTGTACTTTTAAAAACGAGGAGAGGATGTGGAGCATTGTGTGGGTGGCTTTTGTTTGAACTGTTTTGGCATGTCATAATGTGCTGCTTTGACAATATTTTTCTTGGCCATTCTTCACTACGGAGTTAGATAATAATGAAAATACTGGCTGGGACTCATTACATAGTAAGGAACAGACCCAGATAGGCTGTGGGACAGGGACAAGGCCACCCTCTCCCACGTCACCCAGAAGAGAGAAGAGGGTACTGTAGAACGGTAGTACAGTGTCTTCTGGTACAGGACACAGAGCACAGCTGCTGCACTAAGAGCTCTGATAAGTAGATCATTAAACCCTTATAAAAGCAATCAGCAGGATAGTCGCACATGCAAAGCTGCATCAAGGTGAATCCACGTTTAAGGTGGCAAACTCTGTGCAGGTGAGGGTTTATACTCGGGCAGTTGCACCAGAGAGACACTCTGATATCTCTGAGACAGCAAAGGCCTAGCTCAGTGAATAGCAGGCACTGTGATGTGTGATTATTGCTGAACCCAAGCTGCAGAATCCTCCAGCCCCTTTGGCAAAGAAGGCACTCGTGTATATTTTGGGGAGCACCGCATCTCCCTGTTGCAGCAAAAAGATGAGACAACCCCAAAAAGCATTCTTTGAATGCTTCCCCCCACTAAAGGACAGCATAGCTCGTAGTTAGATTAACAGGAAGCTTTTAAGACATTGTTGCTTATGACTCAGAGCTCAGTATTGCTTAAAATCCCAGCTGGGAGCTCTCTGTATATTGCACCTCCCAAATAAAGGGTTGAGAAAACACTTTTAGAACGGAGGTTTAATTTAATGCCCACATTCAGAGCAATATCTTCCTGACCTAAAGATGAATTTTGCAGAATGGCAAGTGGCCTGGTGGTGGATGGAGGAGAGGGAGGGCAAGAAAGGAGGAATGAGGTGAAAGAGGGTCTATGATGAAAGCAAAATCATTGTGTGAACAATAATCCTTTTCCTGGTAGCTAAGGCATCTGCTTTCTCTTTCTGGCACAGTTTGTCCTGATTCTGAACCACCTGCAAGCAGCTATTATCAACATCTTGGCCATGCAAAGAATTATCCCCTGTGCTCCACCACTCTCCTCTTCAGCAAGAGGAGCATGTAAGTTCTGTCAGGAAGGACGCTCTTCATTGACTTATAAAGGTGTCAGTTCAGTGTTGCTAACTGCAATATCTGGTGTTTTCCCAAAATATGCATTTCCTGGGATTACGTGGCTTTTGGAGAATCTCAGCTTTTATTTAAAAAACAATGACACAACTTTTATAGCCGTCATAGTTGCAGAGAAAAACATGAGTTGGGATCAGAAATTGAAGAAAAAGAAATCAACATGCATGATCACTGTTAAATCTCTTGGGTTTTGGATGCCTAAGTAGCTGCATGCTTATTGGTGGGCAGTACTGTAACTCTGTAACTGATTTTATTGCCCAGTGTGAGAGACAATCTGTTATGGAGGCAGAATGGTAACATTTGTTCCTTTTGCACAGACCGTGGTGAATAAGATAGGTATTTCTTGTCCGATGGTCTTTTTTCTTTTTTCTTTTTTTCTTCAGATATAACCCACCAGCTCCTCATCATGGAAATGTTTCTAATAACCCTAATGTCAAGGGTGGTCTATCGGAGAAGATACGACGAACTAGAGCCTCCAGAGTGTGCCTGTGAAGAAGATGGGGACAGCAAGCAGACTCCTAAGATTATCCTGAATGGTGCAGTTAGTGAAGATGGATTGCCAGGCTTTTAGAAGCCCCCAGTGCTCCTGTTCTGCAGGAGCTGGAAGCTCAGCTTCAGGAGCTTCTTTCACCACAAATAGCCACTGTCCATGTCAGAACAACTTCTGGCATAAATGCGTGTGTGCTACACTGAAAGGACCAATGAGTGGAATGATAACCCTATTTATTCTCCAGTGATACATACATGGTGTGAATGTTTTCACACCATGGTCTTTTATTCTGTGATTGAGCACTGGATGGTAGCCAAACTGTCTCAAAATGTGATTTTTATTTTTTTTATCTATTAGAATTGCTGTGGTTTAGAGTTAACCCAGAGCCATTCTTGTATCATCTATTTTGAATTCTTTTAATCCTCTTTCAGGTAGCCTGGATTGCTGTCATATGTCCCAAGCCACATTTTCCTATCCTTCCTCCATTAAAATTTATCAGCTCTCACTCTGTCACAAGGTCACCGTAGCTAATTCTGATCAGTAAATACATTTGCAAGTTCGTTCTTAAATCCCCAAACCTGCCTGGGCTCTCCACCTATATAAATGGAAATTTCTTTATGGGAAGACTTTTTACATTCCCTGTCAATTCACCTCCTAACTTGGTAAATACACAGTTGCTGTTTTTAAATATGTCATTAGCTGATGCTTCTCTTAGAGAAGGGAGATCTCTGTCACTGGTCTGGAAAAAGAAAGTAGGAGCCGGTCTGAGATGTGTTCTGCAACTGCTCTGTGATGTTACGTTGTACTTTGGTTCTCTGTGTGGAAAATGGGAACTATGATACTCAGGATCCTTGCATTCAATGTCCTGGGGGGATGAATACTATTGAAAGGACTCTCTTTCAAAACATTATTTCCCCAACATCTTCACCCTAAATCTGACCTGCCCAGGTGTTCAGTTGGACTTAAAGTACTACTAGATTTTTTGAATTCACACCCATTGCTCCATTTTGCTGAAAATAGGTTTTAGTTTTATTTTTTCCAAATGATCCTGATGTTCCTGGATGAACCCAATTGCTTTGGTTTAGCTCACTGTAATTTATAATATGATACCATGTTTAGTAAGCATTTGGATATGCTGTTTATTGGGAAAGGAGGTGCAGCACCATATGCTAGCACTTGTCTCTCCTCATCTAATCTGACCCCTAGAAGTAAATGCTTCATCTGTATAGCAAGAATGGTAGACTGGGAAAATGCTTCATGTTGGAAAAGATGTTAATAACGTCCTTTACCTATAAGGTATCAAATACAACATTACATCAGAGCAAAGCTAGGCAGATAGTGGGGCTTTATTTGTATTTTATAAGGAATTCCAGAAATACTTTCAGTTTGGGAGTTGGCTGTGGAAAATGAAATATTCTGAAAACCTCATCTAGTCAACAAGCTGGGAGGAGAAGAGGGGGTTGAATTAAACAAAATATTTTCTTACTGATTGGGGTAAAAAATATTATTTTCTTTAACAATAGGATTCCATTGTACTAGAAAAAAAATGAATTATTTTTGGTTTGAAGTGGTTGTAACAATTTTTATACCTAGCTTTTTTTCTAAGCAGACAATCGGAGAAATTAATACAGATTTCTGAACTCCATTAATGTGAGTGAATCTGCATTTTTCTTTGAAAAATAATTTAGGTGATAATTTTTCACTCTGCTCTAGAGTGTGACAGTAGAATTAACAGGGATCAACTAATATCTTCTTAACATGAGAAATCTTCTTAATGTAATTTAACATTATGGCTATTAGCATATTCCTAATGTTGCCTTATGTCAGTGTATTCTAGGCTGCAGATATGTTTGTAATGTTGCTCTTACAGACTTAATTTCATAACAGCATTGGGAATGGTTGGCTGTGAATCGAAGAAGCTTCAAAACTGGAAAATAAAATATTTTGAGTTGGTAAGGTATCTTTGTCAATTGCTGTGGAAAAGATTTTAATTACTAGAGCAAATGAGCCCTGCGGGAAAATGTTTTCTGTAGCGGTTCTGTAAAGGTGATGTCTTGGTGAGTGACATCTGTCGCATGAAGAGCAGATCCATGTGCCAAAAGCATGGACAACACATTTGAAAACAGGTGGAGCACATGGACAAATGGTGGTCTTTGTATGTCCAGCTGGCAGGCTGCAGCGAGAGTCTTCATCCACCCTTCCTTGGGAGCACTTGTTCACCAGACAGAGGCCTTTTCTTCCATCGCTCTTGGTCTGGGGTCTGCCATGTCTCTGAAATGTCTACTAAATATATCTTGTAAACATCAACGTAGGCCTGATTTAGCTTCAAGTTTCACTAGCTGGTATGCTTTTGGACAGGTACTTAATATTTATTGTGATATTTGTGCGATAAAATGTGCCGTCAGGTGGTGATCGTCAAGCAGACGTCAGATTTAGCAGCAAAGACTTTCCTTTTTACTATGTACAGTTGTGGAGGTCTCAATCCAGAAATCACTTGCTTACATAGAACCCTCTTCAGAGCAAAACCGGGAATTCCTAAAGATGTGCCTAAGAGCTTTCCTGACTTAGAGCTTATGGAAAGGCAGTAGAATGCATGTGGTTTATTGTTACAAATTTATTTCCTTTTCTGAGCCCCACCTCTGTCTCAGACCAATACCCCTGTAATGTAGGTGCCCCTACCTAGCAAGGGAGGCATCCGGGGCAGCAGGTGGCCTGCACTGCAGTACATTCATTCAGGTGCTCTTGAAATCACAATACTGCAAACTACCAACCTTCAGGTTGGACCTCAGGCAGTCCGAGTATGGAAAAAACAAAGTAGAAAGCAGGAAATTCCTCCATTCTCAGCTCTGATAGGGGCCTCTTTAAGGTCAGTGAAAAAATTGGTTTTCAATTATGAGTTGTGATTAAAGCACATGAAAACATTTAACGAAAGTTAGAAGATAACAGATTTCATAACTCATTTTATACTGCTGCTGTAATGTAATAAGTGTTAAGGTGAGCACCTTATCTTTCTGCTAACTTTGCTTGAGATTATCTTGTCAGGAAGGGTAAAGGTAATTTTATTGGTGTCTTTTGCGATGATAAAAGGCACTAACATTATCAAATAGGAAGAGAGATAGGTGATCAAAGGTTGAGAGTATGGGCAGTGGAAAGCTATCTATGATGACACAGAGGAAAAGATGAGTTGCACGTTTTGGGTGGCCGTGCACTAAAAATACAAGCGTGGAGGTGAACACTGACACGAAGCTTACCTGGGTACGGCATATGGTTATGCAATGGGAGCAGCACATGCACAAAAGGTCACAACTAATGCCAGCAACCAGTAATTTGGCATGAGTTGCTTGGCAAACAAGAGCTGCTCAGTGCTCTTCTTTTTCATCAACCACTCAAGCTACTTTTATTTTTTTATACGTATATTTAAAGGCATGCCTTTGTGTTTTGAGGGCCTCAGCAGCAAAGGCGACATGACTTAATACCCAATGGGGTTGTTTCAGGTGTTAAGAGGCTGCTCTGCTGATTATAGACCTTTTTGTCCCTCCAACTCTCTGCAAACTGTTCTGTCTGTTCCTGGACCCTCACTCATGCCCCTGCCTTGTTCTCGCTGCTCAACAGAAAGAAACAGAATGCTCCTGAGGCTGGCAGGGTGTAGGCTCCCGGGGCAGACAGACTATGAAGCCTGCCCTCTATGAAGAGTTTGCTTGTAAAGAGGGACCAAGGAAGAAAAAATAAAAATAAAAATAAACAATACAAGAGCTGAATTGTGATCTCATGGTTCCCTGAGCTGGAGCAGGGTAAAAAGAAGTTAAACAATACGACAAAGATGCACACGATGTTAAATTGAACAAGTTGGGAGGTAGGTTGGTTTAGAGTAAGCAGTAGGGAATCCCAAAAGAAGACTATGGATAACTGAGCAAGGAAGACAGTAGCCATTTGCTGCACAGTTGATGAAAACACTAGAATAATAGAGTCTGTTTTAACAACTGCACCTATTGGATACATTGACATTTGGCTTCCTTAGTCTTTTAAACAAAGTCTGACAGCTGCTAACCGTTTGAATGCTAATCCTTTTACTGACAGCCATTCTGTTAGGGCGATCCTTCAGGACAATTGATTAATCTGCTTGCACCTCCATTGCTCCCAGGTAAAATGGACTGCTATTTCTAAGACGATTTGTGGGGAAAGAGGTGAACTTGAGAGCTTGATCATCTTTGTTTTAGCCAAGAGGAATCAAGGCAGGAAAATCTAGTGAACTTGCCCAAAGAGGCAAGGAACGCAGGGAAGTTTTGTATCAGCTAGGATCAGGCTCTGAAAGTTATCCAGTCTCACCTCCCTGCTCTCAGAATGACTGCCTCTTAAACATGGTAAGATCACAAATTAAGCTATGAGTGTCTGAGTTAAATAATGGTCAGATGATGTTTAGATGCGGCCACCCCAACAACACAACGAGTTGCTCTCAGCATTCAGAACCTCATCTGAGTAAGAGCTGCAGGTGAGAGCACCTCTTTGCAGCTTGTGGAACTGGTGGGAAGAACAGGCCTTCAAGTTGCTGAGCTGCAAGAGAAAGTAAGCAGAATAGTCTCAGGCTATTTTCCTTGCTAAGCCATGCCTTAGTATCTAGCTGAAGGGCTGTAGAGCAGCCTCAGTAGTAGATATAGCGTCTCCTTCCACAGACTCGTATCATTCTTCACTTCTCAAAATCCCAGTTTCTGTTAAAATGTCCTTACATGAACACAGTCAAAGCAGCAGATTTAAATAGCTCAGAACTCTTTTTTTTTTTTTCCAGAATATTCTTTTCTTTCCCCCCTCAATTATTGTAACCTATTCTCTCTGTTCAACAAGACTTGTTAGGCTTACACTGATGCTACTCACAGCCACATAATAAAGCAGCAGGTGTGCCAGCACAGCACTTGATGGCACAGGTGCTTAGAGACGTACTGAAAGCAGCTTGAACTCTCCAAAAATTCATTCTTGTTCTTCAAATTAGAAAAAAAAACTACTGAAGAATATGCACTGAAAAACAGGAAGAAGCTTTGAAGAATTGAAGACATTTTTACATTTTTTTTAATGGTAGAAATTAGGCTTAAAATCGTGGAAATATTTTGGACATTCTTGGTCAGTTCCACAGAGAGAGAAAATTGTCCAGGGCAACCTCCCTTTGTGACTACGAAGAGGCCACCATCTTTAAGACCTGACTGCCCAGCACGCATTACGCAGGTAGGGTCGTGCTGTATGGAGAAAATTAATGGCAGGATGAAAGGACTTCAGTCTAGTTTAATGCAACTGAGCAGCTGAAAAGCATCAGTTTCCCCTCTAGAGATTCAGGCATCAGATCACAGATACCTCCTGGGGTCTGTGGCATAGTTTTTACAGGCTGCACTGGGCTCAGACATCTAAGAACGCCAAGCTGTGAGGAAGCGCTGCAAGGCGTTCTCCAGAGTACAGCCATGACAAGAAAGGTAACCCTGCTGCCAAAGGTGAGGGTGTTGACACGGGGATAATTAGCAGCCCAAGGCTTCCTGCGGAGAAAAAGCAACATGAAAAGCATACAAAATCCTCCAGAAAAACATCAGGTAGCCTGAGGTTGTCAGTTTGGCAATGATCAGCCCTTCCAAGCGGCAGCTGATGTCGACCCTTCCCCACTTGACTGAGGGCTGCCTGGCCAGCAGCGGCTCCTCGGGTGCTCTGTCAGGGGCAGTGAGCCCAGTAGCTTGTTCTACCTACGGACGGTGTATATTGACCAATAAATCACAAGTCTTACTCTTCTAAGCTAGGAGATCCTTCTTGCATAATCTTGGCACGTGGCAAAAGCCATCAAAATGAACTGACCCACAGAGGGAAGACTACGAAATAAGGGAGAACTGTACAGTATGGGCAGCACCTCCTCCTGCATCATCCTTTGAGAGTCGTGGCTCTAAGGGCTAGAGGAAGAGTTGGAAATAGCACAAAAACAACTTCTGAATTTACATTCCTCCTTTACAGCAAATTACTGGAAAAGATGTGTTTCCGTGTCTCCTCATAGCCCTACCCAGCCAGCAAAGGGTGTGAGCTAATTGTTAAATTCAGTTCAACAAGTTCCTCATTAGGGGAAAATTACTTGAGTTTGAAATATGCTAATTTTCCAATCAGGGTGAGTGTTTGCACTTGTGATTTGGAAATAATTAACACATGGTATAACATCAAAACCAACGTAAAGGCTAATGGTAGAAGGACTAATTTCCTTGGCATGAAAGTGGTGTGCTTGGTTTCCCCAGAGGTCTATTACTATCCTTTCAGTATAGGTATCTACTACATAAGGTGTTCTGTTATTTATTTAGCTTGATTCTCTAGAGAGTTGTACACTTTAGTGTTAATTTTGAAAAATCAAACTTTTTTTTTTTTTTAAGGCTTGGGGTATTTTATTTGTTTGCTTTATTTTGAAGGGAGCGATTTTTATTTCTCCTTCTCCTGTCAACACAGATTTTTCCAGAATGACTAGCTTCAATTATCTCTAAAAAGAGATCATAAACTGTCATTTCAGACTGTGACTTTAGTCTGAGTTTTGCAAAGTTTAAATGCACATTCCCTGAAGAACCACATTCTGATCCTTAAAAGCGTTCCTGGAATGTGAAGGCACTGCAGCATTTAGAAAGAAAGGGTGTTCAGGTGGGACCATAAATTGGGAGAGCAGATTTGCAGGTGGGAGAAATAAATGCAGTTGCAAAATACAAACTGAGTTTCTACCTTGAAGTTTCAGCTGCTGATATAAACCACATCATCACCACCTTGATGCGTTATCAGACAATATTGGCTAGCATAACCAGGGATCGTTTCTGGCAAACGATGCTACCCTTACACCTCAGAGCTCCGCACCGGTACAGCTTGGTGCATTAGTCATCTCTCACCACCAAGCTTGCAAGGGAGAGGAAGGATTTTGTCTCCTCTGGCCGAGTCAGCTCCACCCGAGGGTGTTGTCAGCCCTGCTAGTGTGAGTATGCTGCAGCCCGTTGACAAGAAGGGTGTGATTTGTCACCTGCAAACAAGAAGAGCCCGTGCCCTGCAAGCAGGCAGCTTTCTGCAGAGCACGGGCATGCCATCCCTACTAATGCCTAGTCTACGAGTAGTCCAGTTTGGGCTACAGATGCAGTCACCCAGATCGCGTATATGAGCTTTGCTTGCTCACTGTTAGCATATGGTGCTTTTCCTTGCCTTTAAACCCCCAAAATCTCTTGCAAAAAAGAAAACCAGGGTAGGGTGGTTTTAAGTGGCATCTGATCTACCAATGTTTTGTGGTGTCAACCAGCATCCTTAAAATAGAAATGCTGCCCTGCAAAGCGTGGGGAGGGAAATGTGGCCTGGGAACAGCTCTTTCTGCATTGCCCTGTCTCCTTTTGTGTCCACAGATATCTATGGCAACAGTTCTCACCAAGATACCAGTTGTGTTTCAGGTGTATGTGACTCAGCACACGGGAATTCTGTTGCTAGATTAATCTCTCTGGCTTAGGTAACCTGTTTTGAACGCTTCCAGCGTGTTAATAGTTTGGAGCTTTTTCTTCTTACTGCATTTTTGGATGGCTGTAGACAGAGCTTGGGTTTCTTCCTTCACAGAAGCAGCATTTGTGTGTTGCATGCAGGTTTATCAAGCAGCATTCGTGCTACTGGAAATGCTCCACGCAGGTGGTACGTATTTGCATTCTCATTCAAGCTGACCATGATTCCCTTTCTCAGTCAATTTTACTTTTTATAGCTCTTTGCTTATGAATTACTGTCTCTTCTGCAATTGTGGACTGCAGTTCTCATTTCCATATTTTTTTTTCTGCTCCTCTGTTTCTATTCACCTGCCTACTTTTGTTAATGACATCAGCTGCTATTTCTGTGCTTCAATAGAAACCGTTCACATATGAATCCGTTGCTTTGGTTAGAGGCAATGTTTTGTGTGTCACATCCCCAGAGCATCTCGCCTTCTCTCTCTTGTATGGAACATCCCCCCCCCCCCGCTGCTCATATGTAATGTGAAAGAGAGCATGAGCAAGTGAGCCTGAGGGGCTAATACGTTAAAATTCATGGTTTTGATTGGAGATGCATCTCTATTTTTCTGAATCTATGTATTATCCCTGTGTGCGCTACCTTTTACTTCCACGGAGGATCAAGTTCTGGTCAAGTAACTCGTATTTTATAAGGCAAAAATGCTGGTCTTTTCACTCTGGTTCTTCCTAAGCAGCTATTGTGTTACAAATGACACACCTGGTAACTCAGAGAAAATGTTTTCCATAGTGCCAGCTGCCTTGGGAGCTGGTGAGGAACCTACACTGCTGGAGCAAGGAAGAACAAAGCCACTAGGTCATCTGTCAGACCCAGTGCTGCCTGTTGCCTGCCTGCGGATAATGTTAAGGAGGTAAAGCTCAACCAGCTCCCTCTGTTTGTTTCTTTCTTCCTCTCTTACCCTTTGGCTACTAGGCAACCTCATCTTTCATGCTCCTTCCTCCCTTTGAAATTCTCTTCTTTGAGGCCTGGAGGTCTTCAACATCCTTCAGACTTGAGTTTCAAAATAGCCTGGACACCTCCAAGACACATGTGACAGGCCAACATCTGCTGTTTAAATCCTGTTCACGTGCCTGGTTCTTCCTCTCCTCACCTGGCTGGGGCTTCTGCTTTCGCCAGCCTCTCCTGAAGGGAGGTGCTCCACTGGCCTTCACGGACTCTAGCACCGGCGTAGCTGCATGCTCGCAGTGAACTTCTCATGGGCTGACCCAAAAACAGGCTGGGGATAGGGTTCTCAAGCATTGCAGTGAGAGTTACGTGGCAAAATCCTCCGGTGAGCTGTTACCTTCCTAGCTTGTGCTTTGCTGTCTGCTGAGGACCTAAGGCAGCTCTGAGCCCTCAGGTGGCTGACTGTGAGGTTATGATCAGTATTTGCTGTCCACACAGCTCTGCATCAGAAAATCTACCAGCTTCTGGAAGCTAAGATTTGTCTCTTAAAAATCATAAAGAGTCAAATGCTAGTTGGTCTCTTACCAGAAAATTGTGGATGCCAATTGTAAGGTTTTTAGTACTGTTTGGTAGCAAAGTAAAAACAAATAAATAAATAATGATCAGCTTTTGGTGATTCTTCCAATGCATGCACACACACACACAAATGCACCAACTTCTGTCCTACAAATTCTTTATTTTCAGCAATTTGCAAAGATTTAACTGAGTGGCATGCAAAGCTAGTATCAATGCTGTATGAAGAAAAACCTGTGTACGCTAGGCTGAGAGAGACAAAGGATGATTTTTTGGGAGCTGTTTATATACAATCCAACATAAAAGCTATCTGACTATACTTTTCCCAACAGTATTTACAAACAGCTGTCTGGGCTGTCAAGCCATTCTCTATTTGTGGTCCAAACTGACCTGTTGTTAAGCATTGGCCCAGCATGCCACATCCCTATGGCCCAGATGCTTTGCTCAGCTCCTTCGGTCCCATGCACACAGTGCAGCTCGTACTGTCTGCCTGGCCAGGGAGCAACCCTAGGTTGTCTTATGCTGCCCTCGACTGTGCCTTCTTGAGTAAAACCGTGTTAGCAGATCCCTGCCAAGGAATTAACTCCCTTCTATTTCTTGTAATGATTTCAGTGGGATTTTTAATTCCTTCTGTAATTTTAAACAGAAGGCAATGCTGGTATCATGTCTACAGCCCTGTCAACACCCTTAACCTGTCACATTCTCAAAAAAATAATGCTGATAAATGGAGGGAGATTAAAAGGATTTAATTTGGATTTATCTTCCTTAATTTTCTAATCTTAAAACCACCCTTTGAATGGCTCTGTTTGAGGAAGCAGTCTGAATCCTTTATTCGTTTAATAGGATTTAGCTAAGATTACTGACCTTATCCCATCCTCAGACTGGACTTCCACTGATAGTCTCAACAGATTTCCCTGACACTAAGCAAATTCCTCTCTGTAAACAGTTGTAGCTGCCTGAGACCAGATTAGCTACTGATGCGTTCCCTCCTTGCTGCTATGCAGTGGCTGTTGAAACCTCCTTTAAGGAGAAGCGAGGGGATTGTCACCTATATTACTTACATTTTTTTATTACTATTTTCTTCTGTCTGTGCTTTTCTGTCACTTGAACCTGGGTGCAAAATCTGCAGTGAGAGACACTTAGCAGAGCTTGACCACCTTTTCCCCCACACCGTACAAGTTCCCGTGTTCAGGGACAGCTGCAGGCTGACAGTTCAGCAATGTGCCCTTCCCAACAGCAACAGCCCTTCCCAACCCTGAGCCCGTGAGGGATTTTCTCTCTTTTCCAGCCATTGGCAATAGCTGAAACTGCAAGCATGTGCAGGTGTTCTCCCTGCCTCTTGCATCCTTTCCAGTTGTCCTGTGTTACAGGCTTTGTGTTCTACACTTTCCGTCTTCATTTTTTTTTTTTTAAGCAGAGAACTGATAACCTTTTAGTTTTCTAGGATAGCTAAAGGACACTCTATGCCAGATGCAGCATAAAACTCTAAATTTTGAAAGCAATTATTGGAAAAGGGCACTTTTTTCCCTGAGAAATATTTTAGAGCACCTGCCACGATTCTTTCAATGCCCAGAACACCTCATGTTTTCCCCAATATGCAGCACCCACACTATTCTCATTGCGCATGTCTGTGAGCAAGGCTGTTTGGTCAAGCCTTCGGTGTCTCTATACGTCAGTAGGAGACGAGTTAACTCAGTTACTTCTGCAGCTAGTACGTGTGGCTTTCATGTTTGTGTGCGCAGAAGTGGCCTTGGAGCAGAGAGGGGCACCACGAACAAGCCCCCTGTGAAGGAGGGTCAGTTGCAGTGGGGCTCGGCGGCAGTTCCTCGGCAGTCCAGTTTGGGGATTTAACTCATTCAACTTATTTATATTCTGCAGTGGCTTTATCACTGCACCTTACAAACAAACCTCAGCTATTTTTGGCCCTTCTCACAAGGCCCAAATCGCCGCCTCTGAGACAATTCACCAGCCGGGCTAGGAAGTCAAACCCAACCGCCCCAGGGAACGAAACAGGGCTAAATACTTGCTCTAGACCCCCTTCTCTTGCCTCCCCTTCCCCAGCCGGGCCGGGGGGCCCAGCAGAAGCCCCCAGGGGCCGGGGGCCTCTGGTGGGGCCCGGGGCGCCCGAGGGCCGCTAGATGGCAGGCGTCGACTGCTCACTGCCACCCTCGCCGGGGGTCGCGGGGCCGGGGGCTTTGGGCCCTCTGGGGGTTTGCCCACGGGTGCTGTGCTGAAGGAAGACGGTTTTTGTAGAGTCCCTGCCGTCCCTTTGTCTACACTCCCCCAAATATTTGCTAGGAGTCCCCGTCGCTGCGACGGGTAGCGTGAATCACAAGAATGAACACTTGCTTATCTGCTGGCTGTCCGGTGCTTCTGCAGTTACCTCAGAGGAAAAATGTAAATAAAAGCACGCAAAAGGCGGCAGCTTCAGTTGTTTGTGCTCAGATCGTACCGTGTCAGCCCTGCCACGTGGAGACCGAACTTCCTTTATCATACAGCAGGCCTTTGTGTCGCCAAAATCACCAAGGCAGTGAATTACTGCTGTAGTTTGGCTCTGACTTTCAGCCTTGCTAGCACAAGACCACTTATGGGATCTGAAGCTATATATACATATGCTTCTTCAACCTGGTCTTCCAGGGAGAGGCACTGGTGCTTGAACCTTGGGCCGGCTGGTGCTCCACCTTGGCCTGGGTTCTTCACCTTGGGCTGAAGCCCACCCCAGCCTCTCGCAAAGCAAACAACTCCTCTGGGATGCATTTTTACTTCTGGTCAGACTGTGTGTGTCTACACTACTGTTTTAAATGGGATTGGCATTTGTGAAGCAGATCTTGTTTCTAATGATGCTTTGGACTGCACTGTGGGCCTCATCTCTGAGCTCTCCAGTGGGATGCCCTTAGGGTGAAGCTCAAGGGGTAGTCGCACACCTAGCACTCCTCAGCTGCTAGCAAGCTTTCAGCCCACGGGACGAGCCCAGAGTTAGGTCAATATGTGAATAATGGAGGTATTAAGACTTCAAATACTGCATCTGTACAGATCTACTGTACAGTAAATCTATACTGCACTGTACAGATTTAATCCTGTTGTGCCACACTACTTGCCAAATGTCCATAGAGTCACTGTTACTGGGGCTTAATGTAAAATTTATCCCAGTCTTTTTTTTTTTTTTTTTCCAGTAGCAGTCCTTCAATCTATACCTCACTGATATCCGTACTGTATGTTGTTTCTTTCACATAAAAGCTTTTTGAGAATTTTGCCATCAGTTAGTGAGAACGTGCCTACTGTGCGGTATTTTTCTTCCCTTCCTTCTCTTTGCTCCCCTAAGTGCCTGTCACTGTGCCTGAATCTAAGAGGATTCAGTCATACACAGTGGCTCTTTTCAGCCTTGCTGTTTTTCACCTTATCACATATGTTTGGGATAGGATGTATAAAAATCCAGGCTCATGTGCCCTCTAGTGAGAGCCTCGTCCTTCCCAAACACTTGGTTAAAGAGGCACTGTCAGAAATTACTTAGTGTCCTACTTTGTTCTTCCTTCCTTGAAAGAAGGTTAGAGAGAGCCTGTAGATACCACTTAGTAGTGGAAAAAAAATGCTTCACCACTTCACAGCACCCCCTTCTGAGAGTAAAGAGCATCCGCACTACCTTGTGCTGCAGTCATTTTATGCATCCCCATTTTCATTGGTGGTATTTACACCTTGAAGTCTTACTGCATGGCAAGAAGAAATGAAACAGGGGCAGATGGAGAAGGGCAGGAGACCCAGGACTGGCACTCACACCTGCAACCTTTTCTCAGAGGGTCATTTTTTTCTGCTTGGGCACCTTGTATTGTGCCAAAAGGTTGCAACTTCTAAAAAATTGGCAACTATTTGTTGGTTAATGCATACAGTACATAGACTTACAGGCTGCTCAGCTAAGTATCAATGATGCTCACTACTCTGGCAAGAAGCCTCATGCATTTTTGCTGAGTTGGCTTTTGGACCATGTTGTGGTCCCTCACCTAAGTGAATTGCTATCTGCTGAGTCCCTGCCTTTTTTCTTTATGTTGCATTTTTATTATTTATTAATTATTATTAATAATAATAATTTACCATGGTATTTTTCCTTTTGAATTCCTGACCTGCTAGCTATTACTGTATTGATAATTTCACTTCTGCCTGCATACTTAATTTCACATGGCTTTAATTTACACTCTTTCTTACAGCTGGACAACAACTCTGTAAGCAAAGCTCAGCCAGTTTTTAATCACTGTCCACAGCGAAAGCAAGCCTTGGGTCACAGGCAGCTGAACATCCAGGCTGCAGTTTGGTGTTTGAAAGTTAGATGCATATTCCCAACAGAATAAAGCTAAAGACATAATATTACCCTCTGTCGTGACACCTAGACTGATCATTAACATTTTTTTGCTATGATTAGGGCAGGTTAGACTACTAGCTCTTCAGGTATTGCGGTACTGTCATGAGGAAGTTCAGGCTAGACAGCTCATAAGAACACCAGCAGCAGAGTTCCTGAACCAACCATTGATTATAATGCAGAAAGACTTTTGGATCAACATGCTGATTTTGATTTCTGAAAAAAATCTTCTAATGGTTGGAAATTTCCCAGAGACTTAGATAGATTGTGCCAGGGGTTGCTTTAACAGCTCAGGAAAGGACCAAGTGTACCAGAATGTTTTCAGTAAGATGTGATGGTTTTGAAATAGACTGTAAAAAATTTCAGCATGATATTTTGTGGTGGATTCTTTTGTAGAGAACAAATAGAAGACTAGAATCTACCTCTTTACAGTTCAGACATATTGGAAAAAGACCAAGGTTTTTGGATAGCCGAGCAGAAAGCCCCCAGGTATCTGATAACTAAAGGAACCACTTACTTATCAGAAGCCACACATACCGAGGATGAAGGATGTGATCTTGGTGGGGCAGCTGGAAACAACCGCTTTGATATGCTAGTTAATCAGAATGTACTGCAGAGAAATCAATACGAGGATAATCTCATTTGCTACTTATTTCTGGCTCGTATTTTCACAGGCTTTGAAATGTGCATTTCATCAATCATCTACTCTGGAAAGGAACGGTATGATTTTCAGCACTTCTGCTATTTTTGCCTGCAAAATATTCAAAATTGTTTCTGCAGAAGCTATGGGCAGCAGTGGGGGACATTTATTGAAAGAAATTTGGAACAATGGATCGCTAGTGGTTAAAATAAAAATGGAAATTACATTCTGGATGCAGGAGGTAAATGACTATTGCATTTACAATACATTGGCATTTTGCATGTGTGAACTACCCCTGAGTAGATGCGTTTTGGAAATTTTGAAAGCTGGCTGTCTTTTGAAACCTATGGAAAATGCAGATTCAGGATCCTGATTTTATGCTAATGTAAATAGGTGAAGGAGAATACTGGTTTGTTGAAACAAGGGAATTAGCATGTGAATGGGGAGTTTGGGGCTTCTCCCTCTTGTAAAGGCAGCTTTCAAAATAGACACTGGGATTTAAATCACACTGTGATTTTTCTCTTTTCATATCCATAAATCATGTTACTTGTAGTGCAGTAACAGCCTTCGAGCCTGTATTCCACTGGGCTACTGGTCCTGTAATTTTAATTAATAGCAATAATCTACAAACCTAACCACCAGTGAAACAGCCTGTTTTCTCTGCCCCTTCCTAACTTCTTTTGGATCTCAGTTTCAGTTTTCAGGACTGATAATTATAAAAACACAAAGTAAGAATTTGAGTGGGAGACCAGCCTAGAGTCCTTCCCTCCTCTTGTCAAAGCCTCTCAAAGGACGGTGCTGCCAGCCTCGCCAGAGACGCTGCGTTTGATGGGGATATATTCCTCACAAACAAAAGGAGCTGGCAGCAGCACGTTGCTGAGTAAGCCAGATTGCAATGACACAGGAGAATTAGCGCCTACTGAAGGGAGAGGACCTGTGAAGACATTTTCAGGAATGTTTCCAGCACAAGCAGGTATCTGTGTGTCTGAATACACACAGGTTGAACCTCCTAGTCACACACTGTAATACGTCAAGCCACCCGCAGGACACACTATGACTTTCTTCGCTCACGTGAGGTAAAAGCTCAGGAATCTCTGATGTGAATGTAACTATAATGAAAGCAAGCTTTCTCCTTCCAAGTTCCTCCTCTCCCTCTCCCTCACCTCCATTCCTGGAATTAGCCATGGAAACCTGCCCTGCGTTTGAAACGCCTGTTTGCATTTGTGCTACGGTGTGTGTGTTTGCTTTCCTTCATTGCATTTTATTTGCCTTTGATTAATGATTAAAACAAAACCATTGTGGCTGTTTTTAAGTGCCTCCTTCAGCAGAGAGGAGAACCTGCAGTAAGCCTGCTCTGGTGGCACGACTCCTGCTGCTGCTGCCAGCACCACCCGGGACGTACAGAGTACGGCTCCGCTCCAGGGCTGAGTCCTGTGAACGCACTGCAGGCCCTGCTGGGGATGCTTTGGTCTGCAAGTCCATTCACGTTGTGTTGGGAACAAGATTTTGCTTGTAACATGGAGATTTTTCAGTCATAGTCCTCTGACTTGTTGGGGGTAATTATGGTAGGCTTCGCTTTTAATGATGTAAAACTGTTTTGAGCTCCATAGCAATGGGATGCTACAACTTCAGTGGCTAAAATCCACTTCTGCTGCGCTGCCGTTTGGAAAGATGGCAGGAGGTACAGTTAGATTATGCTGCTTTAAAGGTTATAAAGCTCTTCTTCCTCCTGGCAATGACAATATTTGCCTTTCTGACTAAATGACTGACTTCTTGATGGAATAGCTGCTTTGCTCCTAACGGGAAATGTAATTCACTCAATAAAACAAGTGTTTACAGTTATAAGATTACAAACATTGTTTGTTTCTGTATGTTTTTGAATGGATGAGATGTGTACTTGTCTTGATTGCCCTACTGGGCGATAAAAGTTCTCTAATCAGTTCAGTGAAAATCTTGATTGGTACAGGACTGCTGTAGTTGCTTCTTTGTAATGAGACGTAGCATCTCCCAAAAGGATTTATTATGAGATATCTATAATCTTCTCAAGAGAAGGCAATTTAAGTGGTAACTGGTGGGAAAGAACATGCCATTTTCCAGTTCAATTCGCTTTGACCTTTGTCTGAAGGCAGGAAGTGGTGTCACATTCCTACATCTGCTTTACATATGGCTTGATTTAAATGAGCTCCCACCTGACGTCTGAATCAGAGAATCAGAAAGCTGCCGCCACACTTAGAGTCAGGCTGTGCTTAAAGAAGAGGTGCTGTACTACAGCTGAGCAAACCCCATGCTGGAAGGAGAGGCTCTGCTGTCACCCTGGTTCTCTCACAGCCCTGGAGAGGACCTGTAACCTCCTCTCTTCCCTGGTCTGGTGAGGAGCGGGGACGTGGGAGCAGTTCTCTGCTTCTGCGGGTTGAGCTCCCTACACCAGCACACCTTGAGTTTGGGCTCGTGCCCACAGCAGGGCACAGAGGCAGCCCCGGGGAAGGAGAGGAGGGGGGAAAGCAGCCCACTGTGTGCTGCATGTTTGTGGCACAGCGTGAGCCTGATACAGCCGCAGGTGCCGGCTGTACGCTCAGACCGAGAAGATCAAAATGGGATGGAATTGCAAAGTCCAGCCTTTTGTGAGCAGCACTCCATGACAACTCAGTACTGGCTTATCTAGAGCTGTTAGCCAAGGAGTGCCCTTTGATTCTGAAGCTGGAACATTAGCAAGCCAACTGGGCAACTTCAGCTGGGGCCAGGCTGGAGATTCTTCCTCAGAGCTGTCTCGGCTTCTTACCTTCCCCAAAATTGTTTACCAAGACATGCCTTAAGCAATTTTTCTGGATCATGAATGTTGTTCTTTGGAGCTCCTTTTGATCTGCTCAGTGTGGCAAGGCAGAATAGTGTGCTGTACTGAGCTGACCATTTTTAATGCACTCTTCTCCCACATCCTGCAATCACACATGCTTATACTGAAGTGCTTCACATTTGTCTTTGTCTCTCCATGAACCTACATCAAATCATAAAGCTGAAATAGAATGTGTGTGTGTATATATATATATTTTTTTAAAAAGCCTCTGTGTATCAGTATATATGCTCGGGAGAATTTTTGTCAAAACATTTCAATGTGTTTGTCAAAAATCAAGATGTTGAAAGAAATTTACATACTGTAAACATATTCTTTGGTGGGAGAAAGAGTTGAGACAACAAATAAGCATGGGAACATTTCAAACTTTTCTCTGAATGCCAATGATGAGTAACAATAAATAAGAAAATAGACTTCATAATTCCTGTTCTGTAATCACAGTATGGCTGAGGCTGGCAGGGACCCCTGGAGGCCACCTGCTCCAGGCCCTGCCCAAGCAGGGACACCCAGAGCAGGCTGCCCAGGGCCATGCCCAGGCGGCTTTTGGAGATCTCCAAGGAGGAGACCCCACAGCTCCCTGGGCAGCCTGTGCCAGCACTCCGTCACCCACACAGCACAGAAGGGCTGCCTGAGGGAGCAGAGGGAGCCTCCTGGGCTCCAGTTTGTGCCCAGTGCCTCTTGTCCTGGCACTGGGCACCACTGGGAAGAGCCTGGCTCCGTCCTCTTTGCACCCTCCCTTCAGGCATTTACAGACACTGATGAGATCCCCCTGGCCCTCCTCTTCTTCAGGATGAACAGTCCCAGCCCTCTCCTCCTTTCCTCACAGAAGAGGTGCTCCAGTCCCCTGAGCACCTTCGTGGCCCTTCATTGGACTCTCTCTGGTATGTCCACGTCTCTCCTGTCCTGGGGAGCCCAGAACTGGACACAGCACTCCAGTGCCAAGTAGAGGTGATTGCCTCCCTCCACCTGCTGGTAATGCTGGCAATAATCATAACAATTGAAATTCTTCATTTATTTTCACAAATAAAGTTATTTAGAAGGATGATATGAAATGATTTTTTGGATGAAAAGCATTTGACATTTATTTTTTCTGTGAACTTAAGCCTTAAACCAGAATTGCCAGCTATGACACTCATGAATAAATAAGATGTGATTTGGAAGGGAGATCTAGTCTGGATGAAGAAGGACAGGTAAGTACCTTAGAAATGGTATGCATTGCATAATGTTTCTACAGTCATAATCTAATACCTTGGTGACCGTCCCTGCAGCACATCTAAAACGTTTCAACCACACAGTAGTCATGTAATCAGTTTGTGTCACTCGTACCATTTCTGTGAGAAGGAGAGGGTCTTTTATTTGGGAGGAACAATATTCAATATTCATATGACATTAATTTTCCAGCTGTCACTGAATAGCAATGAGAATATTTTTCATGTAAAACATGCAAGCTACAATAAAATAATCAGTCCGATCTTAATGGGTGAAAAATTATATAATAGGTATAAATATGACAAACAAGATGGTAAATATCATTCCATTATAAACAATGAGTCAGGAGACAAAAGCAAAACACCTAAAAATGCACCCATGCAACTACTGTTGTTATTCTTTCCTTGACTAAGCCTGGCTCAGAAAGGTTATTTTCCTGTTAGTGGAACTGGAATCCAACTTTCCCTTTGACACATTATTAAAGGATAGTGAGGAGTGACACTAGTCCCCCTGTGTTCCTCTGAGAGTGTTTTGAAAGTATCGAGCAAAAGAAAATTTCTTAGAGCAACTCGTTCAGTGCTGTTTTTTCTCAAGTGTTTCTTCATCCCCACTTTCTGCTGAGAAGTTCAGCTCACATTTGATGTGGTATCTTATCTGGAAACATGGGGTTTACTAGTTGTGGTCATCCAACAGTAATAGCTGTTATATATACAAGACAGTCATTTTGAGCTACAGGTTACAGATATTTAGGCCTGCTAATGCTGCAGTTTCACTGTCATAAGTGCACCTGATGAACATTTCTTCCCCTTTTCACTGACTTAGAAAGGCCACGTTGCATTTGTATCACACTCTTTAGGCATTTGTGACACCAAACTACCAGAAGTCAATGCTGGTGAAGTGGTTAGGGGCTTTTGAAGGTCTACTGAGCAAAACTGAAAATGGCTTCTAGAGGCAAGCATCCAGCAACCTTAATAAGAGAAAATGGCCTCTGCTCTTTATTTTGATTTTCGGTGTGCCTGAAGTACAGCAGAAAAGCATTAAAATTACATAGATGTGAAAACATTGCTAATGATTTGAGTGTGAGAACCTCATGCTTTGTATTTGGTTGTTTAATGAAGTGTAAATATGACCTTGGGCCATCAGTGTTTCTGTTCTTATCCATACCCCTATCTAATCTTTCAAAGCTAATCCATCCTACAACAAATGTGGAGACCTGTGTTATGGTGCAATGTGGAGAAAGTAAGACTTCCATGTAGTCAGATTTCTGCACAGGATCCGTTTCTCACCTAAATAACAGCATTTTATCACTCCTGTTATCTTAAAGCAAACATCTACCAGCAAGCACTGAAACAGAAGTTTTCTCCCTACCCATGAAACTCTCGGGCTATGCTTCCTTGCTGACCATCAGAATAGTTTGCAAAACAAGCTGTATAATATGCTTCATAGGTAGAAGTTAAAATATATACATACATGTTTGTTTCTCTTGTTAAATTACAGTATTTTTCATTCATCTTCTTCAAGGAAACTCTGCACAGAGACCCAGGCAATTTGCCAAGTGGTACTCGTGGAAAAGCCATCAGCTGTTGACAGCGGGCCTTCAGGCCTGAATTGAGGCCTGCTCCATTTACCAAGATCAGGTGCATGGACATGACAGATGAACGGGATGTGTTTACTTCTTTCTTGGACTAGAAACACAAAGCTGACTGAAAACGTAGCGGGATTCTTATCTGGCATTGGTCTTGTGTCCCACTACAGGTGCTGATCTGAGCAGCCACACTGACTTTCAGACGTCAGACTTTCCCCACTGTCAAAAGGGAAACGGGTGTTATGGTGCAGGGGCAGCTGTACAATGTGTACAAGAAAAGCTTCTCTCTAACAAAAACTCCTGTGCTGTTCTAAACCAGACAGAAGTTTCTTGTGTCAGTGAGGAGAGGCAATCTTCCTTTAATGGTTCTTTTCTTTCTCCTTGCAGAGCTTCATTTGCTGAAAGTTATGTTTAGGGCTAATTTCTAAAGTCACTGTAAACAGACATAACCATTGTGTTTGCCTATTTCCTCATCTAAACTCATCTACAAGCTACAGTTTGGAAACCACTACAGAAAATCAAACAAAACGTATCTTGCTGTTTACTCTGCAGTGAAGAGGAACTCCAGAATCTGGCAAAAGGCAGTATCAGCAAAAGGTGCAAAAGTATATTTGAAGTTCAGGATGCCACAAAAAGGCCAAAGATAATATTTAACTTGTGTTAACGTAAGCCAGCTCAGCTTCTTTACTGTGCACCTGCACTGTAATAAATAAACAGAATAAATATATGGAAACAGGAACAATAAACATTTATTGGTTGAATAAAAGCAGAAAAGTGTTTTTCCCAGAGAAACTGAAGAAACTACAGTCATTAGTTTAAATTTTCCATGAGCTTACGTTAAGATAAAAAAAAATAAAAATAATGAGTAAATATATAGAGTGAAAAAGCCTGATGAACACTAAAAACCACAGGTTAATAAAACATATTAGGTCAGACAAACCTGATACTTAAAATCACTGTAATTGCATGTTTGTTACACAGAGGCATTCTGGTAGAAGTAATGCTTATTGATTGCAGAAAAGCACTTGATACGATACTGAATTATAAATCTTTTATCATTTGGTACGTGAAATACAGGGAAATATCATAATGGGGTGAAAAGGAGGCTGATCAATGCGGAGGAACAAAGTGTTGTATCACTGCTTCCTCAGTGGGCAGAGCTGCTGCTGGAACTGAGACTCTTCTCTCATCCCACTTTCTACTGCCAAGATCTGGAAGAAAGGGTAATCATAAAATGCATTTGTCCTTCCCTAAAATTCTGTTTCTGTCACTTTTTTTAAATTATTATTTCTTTTAGAGGAAAATGGCTGACAATTCATTACAAATGTATTTAGATTTATAATTTATATTAATTTGTTTGCCTCTTGGCACAGAGCTACCTCTGGAAAGTGCAGCTCAGGAACGGGAATTACACTCTGGAAGACTTTTTAACATTCAGAAAGTTCTGCTATGACAAGCAGAGCAGCTCTTCTTCCCAGTTGTTTCTGGAGCTGAACTTCTACACTATTTTGTTTAAAGAATCCCACAAAATGGGTGGTTTCTCAAACAAGAATGTTTTGATATTTCTACAAAAACCATGTTGTTTCCTGGCATCTTTAATTCTCAACTCATGGACTGTACAGAAACCAAAAAGCCCCAGTTTCAGGACAGTCCATATGGCAGAGCTGTGGAGACTGGGGCATAAAAACCTTGGGAAACTTGCTTCTCCAGTGCTCCAGAAGCCCACTTTATAGGGTGTCAAGCAGTGGGAGTACCAGCATAGATGGGAACAACTTCCTGTGAGATTATGGCAATTTTCAGACAAAACTGACTTTCTTTTGAAGAACTGAGTGTGTGGAAAACAAACGTTCTAAGGAAAATGAATGAAAAGTGAATTGCTTTCCAGCTGAGAACATTCAGAGCCAAGACAACTCAAATCTACTCTCCTAAATTGCAGATTTTATTACATCTACCTGAGAATACAAGAACTTCTGCTGTTGCTGAGCACGGTAAATCCCATGTAGCAAGATCTAGCTCCTTTTCATTTTTTTCCTCTTGAGACTCCTACAGGGTTCAATTTCTGCAAACAGAAAGGCACTGAGGTAAGGTATGCCAGGGTATGGTTACATCAGCTCAAACTGAAATAAATATTTGAATTTCTTCCACGAGATTCCCTGGCAAGGTTGTGAATGACTGTGAGGGAAGAAAAAAAAGATATTAAAAAAATAAAAATAAGAATTTCTTTTAGGGACACTGCCCTCTTTTTAATGCCAAACTGGTGCTGTCCTCCTCCTTGGAGAAGGTTGGCGATCCTATTTTAATGGATCTAGGATATTAGTACAAAACCCACAAGTGTATTTCTCATGCATATCTAGTGACTCTTCCTCAGCTGGTGTTTTTGCAAGCTGTTTCTGGAAGATAAGATTAAATACAAATCCTTGGCATAAGTTTGCTGGTTAGGTTCAGTTTTGCACAAGTTTTAAATGCAAGTTAGGATCTGGCTGTGTCATTTTTGAACATTTGAATAGTAAAAGTAGTGCCAAGACATACTCTTATGGGGAAGAGGTTGTTTTGGTGTGGTTCTCTTCCACCTGGTCATAGTTCTAACTCACTTGTTCCAACAGTTGCTCTTATGGTACAGGTAGAACAAAATACTGTGGCAACAAGAATCCCTCTCCTAGGCAGTTTCCAGGATTAAAGCACTGTTCCTTTCCATCAGCTGTCTGTTTCGTTAAAATGGGACTTCCCATCCCACTGATGTCCTACCTACCTGCTGGAAGAGCAAACCCCCTTCAACAGGACCGTACCCCCAGTGGGGTTCAGGGCTCTGATCACACCATGTGGAACTGGCAGGGCGCTTGGACAACCACAATGCCTGGATCCTGCTGGTCTCCCTGCTCTTCTTCCCCCGAAATGCATTTGAGAAAAGGGCAGATGTAAACTCTGACGGGGAAGGGAATAGAGAGAAACACCCATGAAGCAAAAGGAAAAAGTGTGGCTAATTGTGTAGTGTTAGGAAAAGAGTAAGGTAAGAGTAGGTAAACTCATAAAGTGCACTTTCCTCACTGACTGAGAGAAGTAGTTAAACTCTTTTTATATGCGTTTACTGTTAGTAATTTAGTGGCAAGTATTTTCTCTCCTGCACCTCCTGAACAATTGCAAAAGAAAATCACATATTTGTTTTTTCCCCAGAGATGAAATTTTTATGGGCTGTTAAAGAATAATGTAGCTCTGTCTGTTAATATTGGACAAACAGATGGTGTCATCTGACAGACAGCTGACAGTGCCACCATGGTGGCAGCCAGCTCTACTTCTTCTAAAGCAAATTACTGAGGATAGCTACATAATCAAGAGACATGTGGAGTTCATACTCTAAAAAAACCAATACTTCCGAGCCAACTAATTGTAAATGCTTTCACAAGCATTTTTATATAGTAACTGTTATTTACAAAACCATGTATTTATATATATTTAATTCCAAACTCTTAGATTTGCTGAATATAATTTTTGATAGCCCCTGATGTTTGTTTTGGTAAGATCTCTGAACTTTGCTGGTTAGATGACTGGGATGAGGAATACTAAATATAATGAAAACCAGCTTTTGCTGGCAAAAAAAAACTTAGTAAAGAAACTTTGTTTTCTTGGGTAACAGACAAGAATGACTGAAAAGGTAGACTATGACAGTGACAGAATCTAATACTACTCATGTGATCCCACATGTAGTTACTGACTATGCTTACTTTAAAGTCATGCCTGAGTGCTACCTATCTTCTGACCATTACGGGTAGTAGCCCATCCAAACTTACCCATCTGCTTGCATAAATGTTAGGAAGACATAAAATATTAAAAATGAAAACAAGTCTTTTTTGAAGTTTAAGAAAGCTTCATCAAGAACCCTTATTCCCTTCTAACTCCATGTGTTCCCGATGTGGCTTTGCATGATCCATTATTTTAATTTCCCCTTGAAAGCACATAATGGCAGGTGGGAAAATACAGCAGTCTTATTGAGAAAAATTAGTACTATGAGCAGAAGTAATTTGTATGAAACATCTCACTACTATACCAGTTTTTCCTGTTCTGTGCTGTTTTTTTTTTTTTCTGTTGCTTTGTAAAATGTACTTTGGGACTCTAATTCTCTGTGTGAATTTCCCCAAAATAACTGTTATTGGCTACTGTTATTGTTAGTGTTTCAATTGTATTATACCCATTCTCAATGAGTACTTCTGAACTTTAAGATATAGGGGTACAATAACTTCCATATAGCTTTTTTTTTTTGCTGTTAAAAAATTACTGTGAATTCCACAGAGACATTATGTCCAGAAAACACTAATAACCATGTTTTCTTGGTTTACAGTTTAACATTCCTTTTCCCCTCCTCTGACACATATACAAAGAAGTTCATTATGCTGAATCCCCTGCAGCTACCAAGTATTCTGCAGTGAAGAAAAACAAGTTTTGTTAAGGAGATTATGGCTCTGGTGTTTTAACAATCTGAAATGTTCATTGAGAATAAATCTTAATTGGACTAAACTTTAAAGGCTTTTGTTGCTCCCTGAAAACAGAAGCACATGTAATATACAGGTCCTGGAAGAAGATGATCTGAAAATTTAACAAAAATGTGACTTCTGAACTTCTCAGATGAAATTTTGCTACAAATTTCTATGGGAGTAATTTTCTATAGGATTAATTTCTAACTGTAAGCAAGCACTAAGAAAACTCAAATTTGGTCAAGGCCTTTCATTTCTAGTAACCGAATTTTTCTGACTACTACAAGTGTTCCATCTTCATCCCTGTGGCTCCACTGAGTTCCCATATCGAGACTGCTCACACACATAGGTGTTAAGCAGGAAAGTGTATGCTCTGCATGAAGGGAGCCAAAAGCAATGAACCCCCAAACATGGGCTGGTCTGCCTGTGTGCTCACCGGAGACGGTGGGAACCTCCAGGGGGCCGGGCAGGGGCAGGGGGAAGCAGAGCAAAGAATATCAGAGAGTATTTCTGGCCCTCTTCCCCTCCAGGACCAGTGTGGAAGTGATAGAGGAGTAATGAAAACCAACCTCTAGGAGTTTAAGGGAAGGAGCTGTGGTGAAGCTGGCTCTGCCGGATGTCTGTCCGTCTGACCGTTGTGCTCAGGTTCTCACGATTTTTCTGTGCTGCTGGGCCTGGGGGCACTTCCCAGGTCTGGGTGTGTTGCCAGGCCACATTCTGAGCACAGCTTATGACAAGGAGCTTTTTTCTATGCAGAAAATACATACGTGAGTTTGAGCTAGGAAATAAACTAGAAAATTAGGAGTAAGACAGAACTATCAAAAATGCAAAATAGTGAAATGGTTAAAGAAGCCTTTACTTATTTATTTATTTATTTATTTATTACCAAAGAATAAAGATATATTTGAAGATATTACCTTGAAAATGATTTTTGACCAATCATGATTTTTACAGCAAGATCCTACCCCTCTTTGTGAACATAGATACTGACTTCAGTGACTGTTCAGGAAACAAAGCTCCAAGAGAAATCCAAGAGTTTACTTTGACAAACACAATATGAATGTTTTAATAAATACCTACGGTGAAATATAAACTGCAATATCCTCATCTGGAAGATGAGCTCTTGCTTCTCCTGTCTGCTTAAAGCATATTTGCATGGCTTCCATTACTTCCTTGATTTTTTAAAATCAAAGTATAGGTGAAAGCCAGTGGTGTGAATGGTTTGTTATCAGTTCTGTATGAATTTTCCTCTAGGTAATCCACTTCTTTCCACACAGTATGACGCCAATTAAATCAAAGTTTAATTCTTAGTCGTTATGTTACATCATTAATTTCTAAATGATCCTAGAGACTTCTGACTACCCTGTTATGTTCTGCGAGGGATATCTCAGTTTGAGCATGGATGCTGGTGATTCTGGAAGCAAAACAACAATCCAGTTGCCAAATCAAATCTCTTTCCTCCCCTTCCAGTTCACTGCAGTGTCTTGCATGGTCACCACACAGTTCTCAGCCATTTCATTACATGTGCAAATTTTCCTGAGGAGGTAAAATCGTGAGCTTATAGTTTACGTCTATTGATCCCAGTGACATTTTCTACTTAACAGGGTTTATGTCACTAATTTCTCTTTGTTCAGGCAGATCATCTAAGAACTAGGATTACTCATATGCTTGTTGCTGTCTTCAATTGGTAAGACGATTGTAGATTTATCTATGTGCACTTTATGTTCACTCATCCAAGTCTCGCAGTCTTCATATGTACAAGGTTAGGCAGTGTCGTTGGGTGAGTTTGTCATCTGTATTTGTCTTGACCGTGTGTAAGAAGAGTTTTCAGGGAACTCAATCTGTTGGTTATGTGACCGGATTCTCCAGTGCAGAGAGGAGCTGTTGAACGTCCATTTGATGAGAACAGCACAGCTCTGCTCTCCAGTGACTTTGCCTGTACCTTCATTATGTTTTTCAGTCCGTGTCAGAACAGACAAAAGCAATTCCAATTTTTACCTGGTCTGGTGAATGTAAGTTTAAAAAAAAACATCCCAACAAAGTGATGCTGTGACATTGTTTATATTGCAAAAAATGTTTTGTGTTTAGAAAGGCATCTCTGTAAGTAATTGTGGTCTTGCTATGTTCGAGGCAGAAGTGAAATCACATTAGGATTAGTTGAAAATGTAAAAGGCATACATAACCATGTGGCTTAAATTTTGACAATGTATCATCCTTTGTACCTGCTAACGTTTGTGTTAATATGGGGAAAGATAATTCTGTCTGTAATGGAAAAAGATAATACTTGCTGCCACATAATTCTCCAACTCATTTCAAAGTTACGCTGTAGATAAACCGCAATCAAACCCCGAAGAGTGTATAGCAAAAGTTTAAAAACACTTTTCGTCATCTGCCAAAAAAGCTTCAGAATTACAGGAGATGTTTCATTTTGTCAGCCTTGATTACATGACATGTCTCTTCAGGACAGTTATTTCTGTAACCTGCAATTGAAGTGATTTTAAAACGTTTTCCAGCTATTAGAAGTTATTTTGTGCATTAGGTCAGGATTTCTCAGTCTCCAATTCTGTAAGGGCAATCACGTTAGGAAGGATGGAGAGAGACGTTCAGAACTGAAGAGTACCTCTTTCTCTTGTGATTGGGTTACAAAATTATAGTAATACCTTGAAAGTGCTGAAGTTTGTATTGAATTCATTGGAGAAAAGATAAAGGAATTAGTGACAACTTGTCATTAGGTTCATTTGCTATAGATGTATCTAAAACACAGGACTGCAAAGTTGTGCCAGGGGAGGTTTAGGTTGGATGTTAGGAAAAACTTCTTTACCGAAAGGGTTGTTAGGCATTGGAATGGGCTGCCCAGGGAAGTGGTTGAGTCACCATCCCTGGAGGTCTTTAAGAGACGTTTAGATGTAGAGCTTAGTGATATGGTTTAGTGGAGGACTTGTTAGTGTTAGGTCAGAGGTTGGACTGGGTGATCTTGGAGGTCTCTTCCAACCTAGGTGATTCTGTGATTCTGTGAAAGCAGGAGAAATGGTGATTTCATTTGGCAGTACACCGTTGCTCTCAAACACCAGACTTTAGATTTTAGCGATCAGAATTATCCTAACTTTATTGAGGCGCTTTCTCAGATAAAAAATTGACTTTCCAGGAAATCGTGAGCAGCACCAGAGAGCTGAAGCCTGACAGACACCGGGTATGGGTTGTTTTCGTAAGGGATATAGGGCTGTGGGGGATGCGGCGGGGCACCACGTACAACCACGGCAGGTGTTGTGTTACGAGGGGGTCTCGAAACCACGTACGGCGCTCCCGCCCCAGCGGCCCGACCGTTGGGGAAGGCGGGGGGGGGGGGGGGCGTTCCAACCGTCGCCGCGCGCGCCTGCGCGGGGGCGGGCCTCCTGCGCTCGCCCCTCCCGCTGTGCCGTGCCGGGCAGGGCCGTGCCGTGCCGGGCTGCAGCGGGCGGTGCGCTGGGGCCGGGCCGGGCCGGGCCGGGCGTGAGCTGCCCCCGGGCATGAGCGCGGGTGGCCGCGGCGCCGCAGCGCGCTAGGGGCGGCGGCGGCGGGGAGGCGCCATGCGGCTGTGCGGGGCGCTGCTGAAGAGCCCGATCCCCAAGCAGATCGAGTACTACTCGCGCTTCTCCCCCTCGCCGCTCTCCATCAAGCAGTTCCTCGACTTCGGTGAGTGACGGCAGGGGGGGATCGAGGGGGAGCGGCCCCGGCCCCGGCCCCGGCCCCGGCCTCGGCCTCGGCCTCCGAGGCCGCCTTAGGCCTCGCGTCCTCCCCTGCGAGGCCGCTGGGGGCCCCGCCCGGCCGCGCCTCGCCTCCCCGGGGGGACCCAGGGGGCTGGCCCCGAGGCCGGGGCTCCCCTGAGGCCGCAGGAGGGACGGGAGACGTTTGTTCCCCCCGTGCCCGTGCTTACAGCTGGGATGTAATCTCCACCTGCTCGTGGGGATTTTGTGTGCTTTAGGCAGCTTTCCCGGTGAATAAATCGATATTTCTCCTCGGGAGCACGGGACCCAGGTTTGGGAATGGCTGGTGTGGCTGTTGGGGAGCTGGCGTGTTGCTCGAGATCACAATAAGTTTCTCATATCTGGGTCAGAGGTTGCTCGGCTGCCGTCATCTGGCACCAGGGTTGCTTACATGTTGTTATCCCATGAATGTTGCCTGTGAAGTAAACATAAAGGTCACGCGTAACACTGCGAAGCTCAATATGGTGCTCCTACATTCCAGTAGCACGTTGAAGGCAGGAGAAGACAGAAACGAGGCCGTGGTGTTAAGCCAGAAAGCGATTAAAAGTGGAAGTGGTTGCATGTTCATGGCAATGGCGTTAGCAAAAGAAGGCTGTGAGTTTAAAGAGCCTGCACTGGGAGTGTTCTTGCTATGGTGTCTCAGTGACGCAGGGCTTTTATCATTAAAACAAAACAAAAACCGACAGCACGCCTCGTCCTGGGTTACATCAAAAAGGGAACATGACTAGCACCCGTGCTTTCCTCCTCTCATCTCTGTTCACGAGTCTGTCTTGGCCTTCCCCACGCATTCCTTTGCTGCTGTTTTTTCCCTACCCAACATTTATGCTGCTTATGCCATGTCTCTGCAGTGGCCTAAAACCAGAGTATCTCTATTTTAGTCCTGGCACTAAATAATTCATTTCACTATTGTCTAATTGAACGCTCAGTTTGTGAGTTGTTGCTGGGAAAGCACTGATATTTGTGAGGCTCTTGAGTTGTGACTAGAGGGGTGCAAAGACTTCAGGTTTTCTTTTAATGTCTTTGGTATTCTGGGAAAACATATGTTTTGGTGAGGATTTTCACCATCCCAAGTTGTCCCTGCAGTACTACTTGTTGTTGGATATCTCTGCTGTGGCAACCTTTTAATAATGCTAATTTTTTTTAACCTCATAGTATTTGTATTACTTCATGGTTTAAAAAATGTCTCTGTCCTCTCCAGGAGGAAGTAGTCCTATTTCTTCATTTTAAGCCTGATTTCAGTTAGTTGATATGACCAGAGTAACGCAAGTATGTTACAGCCTGGCCAGTGCTGTTCTCTGGGTCTGCTCCCAGCTGCTGTCACTGGATGTGGCTGTGAAATCTGGTGTGTTCTTATGGTAAATAGTTCAGTGCAGTCATGTCTGAAGACTGGGAGAAGACTGTAATCTTTACCGTTTAAAACCTCTGCAGAAAAGAAAGGAATACCTGCAGTTTAGGCTCCTGAGATCACCACGGGATGTTTTCAGGAGTTTACAAGATTAGTAGCTTACGGTGCATCTTGCTAAAACTATCAGCTTAATCTTAGCAAGCCGTGTGGGCTGCTTACATCTCCACTGACTTTCTCTTTAGCGTGCGTGTTTACTGAGGAAACCTGAGTAGGAAGATTACAGTGGCTTAATCAAATAGGTTAAAAAACACTCAGTTACTTAACTTGTTGAGGGTTTTGGATGTTTTCAAGTTTGACTGGAGGCTTCAGAGGCCTCCGGGAGAAATTGGCAACAAAATGCCAAGGTGGTGGATGTTGGGGCAAGAACTCTGGTGCTGTAGGCATGGAAAGCTTGGACAAGACTCAGTATGTCAGGTAGCTACATTACTTCTGCCTGAGCTGCCTGAAGAAGAATTTACTGGTGGCACAGGGGACAAGCTCTCAAGAGAGCAAATAGGCCAGGCTCCCAGAGTGTGACACTAAGGGTGCAGTTCAGCTATGTTTACGTGGCCTGACTGCTCGATGGGAAGAAGAAATTCTGGTCTTTGGCAGCTACTATAAACTGACTACATCGTGCATTTAAAAACTTAACTCAGTGCAACTTAAACTTAACTGCATTTAAAAGCTTAACTCAGTGCAACTACTACAAAAAACAGTTTAGCTACTTTAACTCATTAACATGAAAAAAACAGTGAAACAAAACAGAAAGCAATACTTAAAGCAGTGACTTTCTGTTCTTTTTTCTAGCCGAGTCCTATTTGTGTCCCCATACCATGTTCTGCCCCACGTGATTTACTTTCTGTCAGGCGTGCAACTGTCCTCGTAGCGGCCACAGCTTTGTAAGGGGTGGCAGTGTCATGGGCTTGGGACCTCTGCGTCATAAACTGAGCACACGGTTTATACAGGCCTCTATAATTATCCTGGTCTAACCCCCCCACCCCCCCCCAACAGCCCCCCAAAACCTGGATTCACACATGTACTTCTAAACTTGGTAGTTACCCTGGAAGTTATTTTGGTAGGCTTCCAAGTGCAGGCATTCCTAAATGGCACAGTTGTGATTGCTAAAATAGCTTTTCTGAAACAGGCTTCTAAATAGAGACATTCAGGTGCGTGAGGCTTTGTATGCTTTTGGGGTTGGATTGGTTTGGGGGGTGGGGGATACCAGTACTGGAGATCCGTATTTTATGTCAGCGTTGATAGAACATCCTAATTTAAATTTGCTTCATCTGTGCAGAGCAAGCCTTATAGGACTGCAGGTTAATTTGGAAGAGCCAGCAGCCTGCCACAGCAGCTACATATGAGGGTAACTGGGCAGTCAAGCGTGTCTGGGGAAAGCAAATAACCAGTTGGGAATCTCTGCTGGAGAGAGTGAAGCTTCTGTATTCAGCAGTGTCCGAGCGTCTGAAAAAGCACCCGGAGAGGCTTGCGCTCACTCCACCTGGCTTGCTAAGGGCTAGCTTCGAGCCACGAGCCTTACAGCCAAACTATCACAGGGCTGTGCCCGAGCTAGCAAGTTCTGTGCGACTGCATAGTCTGGGTCACGCTGTTGACAGTAAACAACTGGCGGTAGGGCTACTAATGAATGCTTCTTGACCAGAGCACTTGTACTGAAAATGTTATTTACAAAATAATGGAGCACGAGTAAAGAGAAGTGATGTAAATTACATGCAATCCTTTGATTGTGCATGAAAGATTCACTTTGGTTTGCTATTGCTGTTCTGTGAATGTACACTGGTAAACTATACTAAGGCAATAGTCTCACTGCTGCTGCTCAGGTGATGAAGTGCCTGCGGTTTATCAGGTACCCCGTGCTTTTGGGGCTTGTTTAGTACTACAGCTGTCTTGGCCAGTTGGAGCTGCAGTCTTTTTTGCTTTAAGTCTCAGATCAAATGTTTTGGATGGATTTTGTAGCTGAGGTTAAACTTGCTTTTGGTTAACTCTTTGTGTGTGTAGGTAAAGCTTAACAGAGTGGCACTTATCCCCGGCTGTTTGTCATATGTTAGTGATCACGGACCGCATAGTTCTCGTGACTTTGGACAAAAACGTCAAGTATATACTTAAGGAAGAAGACGGCGAATCACAGGCTGAATGAGCTCTTGTTGTGGAACGTGGTTTAGGAAGTCCTGATTTCATTGGTTATAAACAAAGTGTCTGTGGCAACTGCTGCAAAGCCTGGCATTGAGGAGTATCACGAAGGCAGTAATTTTGAAGTCGTGCTGTACTGTGAACAACTGGAGCGTGCAGCAGATAATCACAGTGAGTACATGCCGTTTGGGTGCTGACGTGCTCTGGAGCCTGTCTGGAGGAAAAGATGAGCAATGGATCCTCCTCGTTTTTAAGTGTAATCTTTGGTATGAAATTGGTTAGCTTGTGGTCCCCATTAAACTTACCTGTCTTGAGGAAACGTGTAGGCCTGTTCCAAACCTGGCAGGAAGAGCAGGCCAGGTACCAGTGTTGCTGTCAGGTGTTGTCACTTGTGTGTGCAGTGCTAGGTCAGATTCCTGCAGGAGTGTTTACACGTCATGTTGTCCTGTTGGCAGCGGGAAGGCATCAGCACTGAAGCTGAAAACATGCTTAAAAACAAAAAACTGACAAGGTAACGAGCAGACAAAATTTGAACAACAAGATTATGGGGGTTGGAAAGTAGAGATTGAAAGCAGCCTTATGTCTCTGAGCTTAATTATTGATCTTCTTTTAGAAGATGGCTATTATAAGATTCTTTTACACACAAAAGGCTTTTTTAATGCAACTTTAGTGGAGAGATTGGCTAAGACTTTCACAAAGTTTAGTGCTAAAAGGAACTATAAAGTAATTACCTACTGCTTATTGCACACAGCTGCATTTCTCTACTGCTATCTGTGTACTCTAAGGCCTTGTTTGATTTAAGTGTATCTTCCAAAAAAAAGTCTTAACCTGAATGCTAGCCATTGGTATGCTAACCGCTGAATCAGATCAAAAAGATGAATGCTAGTCAGACATTGCCTTTTTTTTTTTAAATCTTACTGGCTTCACTCCTGACCAGCAATTTTGTTACAGCTTTCATTGGTAGGTTAGGATCCTTTTGATGCCCAGATTTTTTTCTCTGAGGTATTTATACATCGTGTCTCATTTTTGTAAAGATAAATATATTCTTTACATGAGATCTTTCTGGCCTCACGAAAATACCATGGCATTAACTTCTTTGGCTTTTCCGAGGTTTTCAGTATTATTCTTCAGATATCTGTCAGAGCTTTAAATAGAATCCCGCTCTGAGTTTTGCCTAGCGTTGGAATAGAATAACTTTCTTTGGCTTTGTTTTTGTATGGACAGACTAGCCTTTTGATCTAGTGCAAGCTGGATGGGCATGCTGAATTGTCTGTGTACATTTGTGCTTGGATTGTTTTGGGAGTATTGCTTTTTGGTTTTGTGGGCATGGATTCTGTCTGCACCCCGTAGTACAAAAAGGGGTCGTCTTTGAGTGGGCTGTAGCACAGCAAGTAGCTGGAAGCCTTTGTGTGATGCAACTGCTGTTATTTACAACCTGTTACTATTTACAGCTCTGCCCCTCTCTGGCATGCAGCGGTATTCCCACACTATCCAAAATACCAAATACCAATACCAAAGCTTTTTATAAGGACTGGTATCGATTGTTCTGAAGGTTCATAAGAGTTGTCCCAGTTAAATAATTTGGTTCAGCAGTCACTATCAACCTGTGGTATGGGAGAGAAAGGTTGTTTTTTGTTTTTCTTTTTCCTTTGGGGTTGTACTCTGTAGTATTAGCTCACGGTGCAGAATTAGATCAATTACAGAACTGTCTGTATCAGTCACTTTTGGAGGCTGTTTGGGGAGTGAAGTATGCTTGTTTGATAGTGACTTTTCTCAGAAATGGTTTGCTTTCATTAATCTTATGCTGCTAATTACATTTTTCACTAGTTGAGTTCTGCAGAGTTCTCAAAAAATGCTAGTGTTGGTTTAAATTTTTAATGATTTTGATTATGCAATAAATGACTTCATTTTTTTAATCAGTAATTAAAACTCCATGTATTCTGAATCCAATGTTTTAGTGTACTTGGAATACAAATTCCTTAAATTGCTGTGGACAGCCGAACTGTCATATCCAGTTATATTTAAAGCTAATTCCTAAGATGTAAGGAATATCAGATGTGTCAATTTCTGAAAGCAAAATGCTGATGCAGACAAAAGATAAGAGAACAGTAGAGCAGTGTTAGGAACTGAAATGCTATTCATTAAGAAATCGAAGTCCTTGTTTCCAGTTCTCGTGTGTGTGTATATATGTGTATATATATATATACACACAAAATGGATTGCAGTACAAATAACAGTAAAGGTGAAAACGCAAAGGAGAGAAAAGCAGAGAAAAAGATATTTTGCAGTAGTTAAGGAGAACATCGAAATATAGCATTTACCTCAGTGAAGTACATAATGATAAAGACTCCTGAGTTCATCTTCGGTTTGATCTTCAGGAAAAGATAGAATAGCATCCAGACAGCTAAGGAGAAAGAAGGAAATCACAACCCCTCCCACTGCCGATACAAATTTTGGATAAGCTGAAGTCTGCTTGGATCCTCTTGGCTCAGAGGATGGCAGCAGCAACATGCAAAGGCAGTGTTTGTGAGGAGCTGCCCGCTTTCTTTTGTAAATGTGGGAGGCCTGGTGCAGCCCAGCTGTTGCGTGGGGCGTTCGTGGCAGTAACCGGTGGTGATGGTCCCAGGGCTGTGGGGTTGGACAAACACAGTACTTGCCTCTCGCGGAGAAGGACGTTAGGATAAGCCAGGAATTAGTCGAGTCATGTTGACTTAAATAGCTGAAAAACTGAACGAAGTGGTAGTGACGTAATGCCCAGATGAGCAGCAGGAGATAGCGGGGCGGTAAACAGTCAGTGCGCGGGGAGTAACTTCAAGATGTGCAGTAGGTGTACAGCGTCCTGCTGCATTGCTCCAGCCAGGAGCTCAGCACCCGCACAGCCGCTTGCATCCCCTCCCTCTTCCCCAGTGGGGCGGGGGGAGAAAATAGGAAGAGCAAATGTGAGAAAACTTGTGAGCTGAGAGAGACTGTTTAGTAAGAGAGGGAAAGAGGAAGAGGAACAGGTGATGTTAAGGCACTCATCTCCTCCCACCAGTAGGCTCATGCCCCAAGTAGTGGCTGTCTTGGAAGACAGCCCCCCTAGGCTTTCTCTTGCTGACGGTGACATTTTGTAGTATGGGACATCCCTTTGGCCGGCTGAGGTCAGCCACTCAGTCCTGGCTGTGTTCCCTCCTGGCTTCTTGCCCACCCCAGCCCACTCACTGGGAAAGAGAGAGCCTCAAAGCTGCTGGGCAGGAGCAAAAGCACTGCTGTGTCATCATCTCTTGTTTTGGTCTTTGGTCACAAATCTGAAGCACAGCACCTTATGGGCTGTTGTGAAGAAAGCTGGCTCCGTCCCAGTCAGACCAGTACAAAATCTTTATCAAAATATTCCACGTATAGTCAACGTTTCACCAGCAGCAATTAGTTTTCACGGTACTCTTCTGTGGATAGAGAGCAGTATTTCTGTGGTCCAAAACAATGTAATCAGTGATAAGATTTGGCTTTGAATTTAAGAATCGTTTTATCTAATTCAATACCTGCCACATTAAAGCAGCTTCTCTTGGTGCCAGTTATCCTTAATATACTAATGTTTTCTTTAAAGCTACCATTTTCCCAAAATTGCAGAAGTGTTTTGTAGACTACTACCTACTCTTTTTAAAGCATATTGATGTTTTTGTGCGTGTTCCTGGAGTCACTTAAGGGTCTAATTTTTCTTGTTGGAATAGTAGGCTGAAAGGGAGGATTATTTTATTAAAGCGCTGAACCGTGACTCTGAAATGTTTTTCTAATGCTCTTTGTGTGTTGTAAGAGGCTATTATATTGATCCGTCTGTTCTCTGAACTTCTGAATGTAAACGTGACATTCTCTAACATGTTGCTTTGACCTGTTTAAATTATTCTTTTCCCTGGGTGGAGGCCACGCTTACTGCATACACGTGTAACTCTAGCACATTAGTTTGCAGTCAATGTAAAATAAATAACAGTATTGTAAATACCTTCACTGATTTAATTCTTTGATGTCATACACTTGTGCAAATTTTTGTGGTTTTTATTTTCCAAAATTGGGCTTAAGACTGTGCAAATAGAGAAAGAGGAAAGGTTAAAAAATATAGAATAATGTTTTGTTATTTTTCTTTTACCTGCTAACTGCTGTTACTTTGTTCTATTCCTTTCTCAAGCATTTAAAAAAAGAAGTGTAGACTGGGTAAATACATTGATTTGGTAACTAGTGGTGGCAAGGATGAGTCTTCTAATCTTTTTGTAACATGTTTTGTAGAGCATTGAGAGCATTTTGTAACAAGATGGATAACAGCTTTGTTAACCTCACTGAGACTGAAGGGAAATTACACCATGTGTTATCAGTGGTATTTTTATGTAATTGGTGTTAACTGTGTGTCTTTGCTCATAAACTATAATTTTATTTATGCTGGTGATTTAGAGTAACTTTCCCTTTGGCATCTTGACTGGGACTGAAGAATAATGCAGAGATTTGTATTTTTCTGAAACGTTTAATATTTTTCTGAAACAGTTAATGGGAATTGTGGACATTTCCCCTAAGGGTTTGGGAGTAAGTTCTCAAAACTGAGAGCTTAGGGAGGCTGTTAAAACTGTGGAATACCCAGCTATGGCCTACAGTGTGAAATATGTTTTTGTGGGAGGCAGAAGTGATTATAAGCTCAATGGTACAAAATCAGTCCTTTCCATAATCAGTTTATTGTAATCAAATCTAATGGAAGAGCAAAAAACAGAATAAAGTATCTTTGGCTTGGTGTTTTAAACCTCCTCTACATTAAAAGTTTTAAAAAACCAATTACCTTAAAGGAGGCATTAGTGAGATGGGGAGTGGGCTCTTCTCCCAAGCACCAAGTAATAAGACAAGGGGAAATGGCCTCAAGCTGCTCCGGGGGAGGTTTAGGTTGGGTATTAGGAGACGTTTCTTCACTGACCAGGTGGTGCGTCACTGGAACAGGCTGCCCAGGGAAGTGGTTGAGTCACCATCCCTGGAGGTATTCAAACAACACGTAGATGTGGAGGTATTCAAACAACACGTAGATGTAGAGCTCGGTGACGTGGTTTAATGGTGGACTTGGCAGTGCTACGTTAAAGGTTGGACTAGGTGGTCGTAGAGGTCTTTTCCAACCTCAGTGATTCTGTGAAAATCGTGGGTCTCGCCGGAACAAAATGCAGCGTTCGTCTTGTCCAGTGTCTCCTATTTAAAAGCTGTGGAGCCTCTTCCCAGTGTAGACGCAAGTTGTGCTGCACCTCTGTCTTTCTCCGGGGCTACTCCCTGTTTGTGTCTTGGAAGAGGAGCTGATGCTCTCTGAAAAGCCACTTTCTCTAAGAGGCTGCTGGTTAGGGAGTCTTCGGGTTGTGTGGGTAGCTCAAGGCTCAGGAATCAGGCAGGGACCATGGTTTCTCCTAAGACCATTTTGGTTCTTTGCCTCTCGTGTATTGTGGGTAGTGCCTGTGAAATAGGCAAGAGAGCGTGTCTGTTAAATGGTTCACCTGACTTCCAGCCTACTCCCAAATTGCCCTGAGGACAGACAGCCTTGGGCGTATGTGAATTCTTCTAAAAACCAAACAAACAAAACACCAGCAGCCTGTAGGTAATTGTTTGAGCACCTTTGCATTAAACTTTATGGATTACTTGACTACTCTTTTCTCTCTTGGCAAGTGCTTTAAAATACTTATTTCATTAGAATTGAACGGTGAACAGCTACATATTTTTAGATCAGGGAAGTGTATTTTAAAACATGTATGTATCTCTGTTAATTTGTGGTGTTTTATATAATAACTGGTGCTGGCTTACAGCTGTTGTGAGTGGTTTTCTGATGATCTGTTCCTCTTCAGAGATAAACATCTTCCCTCAAATCCCTCCTGTGAAGTGAAGGCTGTGGCTCTGAGTAAGTGCAGTTTGACTAAGACTTTGACAGAGCGGCGATGTATCGTTCACCTGACCCTTCATTCCGTCGTCTGTTCCTGTTCAGCAGTGAATTAAGCTTCTTTCTAACAAAACCAATGCCACGTGAAGGACCGTTCGCTTGCAGCCTGCTTACTGGGGTTGGCAAGGGGCACATCCTAGCACGCAGCTAATGTCGTAATGGATCCGGTGGCGGCTTCTGTGTTGAGCTGTTCAGACACACTGATGACAACCATGTGAGGTTAAATATTTTGTACTTAACTTGTGTTAAAGTGAAAATCTGAACTGACTTAGCACCCGTGGTACTCATCTGTATGACCGTAGTAATCGATACACATACGGGTAAACAAGCTGATGCTTCAGAGATTTTTTAAGTAAGTGGAGACGAGTATATTTTTTTCTGTGTACAAATTGAACAGTAATTATGATATTTAATTTTAAACTCCTTAAGTTGAAGTCTAGACCTCTGACTCATGAAGAGGATTTGGGATGATCATCTAGATAGAGAAATAAAGTCTAATGTGTTCTCTTTAGTGAGCAGCTCCCTGAAATCTTCCTTTGGAATGGAAAGTGCTACAGCTGGCCTGGCAGTCAGAGTGCTTGAATCTGTTGTTAGTCAGATTGCCTAAATCAGAAATGCGTTATTAAACTCGGCTATTTCTGTACACCAGCTCTGGTAAATCGTCCATATGATGTGACGCATGACTGCTAGAAAGCTTAACTCAAAAGCTAACCGGCATGTGTGCTTGTTAGGTTGGGTGCAGTGAGTGTGCTTAGCACTGAAATGCCACAGGGCACAATTCAGTGGTCATACGGCGTTAACAACTAACCTCTCATCTACGAACGTAAATATTTTAGGAAATAGGGAATCCAGTTCAAACAAACAGCTTTCTTAGGGGCAGCCTGTGGTAGGGAGTGAGTGTCAGCAAGAGTCAGCATTTCCGATTATGGCGTGTATGCACCTTTTCCTCTTGCTTCATCATCCTTATTATATCTTGCAAAGCCCTCTCTTAAACCAAGCAAACAAACCCTGTGTGCTTTTTGTGGGATTGATGTTTTTAGTGGTTGGTGAGATAAATCCCTAGAGACGGTGCTGAAAGTCTCTATTCCTGTTTGGGAATAGGAATGATTTTGAAGTACTGGGTGGTGGTGTTTTTATTTTTTTAGCCACATCTGTTAGTGCTATGCAAGCATAGTATGTTTACCTTTAATATATAGTCCCTGCTTCTGAAATGGTGTATAATCAGTGGAAATCATAGCTCCTTGTTTAGCTCTATTTTACTAGTTTCAGCAGCAAGATCTTAATTTTAGCCTTTGCTCAGTCTGCTCTGATGCCTTGATCTTACTGCATCTTCTTTTGAAGATTTCTCTGTCCCTCCGTTTCACTTGTTTTGTCTGTCTATACAGGAGCTAAAAATACTCTGGAAGCCTAACAGAAGAGGATAGATGTGGTTGATCACTTTCCTTCCTGTTTTCCTTTAGTTTTGCCCTAGGAAAGAACCAAAAGTAGTTTCACAGGGATAGGAGGTGAAAGGCTTCTGATCTTGTTTTATGGCTTTTGAATGGAGCCTGTCCTCCCTGGCATACAGCGGGTGGGACTTTCCTGCTTTAGAGCCTTACTGTGGTGTGGTGTCTGATGTTTCGGCTCAGTGTCAAATAAACAGCCAGTGGAGATTACTAGACTTCTAGGTGCAGTGAAAAGATGAAAAAGCACTTAATTTATCCTGCTCCTGTCTCCTCTGTCAGGTAAGTGCCAATACTCAGAAACTACTGCTGCTTTTATGATATGAGCCGGGCAGTCCAGTACCTGGTAGGGACGTGGCAGCCATGTTAGGTTTATGAAGCAGGTGACTTTGATCACCGTCCGTGCTCCTGTAGTTTGCTCTCACGTGGGTGTGTCATGAATGGGGGAATCTGGCAGCTGAACTGAGCATTTGGTAATGTTCTGGAGGGACACGACTTCATGGTCTCTTGCTGAGTTTCTGCCGCCTTCTGGGGTGAAATCGAGATGTGTATGCGCCCTCTTCTGTAGCTTTCTATATGTGACTAATCCTTTTGTGATCTGAATCTTGGTCAGCATGGTATTTTGTTGGCAGTTTGTAGAATTTGTCAGAATTGAATTTGCATCTGCTGCATGTGTGTGAATAATCTCTGTGTTGTTTGTGCCTCCTGTTGCAGGATCTGGAATAAATGTTTTTTTTACTAGATCCAGCTTTGCAACAATTGTCTGATTCCATCTGTACAATGGAAGGAACTGGAAAGACCCTGCTTCGGAGAGAGCACTGTCATGAAAGTTCATTCCTTCCAATTGAAAAAGATGTATATATTTTTTTCCCTACCCACTACAGGTGTATGATCCCTAGCCTGAGTGGTGCTTGTTATCAATGCTGTATTTGTTCCCATTTCTTAGCACTACAGGTGGGAAAAAAAGATGAGGAGAAGACAGGAAAGAGAATAGCAAGTGTTCAAAGTAGAGTTAAATCCCAGTAAGGGTTAAATAGAAAGATTAGTAGAGAAACCTCTCTGGAAACACAACTCTGCTTCCTGAATTTCCCTCAGATTGAAAGTTTCCTGGTGATAATGTTGACATATACCCCCTCAAACGTTCCACTTTTAATCTTTATCCATCTGATGGTATTGCATTTGGAAGACTTTAATGCATTCAAGCCTGCTGTTATGGTCTGTGTAACTCTGATGCTGATAGAGCATGTTTTCTTTGTGTTTTCTTTTTTTTTTTGCCCCTTCTGGTACCCATTTCATTCATTAATGGTGTGGTTTGTTTTTGGTGGAAATGTTTTGGTGGAACGCTTTTTCACATATAAGAAAAAGGATTTTAATGTTAGATGCCACCTTTTGGGTGACCTTCTCATGAAATGTTAATGTCTTACTGTTTTATTTAGGCAAGTTTAGCTGTATTCTCAACTGAATCTGAAGTTGCAAGGGTAATCAAATCGGTTCTAATCAAATCAGTTCTTCAGATGTCATACTTCATTGCAAAATCAAATGTACCATCATTTTTACCATCTCTTTTTGTCTGTAGTGGTTGCTGACTGCTCCAAATGCAGCATTGTGGAGGTACCATTCCCTCTGCATCGTTATAAAGCACGCCTGGCTTGTTTCTACCATGGAAGGATGTTCATTGAATGTTGTTCACTGACCGTAGTTTCATGTCAAGTCCAGGAGATCTGGACACTGCTTACCTCCCTGTTTGGATGATATATCTTCTCTTTTGCCCTATGCTGAAGGCTGTATCTGTTCTGAGTTACACCAACTAGTACAAGAGCCTCAGGGCTGGCGTGACGATCAGTTCATTGCAGACTTGAAGGTGTCAGAGGGGAGGCCATGAGCATGCTTTCCTGTATGACTTTAGTATAGTGTGGGTGACTAGTCCAGACAGGTGAGAGCTTCAGAACATTCGGGATGATGCAGCCCTTATTAAACATGCTTTTTTTAAATTAAACATCTTTTTAAAGGCCTCCCTTGGTGACACTTGGCATAACTTTTAGTTTTTTGCACTCGCTGTGCATGTAAAAGTAATCCTTTGAAGATGACTTCTTCCACAACTAAATGTTTAATGCTATCTTTTCTGTCAGAGTAACTTCTGATATGTAGCTTAATCTACGCAGCCTCTACTTCATTTTTACTAACTCTGGCATGCTTCAGAGATCTTATTTTCTACCTGTTTCTACCTTCTTTTTATGTGTAATCTTCCAGTTTAGTGTTACCAGTGTTGAACAGAGTGGGTTATTTTTGTGTGTGCTTTTCCTTCACCCTCTTTGGTCAAATTCTCAGCTAAGTTGTAAGCACCGTAGGCATGATCTGGGAGTTTCTTAATCAGATTGAAAGTGTAACTTCCATGAAGAATGGTAAAAATCTAGAGATAATCTAGACTCCTGAATTTGAACTAAAGTCTGCCCCTTAGAAAATAATCCCTAGTAAGTGTTTTTCTACCATGGAGAGCTGAGCTGGGCTGCGATGTTCCCTACAGCAGCATAGACCTATAGCAAGAGGTATTCTGTAGAGTTATATTTTATGTTAATAAACATATAAGTTCATGAGATACTTCTCATTGAAGGAAACCTCTTTCAGTGCCTGCTTTAAGAACTTGACCTGCACATTTTTTCCCCAATTAGAGCACCGAGGCTGAAGTATTATTCAATTGAAATGAAGTACCACTGTATTCACAAACAGTGGAAAATAAACATTGAGCACGTGCATAAAATTGTGAATCCCATATATCAAGTGATGTCATCTTGTCCTTTCATCATGCCTCTGTGCAGAAGTGTTTTACTTTGACTAGAGGTTTATAATACTTCTATCCTTATTTTTTAAAAAGCACACTTGTAAATAATTTCAGTTTTATGTGTGGTGTGCATTATCAAGAAGGCAGAGAAATCTAGTTTGCTTTGTGTGTCTGGGTGTATAATGTATATGTATGAAATAAAACTGATGCTGTACACTTTAATGTCCTTTTTTGCTGTTTTGCTTGTATTGAGCATCGATTATCAAGTTCAAGCTAATTCCTTCAAGTCAGAAGGAGTTTTGATGAAGTATAATGGATTCTAGAAATTACTTGCATACTTACTAATGAATGATTCAAATTTGCAATACTTCGAATATATCTGTCCATCATTGTTCACAAGAGCGTTAACAAAGCAGAATATTGCTTAATTCTTCAGTGGAAACTTGGCAGAGTTTTTGTCTTCACAAAAATCAATGTAGAACTTGTAAAAACTGAAATAATTGCAATTCCGATGCACTGTTCTGAAAGATTTTTATTTTCCTAATGCAGAATCTTAGCTATCTGACAGCTTAGGTACCTTAGAAATGGCATTATAATCTTTAACTGCTCAACAGTTTGAGAGGAAAAACAGTTATTGCTGATGGATTTCTATACTCGCAAAAGTTTTTATCCTTCATTTTTATTTTTTCCATTAATATGTTCAGGACTAGCTAAAATATGCAAAGAAAGGATCTGGTGACTTTGTCTGGGCTTCTGTATTCTCACGAGTAACTAGATACCAGAGGGTGATAGGTAGAGTGCTTTACTGAAACATGGCCAGTATAAGTGTAGCTAGAAAAAGTTGATTAAATAAACTGGATTCAAACTTTCTGTTTAGCTGTAGAGGATCCAAGACTTCCAGGTGCTGTGGCATCTTGGGTTTTCTCTCTTTTCCAGTGTTTCTAATATCCTGTATGTGACATTAGGAAATTCAAGCTCTTGCTTTAATTCACGGGTATATCATAATGTGGGGGCTGAACCACAAATTAGGTGCTAATATTGGAAACTTATGCTGCTCTCAATTTAAGGAAATAACTTCTTAGCTTTTAGTCTTGAAATTAATATCTTCCATAATGCCTGACTTGCAGAGAATTTTCATTTTCTTGAAATACCACTCCAACACGTTTCCTTTAAAATTCTGCTTTAAAGTCTTTAAAAAAAAAAAAGGGAAAAAGTGCTTTTAAATTCCCTCCAATGTTTTACTTTTAGGCATTAAAACTACAAGTTGAACAAACAAGTTTTTGTTGTGCTCCTTTGCTACTAGTGCTTGAAATCTAGAATTCAATTATTTGACTACCAAGCAGAAGCATATAGAACTGTCATTACTGAATCTTCGTTTAAAGAAAGTTAATATGCATTGATATTGAAACATTCTTAAGGATGAAATGTTAACCTGGCCTTAATTCAAACTACTCAAGCTTGCTGTGAACATAAAAGTTGCACAGAAATCCATAATTAAGGTATAATATTTTAATGGAAGCCAATCCATCATTCAGAGAACGTTCAGTCTAAAACTTTAAACAAGTCTTTGGTAGGTAAGCTGTTTTTAACTTAAACGTACTCATTTTACTCAGACAAATGTGGGTGAAAAACATGAAGGGAGCAAGACAAAAAAAGAACCTCAATCACTAGGACTTAAATACAGAGCATCTCAGTCCTTACTCTTCTGCATTTTTATTTCCTACAGTTCAGTGATTTGGTGATCTATGGGCAAAAATCCATGACTCCTCAGAGTTAGAAATGAATGGTAATTTCATATAATTTAACAAGATAGCGAAAAGGTGTATTTGCACCATATTGCTTTACAAAATAAAAGCAGCGGGCCTTCTAGTAGTAGGTGATAACAAAAGCTGTATTCATAGCATATTATACTGCCACGCTAGCACTGTGCTTCCATATCATTACATTCTGTCTTGGAGTCTGCTGCTACCATTGCTCCTTAGTGCACCATAATTAAACAGCTCTCTGACACAGCACCCCTTGTTTTGGAAATAAAGCTAATTGCAATCCTTGAAGCCTAGTCCCTAGTGCACTAGGGCATAGGATTACTGTATTCTTTCTTATGTGTGAATTCATACAAAGGTAAGCAGGTCATGACTTAGTGATATCTGTCTATTATTGAGTAACTTGTTGGGGGCTGTGGTGTATAAATCAAGGTGAAGTTATTCACAAGTTCTATTTTGCCCTTAACCTTGAGCGTGGCTTCAAATTGTGTTGAACTGAAACTAATGGATTGAAACTGGATGCAGGCTGTGGTGTTTAAGCTGAAAGTTTGTTTCTGGCAATGTGCAGACCTAGCTGGAATGATACCAAAATCAAGAAAGAACACTATTTTGAAAAAGGATCTAACAAAGCAAAAGTAAAGCCAGCTTATGAATCTATCTATCTATCTATCTATATGATTGTAGTTTAAGCCTGTAGAAATGGGTTTACAACTTGGTTGAACACTGTTTCTAGGAAAACTTTAGAACTTGCATATGATAAATTATATTAAGGAAATAATATAGACTCAGATTTTTTTTTTTTGCACTTAATAGGTTGTCCCTCTTTTTGACACATCTACTATTACAGGAAAATGTAGTATTACAGGAACTGCTGTAAGGAGCAGCAGCCAAGGAGCAACCATTAGGACACAGTATGTTTTCTGTTTCAAAAGCTGAAGGGTATCCAATTATTGCTGATCTAAGCAAATAGTCATTCTCTCTGCCATGCACATGCTGTTTGGCAGGCAGATAACTGACCTTATGCTAGAAGCTGAAGCAATGCCGTGGAGGCTCAGATAAAGCACGTGCAGCTAAGCAGACGTTCTAACCAAGTATCACAAAACAATGTACTGAGGCTATGGTGAAACAAGGCTTCAAGTTAGTCTGGAAATAGCACTTCCTTTCCTTTACCTGAAGTGACCATGCAAAGGGGCCCCAAAATGCTCTGCACTTGAACACAGCAAGGCAACTCTCTGCAAAGAGACAGTTTAGAACTGCTGGGGTGAGACGGATGAAATAGAAATGTGCCCTTGCTTATAGGAGAACAGGACATTGGTCTTTTCTGCCAGTCTTGCTTTCCACTCCAGCAGCTTTTGTTGCCTTCCTTGCACAAACTCAGGGACTGTGTCCTTGGAGGGCCTCCGTGCCCTTTCACAGGCTGCCACAGGCTATGCATTCTTGTTCACTTTTTCCTCATTCTCAGGGCTGCATTTCACTCCTTTTGCTTTTTCTTGCCTATAAAACAACCAAACTTTCTTGTCAGGCACTCTTGTAAAGAAGCAGAACAGTCATTGTCTTTGTTCCAGAGTTTTTTTGCAGCCCAGAAGGTGTAGGGTGAGCTAGTCAAAGACATCTCTCCTGTTGTCTGGCCAGTCTTCCTGAAGACTTGCAACATCAGATGAGTTGTGAACAAACAAGTGGCTGCCTCCTCTGTCGTGGGTGGTGCAGTGTCAAATGTCAGTGAAGGTGTGAACTCTGAATTCATTACAGTGCCTCAAGAAAGCAGCAACGTGATGTTGCATTTCTTCTAATTTTGTCAGGATGTGTTTTGCATTTTCACCTCTTCAATTACAAAATAAGTAAACCAGGAGCAAATGTTTGCTGGAAGACCAGTTAGCAGAACTGCTGATACCAATAGAATGTAATGATCCACTGATCGGGGATACGTAGATGAGCAAGAAAAAAGGGAAACCCTAACCCTGCCTGCCTGTTCCCCCAAGCTCGTGTTACGTGGTTTGACTGGGAACTAATCCATCAATGCATGTTCCCTATGCGAAGAAATCTCTGCTATTCAGCTGATTATAATGGGACTGTCTTAAAAAGTATCACATTGATTGTGCCAGTTTCATTGTACTCGAGTCTTCCAAATTGCAAGTCTTAGTGATTATGTGCCTAGCAGTGCTTTTAACACTTTCTGGTTTGCTTGAACATAATTTATAGCTCTTGTATTATGTCTTCACTCAAATTTTGCAGGTGGTTGCACTGGTTATGATCACAAAAGACATTTACTGTCTTTGTGGATGAAAGCAGAATATTGGCTGTTCATTACGAGTAAAACTTTTGTTTTGTTGTTTGTTTTTTAATTTACCTGGACTCTTCAGAAATTGGTTTTGGTGAGAATGTCCCTATCTTATAAAAAGCTACGAGGTACAAAATATGTCAAGTCAGGCCTGATCTTCCATCTGAACTATCTGGGCAAGAATCTTAACATCTCATGTTTTCAAATACAGGTTTATAGTTACCTCCAGTGACTGATTTAGCAGAAGAATACTGTCAGTCGTGTCAGTCTTCTGGTTTCTGTAGGGTAGCTCCAGAGAACTACCATTGTTCCAAGTCGGTCCACAGCATAGTAGTAGTATATTTTGGTTCCCTTTTGTTTGATTTCTGAAGGGGGGTTTTCTTATTTTCAATACATTGTGCTGGATAATAATCTCTTAAAAATGAAAGTCAAAGATTCTCAGCTGCAGCTTTTTAAGACTATGAGCAGGGCACTTCACTTGCAGCTGTCTGGTGAGCTCCTTGTAGCCTAGTCCTAGGAGGGATGACCATTTTGTTGGTCTTCCCATGTGCTGCTGAAATGTTGAAGTACTTAGCAGGTCTGAGAAGCTTGTGATGTGAAATACCAGCCAGCTGTTGCCATTCTCTTTTGCTGCTTTGTTTTTATTCCTTGCCCTCCATTATATGTGCATGTGTTTCTTAAAAGCTCACTTTTCTATGGAAGTCATACTGATAAAAGCTAGTATTTTTACAGTCTTACTTCCAACTAATATCAAGTATTCGGTATTAGATGATCCTTATTTATAGGACAAGAGCTAGGATGATGCTATTACCCTTTATGCTGTAAGGCACTGATAAAAATGTATAGCATTTTGCTATCTGATATAGCTTGTAGTGTGCGTAGTTTAGTAATGTTGCTCTAATGCTGTAACTATTGTGTCTAATGCTCTTAAGATCATAGAGCTGCAGAATATCCTGAGTGGAAATGGACCCACAAGGATCATGGAACCCAACTCCTGGTTCCACGCCACACCACCCAAAAATTAAACCCTATGTCTGAGAGCATTGTCCAAACGCTCCTTGAGCTCCATCAGGCTCAGGGCTGTGACCACATCCCTGGGGAGCCTGTCCCAGTGCCCGACCACCCTCTGGGTGCAGACCCTTTCCCTAACACCCAGCCTGACCCTCCCCTGTCCCAGCTCCGTGCCGTTCCCTCGGGTCCTGTCGCCGTCCCCAGAGAGCAGAGCTCAGCGCCTGCCCCTCCGCTCCCCTCGTGAGGGAGCTGCAGGCTGCCATGAGGCCTCCCCTCAGCCTCCTCTGCTCTGGGCTGAACAAACCCAGGGGCCTCAGCCACTCCTCATACGTCTTGCCCTCCGGACCCTTCATCATCTTTGTGTCCTTCCTTTGGACACTCTGGTAGTTTTATGTCCTTTTTATACTGTGGTGCCCCAAACTGCACACAGTGCTCAGGGTGAGGCCGCACCAGCACAGAGCAGAAATGATCACTTCCCTTGACCAGCTAGCCATGCAGTGCCTGATGCATCTGGGGTATGGTTGGCCCTTTTGGCTGCCAGAACACACTGTGCTGACTCATGTTTATCATTATTTAATGTTTTTTGAGAGCTTAGATATTTAATGCTCTTTCAGGGCTCAGAACTGCAGAAGTTAGTTTTGTATATTTAAGCAGTCTAAAAGGCAAATGCTTCTTTTTTTTTAAATAATAAAAATAGAAGTACTGTAATTTTTCTGTGAAAGGGATTAGAAAGGTTTGTGTTATGTTGCAATTTGCTGTAGCAGTATACATGAAAATTCTGAGGCCCAAGGAGTCCTGTATAGAATAATAAATGAGTATCTGTAAGTCTTTTTTGACTGGGATGCTTTCAGCTGCTCAAGTTTTGTCTTGCTATTATTTTCTGTGTCTCTAAACTTCAGAGTAGACACAAAGAAAAAGCTAGTAAATGGAAAGAAGAGCTATCTCTTGATGCCTCTCATCTTAAAACCATTTCTCGCAAAACCAACGCGTTTCTCAGACCTCTGAAAGAAGGAGAAACTCAGATCTGAAGTTTTTCATGTGAGAGTGTTGGGAGGTGGCTGATATTGTAGATGTGAACCGGAGAGGACATAAAAAGCAATCTAAGGGGATCAAACTCAATCGAGGGCAGTAACAGACCTTTCTGTTTTTCTCAGAAAGTTATCTGTACCTTGATATGTGTGCGAGGTGCTGGTGAGGATGAAGTCTAAGCACATGAATGAACAAAAATCAGATTGAGACAGTCAGAAACTGAGCATTTAAAATGAGAATGTCTTTGGCAGATAAAAGGGGGGTAAGCTCTAGGAAGGTAAAAGTGCCTTCCATTGTACCAAAGAAATAAGCACACAGAAATATATGTTGGGAGTGAGAGGGGAAGGGAAGGTGGGTACTGAAAAAAAAAGTTGGTTTTAAACTTTTTATTACCAAGTGACTTTTTAATCTTCTGGCACTATCAAGTCTAAAATTTGCTGTGACAGCTGTATGTTTGTTTTTTGTTCCCTGTAACAGGTCGTGACAATGCATGTGAGAAGACTTCGTACATGTTTCTGCGGAAAGAACTTCCTGTGAGGCTAGCTAACACCATGAGAGAAGTCAATTTGTTGCCTGATAACTTACTTAACAGGCCTTCAGTTGGGCTAGTGCAGAGTTGGTAAGTTGTTTTTTTTAAAGTAGATTGAGAAATTAGTGTAAAACTGAAACTATATGTGGTGCTTTACTTGTGATTTTTTTCTTCTGTCATATGTTAAGTACTCTTGTATGGGTCATGGAGATAAGAATTTGTAAGTTAGTATTTTGAATAAAAACATAAAGTTGTCTCCCAGGTAATTAGAATCAATTGATAACTCTAAAAAGCTATCTTTTAAAAAACTTCTTACTGTATTACACCCAAGACTTAAAATAGCTTGTTCTTTCCTATTAATTTTCTTTTGTCGAAAATACTGAAAACAAAATTAAACTTCACATGTTCTTCTCATTAATAAGTTTTTAACAATAAAAACTGGTGTTCAGTGGAAATTATGGAACAGGATAAAATTCTGTTGTTATCCAATAAGTAACATTCTCTTATTAATAATTATGCATTATACTTAAGTAGTTTTTAACTGGACTGATGCTAAATGCTACCATCTTCTACACAGTAATTCATTTCTAGTCTACTTGCACATTCGGTATGTTTTGGAGACTACTGCCTTGTATGTATTAAGCGCTAAAAAAATGTTGTTCATAGGGTATTGATTGTTTCTTTCCCTACAAATACTTGATTTGAAGAATTTCTGTAAAAATACAGCAAACTTTCCCTTGTGAATAGCAGCTTATCTACTAGGTACACGAGTTGCAATTCATGTTGGATTTTTTGAGTTTCAGTCATAGCCCTTGAGCCAAGAAACTCTGCATTGACTGTATATCGACTGCTGGGCTTGGTCTCATATTTACCAAACTTCAGACTTAGAAACTGTAAAGTAGGATATGTGTTATTGTATAATTTGATTTAAATGTGTTTGCCTGTGAGAGGTAACATTAGCTGTCTTGATGACTACTTCAAACATAGCGATTAAGTGCTTCAAATAAATGTAAATGCTGTGGAGCCCCACAGTAGCAATTACTTTGTGGCTAAGTGGCAACTTGCAGGGACTGAAGGTTTGTATCTATTCGATGCTACTGTTATACTAAGTAGAACAGAATGGATAATATCTGGGCCTTTCAGGCTTTTCTGATCTAGATTATTTGTGAAGCTGTCTTAGTGGAATCCAGACAGATGAACACAGAAAAGGAAATAATTTTTCTTTGACTATAGAGTATAATTCTTCTAGTCCAAAAATATGTTCTATGGCATATGCTTCCACCCTGCTCGTGCAGGTCTGGCAAAGGTCCGGCAATAGGTGTTTAGAGTGGGTGAACACTTCAGAATTTTTGGTTAGCTCTTTGAGGACTTCAAGTAAGATTATGGCTACAGTAGGTAGGGCTTAATTAAATCTGGAGCTCTTTGGAATACATGATGGTCTAAATCATACCTTTTGTGTGACAATGATGCACAATAGCTCAGCTGTAGAGTGATAGTTTTCTGTTAAATGGGCCAAAAGACAATCAGTAGAGTTAATGTGATGAACAGCTTCAAATAGATATCTGACTCAGTGTGTCCTCTGATTTTGATCCTCAGTTAAATAACAGCTTTTGTGGAAAGGAATATCTTCGTTAAGACTATGTGAGAGTACATTAGGGATTTTGTATCAGAATTACTAAGGTAATTGTAGAATGTTGTTTTTCTGATTATAGATGTGGACTTTGAAGAGTTTTTCCTGTTTTTCTGCTTGGAGTTTAGATTTTTTTTTTTTAATGTTTACCTGTAGATTAAAAGGCCTGTTAATATACCAGTTAGGAATCTTGGGCAAAATATAATCTATAAGTTAGGTCTTAAAAAATAAATAACCTAAGCTTAGGTTTGAGTGACCAAAAATATTAGGCAGTTTTGAAACATACGTTTTAACCTAAGCCTTAGACACACCTAGAGAGAGATCACTGAATCTTATGTAAAATATGAATTCAGCTGTTCAGCTGCTATGTGAACTTCTAAAATTGAGAAATCTCCTCTTGATGCACTTATTTTGTACTTAGACTTCTTAAGATCAGACTTTACAATCCTCTGTTTTTAGTATGTCGTAGGTTTAGAAAGCTTGACTGTTTGTTAATATGCAAGCCAAAAAAAAAGGTATGTTTGCCACAAGTGAGCAAATACATTTTGTAATACATTATTCTCTGTAATCTGTTTAATTGCTGATTTCTTGTAAGTAGATAGGGCTTAATTAAATAATTCTGGAGCTCTTTGGAATATATGACTGTAATATACTTGTCTAAATCATACCTTTTGCGTGACAGTGATGTGCAATATCTCGGCTGTAGGCTGATAGTTTTCTCTCCAGTCACCAACATAATGTGATAGTATAAATAAATCACAATTACAGTAGAGCCTTATGGTTTTAATGTGTTTATGACAAGACACCAAATTAGCTGGAGCTTTAAAATGCAAGTTTCCATTGTATCCTTAACGTCAGCCTGCCAAATAATTCAAAAGGCTCCTAATCCTTGTAGTAGGTTTTATTATTCTTTTAAACTAGTGTAAGGTGGCTATAGATGGAATTTAGGTTTGGTGGAGTAAGAAAATAAATTAGCCCCACCTACTGTACAGCATGGATTCTTTCCTGTCAATCTTCTTTCCAGCTAGTCAGTAACATTCGGGATTGCATGAATTTCAGTCTCTTACAGGTCCCTTGGGAAGCAGTCTCAACCTGACACTACTGAGAGTACGCTCTCTGCTGCAGGCAAGCCCTGTTCTTTCAGTCTTCTAATCCATTTTCATGGTCCTGCTGTAGGCACTTTGCTTCCTGTACCACACTCCTTGTCTGCACTGTGTAACAGGAGTTTTACAACTGATTGCTTGATTGCTCTCAGGAAAAGTGCAGTCTGTCTTTCTCCTTTCTGGATTTCTTAGCCTGATGTATGTGGCAATGAGGATAAGCAAGACAGCTGTCCTTCCTTTGTTCTATTTGGCTACTCATTTTCAAATCAAGCTGGCATTACCCACGCGGTGAATTACGAACAAACAAACAGAGTTTTGAATTTCAATCTGCACAAAGCTAAAGCATTATCCCAGTCCCAGTTAGAATTTATAACTTTGCGTGCACATATGTTTTGCATGAATTAGCAAGGGAAGGAAGAAAATGAATGAAAATAATGATAATGCTTTTAATGTGTTTTGGCTGCAAAGTGGAGTGATTCCAAATAACAAATCAACAAGCAGCATGGTAGGGATCAGCAGCTTATTTTAGTTATTCAAAATTAATGGCCAACTTCCCACTACTAAAGAAGAGGGCCTTTTTTTAGGTCAACTTTGAGAGGACACTCTATCTAAAATTTAGATAGAACATGCAGAGTATGGAGTGTGTGGCAGAACTGCCTAATAAAGGACGTGATGACTAATGTGATGTGGAGAAAATAGTTATGATAAAGCCAAAGGATAAGGTCAGGGCTTATAAAATACCAAAAGTAACTGTGAGGGTGTCACAACGAGCTGCTACTCTGTCATATCTGTAATTCCTATTTTAATTAACCCTGATTTTTCTCTACTCTAGTACTTTCCTGGAAAGAAATATAAAAGTCTATTTATCTTCTTGAAAAGATACATTATAGAAATCATTAGCTTGAGGATTAATAATTATTTTCCTCTATTTTTTTATAGTCAGACTATGCTAATGAATTTGTGTTACCATGGAAATGTGTTTTATCAGTGCTTGGGTGTTAGAGATTCTAAAGGAAAATCTTACTGAAATACATGTGGGGAAAAAGTAAAGGCATCTTACATGATTTTTTTTTTAAAGGCTGGGGAGGGTGGGAATGGTAGTTAAAATTTGGAGTTGGCATTAATGGGCATTTACAGTGATTTCATGTATGAAATGTACCATTATGGAATTACTGCATTTGGCAGACTAACAAGAATTCAGTCTACCTTGTGGCAATTAACCAAAGAACAAGGTTAGAGTACTTGAAAACAAAGAGCTTGCCTAGTGAGTTGTGGTGGATTGTGTTAAAGAATTAAGGACCGGAAAGACAACAGATTTGAAGGGCATAGGCTTGGATTTCTGCTTTTGATAACTCACTGAAAGTAGCAAAATATAACTGACACTTATTTCGTTTATTGTTTTTGTAGATTTGTGTTCTGTGTTGTTGTATTAGTTTACTAATAGTATAGCAAAGTGTCCATTATTCTAATACTTTTCTATTCTAGCTGGCTGGTAATTTTATGTGAACTGTTTAAAACATGGCCAGTTCTGCTTTCCAGTGCTTGGTAAATCCTGTAGTTACCACCTTCAATTACCCTTATCTCCCCCTACAGTTCTAATCAAAAGAAAATTCAAGGAAATAGATGAATTGTATGAAAAGGGAATGACATACTTTACACATGCTAACTGACATAGGAGTATACTGCATGGCTGGCTCTGCGCTGATAGGTAAACTGTCCTATTGGTGGTGGTTAAGATAGTGTTGTGAGTTACTTATTACAGTTCATCAGGGCTATAAATTTCCTTTTAAACATTTTTACTTCTTAGGTTCTTCAGTTGGGGCTGTTTGGGGAGGAGTAAGGAATGAAGGGATGTAAGCAGTTTGAAAAATTGTAAATTGCAACTAAAAAAAATGTATGGCACTTGCAGTTCTGAGTTTTTATTTGGAAACTTGGGCTAATACACAGGGTATTACAACATCCCAGATTGGATGATGTATCCATAAGCATTGTACAGTGGGTTAGATTTGCTTAACTTCAGGTTGTTTTTTCCAACTTAATTTATTCTGTGGTTTGGAAGAAATAGAGTGACATTTGAATAACTTCAAATTGAAGTTAATAACCTTTCTTCTGAACTGGTGTCTCTAACTTGCTGGATACAGTGCTTGTGCTAATGAACTTGGCTTTCTAAAGTAATACCAATTTACTTCAGAATCAGAAAGATATCTAAATACTGTTGCCAGCCCTATATAAAGGAATAGCATTGCCTATTTCCATAGTTTCTCCATCACCACAGAGATTAAAGTCAAACCACTTCAGTATATTGATAAATTTACTTAGTTCAGAGCATTTTGTTTGTGTAATTTTCCTTTGTTTCAGAAACTCCCAGTTCCGCAGTGGTGCTGTGTTGAGCCTGCAGCATAATGACCTCAGAAGCTGTTCTGCCTGCTGGTTCTGCTGATGGCTGGTGACCATGTTTGGCAGCTTTTTTCTGGTTGAGACCTGCTTTAGTCTTTTTCTGACTGAGACAGTTTTCTGCACAATTACTTGCCCCATTAGAGGAGAGAAACACTTGCCTTGGCCCTGCCTGTTACTCTACTCGAAGTGTTGATCATTCAACACAGGAGTAGTTTGACTACTCCAGGGGTAGCAGTCTTAAGACCAACATGGCAATAAGCAAATAAAATGTACATATCTCAATATAGCACACTAGTAGTAGTGAGCAGCCAGTCAAATCCAAGTAGCATAAAAATCAGGTACCAGCTACATTCAGTACCAGAAACATTCATTGCGTGTTACACACAGCATCAGCACAGAATTGCTGACGTTCAAGATTTCTGGTCAGAGTTCTCTAGTAAAAAGCACCTGCTGTGTTGCTGCTTAAGTGTGGTTATTATCCTGCATCTTCAGAACCAGGGCGTTCAGGATATTGTATGATGGCAGGGGTCAGTAGCTTCCAAATAACCTTCTCTAACTTACTGTGCCACCAGAGAAAGTGTCACCTCTCTGATGATACAGATTTATTGAAGCATCTTTCATACGGGAAGAGCCTGAGAGCACTGTATATCTCTTTGGAGATACTCAGAAAGATGTCTGGACTGTTCAGTCTGGAGAAGAAAAGGCTCAGAGGGGTGAATAATATCAGTGTGTATAAATACTTCATGGGAGAGAATGATGACGAGGGATCCAGGCTCTTTTTAGTAGTTCCCAGTGGCAGGACAAGAGGCAATGGACACGAGTTAAAGCCCACGAAATTTCATCTGAACAGAAGAAAAAAACCTTTTACACAGTGAAGGTGATCAAACACCACAAAAAGGTTGCCCAGAGAGGATGTGGAAGGTACATCTGTGGAGTTACTCAAAACTCAACCAGACATACAGTCTACAAGTCTGCTCTAGCTGACTGTGCACAGGGGTTGGACTAGAAGATCTCAAGATCCCTTCCAACTTCAAAGATTCTGTAATTTCCTTGGAAAGCTGAGTTGGAACCCAGCTCCTGGGAGGTAGAAAGACCTATTGTTGAAAAATATGAAAAAGCATATACTGAAGGTGTGGGGAAAATGGAGAGGGCACGGAGAAGAAATACAGGCCTCCACAAAACAAGGAGGATGGCAACATAAATTAAAGCATGAAGGGAAAGAATTTCAAGCCAGGAAGAAGACTTGAAAGGATAAGGAGTGGAGGGGTGATTGTTGGCAAACTTGCTGATGCCTACAGCATTTGGACCTTTGTATAACATGAGAAACATGTATTGTGCTCTGCTTGTGCTAGGAAGCTTCACAGCAGTTTGTCCCGCTCATTTGTTCAGGTCATGATGGCTGTATTGTCTTTCACACGTTTGGTGCTCATCCACAGCAGCTCCTAGTGTAGTTTCTTCTGAGAAGAACCTGATTTCTAGTGCCAAAACCACTTTGCAAATGTAAGCAGTGTTGATTAAGGGAGGATTATTGGGAAATTCATTTCAAAACCGTACTGCTGGTTTAGATTTGGGTGCTGATGGAGACACAGTCATTGAGTACCAAGAGATCAACCTTTGTTTGAGGAACAGAAGAAGACTGCTTCACAGTAATCAGGCAGGTATTTTCTGGGTAGATTGCTTTTCAGTGTAGAATCAAATATTTTGCCTTTTTTCCCCACACAAACAGATTTAAGGTAGCAAATATTTAATTACAAAGGAAAGTCTTAGCTTTCTCGTTTGATATGTTACAACCCATAGCATGAGGGAACTACTCCAGCCTGACGGTGGTGGTCTTCTTGACTGGGTCAAGATATGTGGCTTTTTTCTTTCCTAACTAAAGTGGCAAGAAAAGGCTGCCCCATGAATATCCTTTTTTCTGGGTATACAGGGAAACTCCAGAAATCAGTTTTCTCTTTGAGACAACCATGGGTTGGATGACTTAGGTATACTCTGAGCATCGGTCAAGGAAACTGAAAAAGGTAACAAAGCCTGTTTGCGGAGGGTCATATATTCATTAGAGCTACAGGAAAATTGGACACAGGAATAGGCGTAAACATTCCTTCTGCATGAGATTGCCTGGTTCAGTGAGAAGTCAGAAGCTGATCTGAAATTCTGATACACTGCGTAGAACCTAAGCCCTGAATTGCCTCACTGCCCTGTCTGACACTCCCCTGTCTTTCCTTTTGGAGGTACTTTACTGGTTAATACTGTGTTTTGCTAGTTGTAATCATTATATCTTTTTTCGTCCTTTACACATGATTAACTTGACTGACATTGGTTTGTATGAGGAAGATGATGTTGAAGAAAATGTCTTCAAAACAAAGGAGTGAGGGTGCTCACAGATTTGTTCCGTGTTAGGTTTCACAGATGTAGCAGCAGAGCTCTGAAAGTAACGCTGTTTTTCTCTAGTGAGAATGAAAAGGGAGTGCATTTGAGGACGCATTCTCAAAGGAGATTAATTCTCATTCTCTCTCAGAAACCCAGTCCCTCTTCCAGCTGACTGTCCTGATGATTCTTCCCCTGCCTGTCTGTCCTCCACATAGCTCTACCTATGCAGGGGCCTTATGTACTGTTCGGTATCTTTCAAGCTGCTAAATCTTGCACTTCTCAGGAATGCATCTTCAGTGGGCTTTGGCTACACTAAGTTACTGTCTGTTCCCCAAAGCCATCCTAGACAGTTTCTTGAATTTGTGGGAGCAGCTGTGGTGGTGGTTCTGAACTGGTACTTTCCTTCTAGTGTTGTAGAAGAACAGGCTTTAAAAAAATGCAGTGCTAGACACATCAGCTACCTGCCGAACTTGTAACTCACTGTTTGGGGGATTTCTGTAGTTATTTGTGGTGGTCGTAGTAGGCTGAAAATATCCAATGTGACAGGAGCTAATGTTACTGTACCGACCATGTTGAAAAGATTACTCTGTGGAAAAATCCTTACTGTAGCCTAGGCTAAGATCAATTCAGTCGAAGCAGTCCTGGACTGTTCCAGAAGCTTTGCATGATTTCCATGGACAAACTCATTTCCTAACACTGTTCTGCATGATAACCATGTCCCAGACTCACAGACTGGCTGAGGCTGGCAGGGACCTCTGGAGGTCACCTGCTCCAACCCCTGCCCGAGCGGGCTGCCCAGGGCGATGCCCAGGCAGTTGTTAAAGATCCCAGCATGTCACCTGCACAGTACAGAAGTTCTTCCTGATGTGCTCCAGTTTGTGCCCATTGCCTCCTGTCCTTGCACTGGGCGCCACTGAAAAAAGCCTGGCTCTGTCCTCTTCGCACCCTCCCTGCAGGCACTTACAGACATGGATGAGATCCCCCTGAGCCGCCTCTTCTCCAGGCTGAGCAGTCTCAGCCCTCTCAGCCTCTCCTCACAGGAAAGGTGCTCCTGTCCCTTGTCACTCTAGTTGCACTTCTTGTCCTCTGTGTGTAGACTTCTGCAAGACTACAGTCATCGTCCACAGGTGGATTTTCAAAGACTACTTGTGCTCTGGCGGGGCAGTGGGGTAATGTTCAGTTTTCAGCACTTGACAGAACTGATCTCAGCCCTGTTGCTGTACAGGGTCTGGCTGGGATGGAGTTACCTTTCTCACAGCGGCCCGTATAGTGCTGTGCTTTGGATTTGTGACTGAAGCGGTGTTGATGACACCAGTGTTTTGGTTATTGCTGAGCAGGGCTTGTACAATGACAAGGCTGTCTTTTACTTCCCACACTGCCGTGTCCCCCACCCCAGCGAGTAGGTTGGGGGTGGGCGGGACGTGCGGAGGGGACACAGCTGATCTGAGATGTCCAAAGGGACATTGAGTATTACAATATGCCATTGGCCTTAGTAGTAAAAGCTTAAAGAAAGGAGGAGGCAATCATTGTGCATGCTGAGGCCCTGCATCCCGGGATGTGGCTGGACATCTGCCTGCTGCTGGGAAGTAGTGAATTAATTCTTTTTGCTTTGCACTTGCAGCTTTTGTTTTCCTATGAAAATGTCATTACCTTGACCTGTAAGTCTTCTCACCTTCCTTCTGGTTTTGCACCAGCATCAGGCAAGGAGAGTGAGCAAGCAGCTGTGTGGGTGTTTGGCTGTTGGCTGGGGTCAGCCCAATGCCAGATGCCTGTTCCCTGTCTTAAATCACTGCTCTTCATCACTTCTGTTGCAACTGTTGTTCCCTTCCCTTGGCCCCAGCACGTCTGATACAGAATGACAACCCTGGCATTACTTAAAACATTTTGGCTACACTTCATATCTAACTTTGAATGTTAAGGTCACTAGTAAAAGCTTTCATAACAAATTGTTACCACTTTTCTTAAGCTTTTTGCTTGCTTAGAAATATTGTTGCTTCTAATATGTTGTTCCCATAAAAATATGGTTAAGACCTTTAAAAACTTTTTTTTTCCTCTGGAATACCCAATATTCTGTAGGTTGGTGAAGCTAGCTTTCTAATGGATTGGAGTTGCATTATGCTCTTACTAGGTTTTCTTTCTAATGCTTGGCATCACAATCTGATGCTCACTTTGAAATAACTCTGGAATAACTTCTCTCCCCATCCGTGTTGCCCTAAAACTGTGACTAAACCGGGGCACTCACAGGTAGGATGCTGGTTTCATGGTAGGGGGGTGCACTGCTGCTGAAGCCAATAGGCCTACCTGCCTGCTGTCTGCTTTCAGCGATGCGCACCCCCTGCACCCGTTGTTTTGGGTCTGCCAACTGAGGTAAGATCAGCTACTGATCCAGATTTAAATCCAAGCAGTTCCCAGAAGGAAGGGGGAATACTAATTGCACTGTCATGCAATGGCTGGGAGTGAAATGGTGGTGGGGTAGCAGCACAGGGCTCTGGAGGGAGTCACCTGGACAGCAGTGCTGTCTTAAGCTCGGCTGCAACTTGAAAGCGTAGGGTGAGGTTTTGTAGCCTACTTATTGAGCTTTATGGTCATCTTTTCTCTCTTACGCTAGCTTTAGACAGGCCTTTCTATGAGTTGTTTTCATGTACTGGAGCAATAAAAGAGAACTGTCTGACTGTTTTGTCATTGCAGCAAGCTACAGTTGTTTACACAAACATCTGATTAGGAGTAGCATTACCCTAATGTAAGTGGCAGTGCTTAGCCGAGAACAAAAGGGAAGAGGAGTGACAGCTCCTTCTTCTGGTAATGTTGAAGCCCTACCTTTTATGTGGGTAATTCAGACCAGGAAACGGGTCCGCATGTTTTTTTAAGCTGTAAAGCTACATCTGTATTACTTAGAGTACCTGCTTCAGGGAGTGGAACCTTGCCCTCAGGCCAAGTGTTGTGGAGTAGTGAGTGGTGTTTATACACTGGTGTTGGGTGAGTTTCCTACAGAGCGGGCTGGCCATGTTCATGTTAAGTGGTTGGTGCTTTCCCTTAAATCTTCTTTGGGGCCTGTGTGGTGCCTCAGTAGTTATTTTGTTTGTGTTGGATGTCGGAACTAAATGCTATGATTCATTTTCCTGAATTGTGGACTGTAGGGACATAAATGATAGTTTTTAAGTGAACGTGATACATTATTTTGAGTTTTAAAAGTATTGTATTGCAGTTGCTTTGTTACAGTGTTGCTCCTCATTATAGCTTTTGTAGATGTCTGTGCTACACTACTGTTGTTTCAGATGAGGTTGTATCCTTAAGACTTAAACCTAAATTACTTCTGATTTTTTTTAAGTATTTTAACTCTTTCTTTATCTTCTTTGCTTGTTTCAGGTATATGCAGAGCTTCCTCGAGCTTTTAGAATACGAAAATAAAAGTCCTGAGGATCCTCATGTTCTGGATGAGTGAGTAATCTATTTCTTTGTGACAGTTTTTAATTTTTTTTAACCATAGGATAATAGCGATCTTATTTGTAATGTAGAATTCATGTAGTGAAAGACAAAATTGTAACCAGGAGCTGAATACAGGAATCTAAGTGCTTTTAACCAGTGTATTCTAGATTTGTGCAGCTTGATAGGCTAAGAAATAGCATGAAATGCTTCCTCCGTGATGTTTTAGACATAAGCGTTATTCACTGAGCTCAGTACTCTGTTGTATGTAATGTATATTAACAGGTTGAATACGGAGAGAAATTTGATGTATCAATCATTGTTAATTATCTGAAAGGTTCTTAATGGATTTCAGGTATTGATATTCAGCCACCTCATTGAATAATATTAGTTATGTTTTGAAAAGAAAGGAATATTTAATTTTCTTTATCAACAAAATAATATGAATGTCATCAGAATGTTTCTAGAAATTTGTTCATAAAACACACAAAAACATATGCAAGTGAAAAGGTAGTGCAGCAGTATGCATATGCATCGGAGATTAAAGAAAAAATACAATTCTGTAGTTAGCTTCTACTGTAAAGCAGTCAGCTTTGTTTGAAAAGATTATTTCTTGTAGATTTATTTTTTGTTGATTAATTATCTTCAGGTAGCTTGTCTTTCAAACTTGGGCTTCTTCTGAATATTCCACCTGATCAGATAGTGTTGGAAGGAAGTGTTTTGTAAAACATCTTGCAGTCCAACAAACTGCCTGTGCTGTGCAAAAATGGTGTTTTGTCTTCACCCGGTTGGTTTAATGTAACTGAATAAGCTGTTAGTTTCAGATATGTTAACTGATTTGTTAGCTTGAATAAGGGTTTTGTTAGGTAACGCTAGACAGTATGCTCTTTCGGTTGTGGGAATATTATCTGAGATCATTTTACTTTTATTTTTTTTAAGCATAAACCAATGCATGCAAGAGAAACTCAAGAGCATGAGTACCAAATTGCCTGCATGGCAGAACTGAAGAAAGAGCCATAAGGATTGCAGACAATGAATGAACTGTAGTGCTATTGAACAAGGAGAAAGTAACAATTTTCTCAGTGCGAGTCCTAAGCTGGAATACTGTCTTCAGTTCTTGGTACTACCTCTAAAGAAATTAAAACACAGGTGGACAGTATTGATGGGAAAGGAACAAGAGTTAGAAGCATGGAGTTTGACCTCTGAAAAATGTTGAAGGGAGTCATTTGGACTGGCAAAAAAGATTTGAAGTGCAAAGTGCTAGAAGTCTGAGCATACAAAAAAGAAGTCACTATAATAAGGGCTGATTGGTTACTCTAAATGAGGAAGTGGAGTGTTTGAAAGAGGCTGATACTTGCTAAAGCTGAGACCTGTACACACGGTAAAAAGTACAGATTCATAATATTAGTGAGAACAAACTGAAGAAGACTGTTTGAGGAGGCCTTATGAAAATATTAAAAGGCTTCTAATATTAAAAGCTTTTAAGAACACATTGGATATCTTTTCAGTGATGTTTTAGGCATGGTTATTCTGTACTGGATAAATTAGTTGAACATGTTGACCATTTCTAACTGTTACTTCGGGGGATTCTATATTTGCGGTGTATTTGCTGATGGGACAAGTTTGTGACTATCTTAGCAATAAGAGTTCCTACTGTTTGACGTAGAACATTTTGAGTAGAACTCAGTTACCAGAACTTCGGTTTCCCTTTGAGATGACAGAAGCTGTCCTGGACACGTGAGTGAGCCTGGCAAGCATAACAGGTCCCGTTTAGCCTATAAGATGCTGGATGCGCAGATGGAGGCAGTGTAGTTATGAAGCTTCTTGTACCATTTTAGATGTTCTGTAGTTAGGTAACTGAATGTCAGTGTTTTACAGACTTCAGAGGTTCAAGGTAGCTTACTAAATATATATTTATTTATGGGTGTGTAAAAGATTGATCAACAGTTTTCTTGGAGATCTGTTTTTGGAGTTTGTTCACAATTACTAGATGTATTATGTGATTGTCATAGTGGTAATGGGCATTTCTGACATTGACATGAAATAATGTGAAATATTCTGTGAGATATTCTATATCAGTATGATATATCAAATATGATGAACCAAATATTTACTCCATCAGTGTAATTTTCATTACAGTAATTGCAAGATGTCAGAAATCTTATTATGTGTGTTTAAGTACACATAGTAAGGACACTGGGAATTTCTTGCTGCCTACTGAAGTCTAACTACTACTGAAGTCCAACTATACTTATTGTCCGAAAGACAGTAAGAGTTGTCTTTTATACTGGGTTTGGCCTATGAAGAGATGCAAAACCTACATTATCCATTTAAAGACCAATTTATTCTTGTTAATGATATTGGATTGGCTGCCTAAGATTAGGCAGATTTACTTTCCTGCTCTTTTGCATGTCATCTCTTCCTAACTTTCTGAAAGCCATGCCATCTGACTGGATATGGAGCTGTAATTAGCAATTATTTAAAAAATTTTCTCAACAACCGTGTCCGTATTTCATTTGTAATAATCCAACAGATAAATCTAACAATTTCTCCACTTCTCTACCAGCGTCCCATGTTGCTGCTCTATAGCCCTGTCCCCTTTTTATGACTGTATGGTAGGAGGAGAAATATTGGGAACTCTTTTCAGTGGCGTTTATATAACACTTTGCTTTTGTAACTTCGTATAATAATGAATTCAGAATTTGACCAGTTATCTGGGACCTTCTGGAGTCTTTGTTAGCTGGGGTGAACTTAACGTTCTGTTACTGCTTATCAAGGTAACAGCAGCTTGAGAGAGAAGAGAGAGCTAAAGTGCTCTTTTAAACACATTTGATAACCATAGATGTGCCCTTAAGGATCTGATCACAGTTCCATGCTTGTCCTCGAATACCATGCAGCAAATGAAATACTCCAGTGTCACCACCAACCAGATTGTGCTGAGGGGCAGATATCCCATAGTCCAGGTAGGTCTCAGATTTCCAACGTCAGTCGCTTGATGGCTTGACTGTTGGTGTGGGTCTGAATCTTTAGAATGCAGAGCTTTAGCTTGCACATGATGAGTACTTCCTGAAGTTTGGGTAAGAAGTTTTTTTATAGTAGCACTATTTCTACAGCAGGCAAATTGTTTTGGTTTTTCTTTTTTAGTTGAAAATTAAATACATGTGTCTCAGTCTTCAGAAATGAACTTGCTGCAGTTTGCAAATGTACTAGATATCTTAAAATAACCCAGGCCTACTCATTATACAAGTTTTTGTCATTCCAAGAGTGATCGCTAAATCTTACAGGCTCCCCTTGGATGGAACAGAGCAATGCTGTCTGCTTCAGTCAATAGTTGGCGAGAGGCAGCCTCGCAGACCAGGATTTACTTTCTTTCTAAATATTTCATGGCTTTTTGGTTTTCTGATACTCGTTAGCAAATGTGTGGATGTCTCGCTTAACCCTTCTTTGCACAGCATTTATCAGAGTCAAGCTGGGCTCAGTGTCTCCAGGATCATATGTCCTCAGGAGCAATTTCTAGCACAAGTAATTGCAGACTGATTCAGAGTTTGGACCTCTTGCAATAGTGAGTTTTTTCAGTGGCAACCACCAGGCAGCGTGGCTTTTGAAGGGTAAGATGCATGATGTATCGATGTTGGAGGTGGTTCTTCAATTAATGCTTTCTAAAATGGTGGAATGACAGCATTAGTTGAATGTAAACCTTCCCTCTGACTTTGTGTCACCTCTCTGCTCATCTGGGGAGCCTGCTTGGGTGTTCTCAGAGCTCAGGGTCTCCTTCTGAGGAATCCCTTCTTCATATCAACATACAGGATTGTAGATGTTATCCATGTGTTGGCATAGCTGTCTGCTAAGCCGTACAGTGAAATGAGTTGGGAAACTGATCTAGTGGAAAAAGTCCTCTTTCAACCCCATCAGTCCCTAAACTGTTGTGCCCCGAGGCCCACAAGGAGAGCAGTGCCAGGGCAATACAGGGGGTGAACAGGTATGAGTAAGTGCAGGCTAAACCGATGCTAATGCTGAGTAATGGCTTCCCAGAGTAGCCCAACTTACCTGTGCTCTTAGTGTATAAATTTGAGGACAGATGCTTAGTCATGAATTTTTCTGAACATGGGGAAAAATACTTCAAAGGGATTTTTCTGTCACAGTATTTCTGTGCTACAGAGGATCAGAGGTGCTTCAGTTTCTTCGTGTTCTATTGGTTAGTGGACTGGATGAAGACTTGCTACAATGTTGTCAGACCTATCTGGAATTTTTGATAATAATAGTCAATATCTTTAGCCAAGGTACAGAGGGGTCTGATAGGAAGTCTTGCCACATTTCTTTCAAATAATGTGATTGCAGAAGCTTTAAGATAAGGTGCTCACATTTGGTAGTGTGTGTAAGCTGGCAGAAGTGTTTGGAACTTCCTGTGGTGTCAGTATGCATCCAGATGAACATGCGAAGGCAGAAGTCGCTTTTCAAAAACAGAAGGTTTTGTAATAAGTGGTGTTTATACGTACATTGGAAAAAAAAAAAAAATAAAGAAAAAGCAAACACACCACATCCTGTACCCATGAGTTTCTTTTGATTTTTTTTTCTTGCTCACCCTGTGGTGGTAGTGTCTCAGAGAAAGTATTCTGGAATCGATAATAACTGAAGTAATACACTGAATATGTCTATAGATAATGCACAAACACGAAACTTAGTAATTAAAAAAATAACTTTCCCTTGTGCAGCACAAAGATTAAAACAGCAATTCTGTTAGCAATTTGAAATAACTATCGCAGTAGATTGGAATAAGCACATGGTGTTTTGTTACTTAAAAATAATATGAAATGCTACTTCACATAGTGTTTTGCACTTTGAAAATATTGCACTTTCTAGTGGGGAAATCTTTCAGTGTGTGAATTTAGTTCGTCTTTCTGGTGATTTTCAACTACCAGGTAGCTAGCACTTTTTAAAAAAGCAGTCTATCAATCAAAGTGTATGTGTGTGTGTATATATATATACATAATATAAAATGTCTGTTCTGTTGAAAGGGATTTTTGGCTGTCTACACTAAACAGTTTTTCTTCAACCTTTCAGATAATGCTATCCATAAAATGGACATAGCAAAAATTCCCTTTTGTCTTTATACTGTGTTTTTTAAAATTACTTTTCCTGCATTGTCCTAATAGATCAAAAGAGAATAATACATATTACTGCCATTAGGGACTTAAAAAAATAACTGTTGTGTTGACATTCATTAATTATCTTCACAGGAATGCATAGGCTTAATTTATTTAATAGCTATGGTAACAAACATTGTTTTGTTGATACAGAAGCCACCGAAGTTCATTTGACTGAAATAGCTTCATATTAGTAATTTCTCTTCTGTCAAACCAACAGCATTATTCGTTGTAGTTTTGTAAATGCAAAACAGAATTCTTCTAGAGATTTATTGCTAAATAAAACTTTCAGAGCTATTTTGCAGTTCACTTTTCTCAGCCAATCCCATGACCACTTAAGATTTTTTTGTGGCTGCCTATGGTTTGAGTATAGTAAGCTTCAAATGCCTTTCAGGTGTGTGCAGGGTGGGGAGTGGGTAAGGAATGAGTGGAAGGAAATGTGTTATGGTTTCTGCCCCACTGCCTTGAAATTAGCATATATACTTTGATATGTTTGGTCATTTAAAAGCATCTACTTTATGGGAACACTTGAGTGAACTCAGTTATCTTTGAAGATAGGACAAGAGGCTGTCATATCACTGTAAGAGTGAAGAATTCCTTTACTGTGTGCATTTACACACTGAGCTTCAGCTATGATTTGCTGGTCTGTAATGGGTAAACAACCTAGACCTTTGTTTGCCCTTCCAGCACACTCAGTGCATTTGAGCACTTTAGTGGCAGGATATCTGCGAACAGTGTGCCCTCGTGGAGCACATAAGCATCATGTTGTATATATTGTGGGTAGTGGAGCTACTTAAAAATGAAAAGCACAGCTGTCTGCAAATAGCAGCTAGTAGAGAGTGCTGTCAGTTGTTATCTTTCAGATATGATTGTAAGTGTCACTTCTCAGCTCTGTTTTAAGCCAGTCTTGTTGCTCTGAAACGGAGAGAAAGCATGAATAAGGTAGCTAGGCAGTAGTCTTGTCTGGAAAGCTAATACCCGATCTCAGTGGTTATGGATCATACAGGATCAAAACTTAAATGGTTTGTAAATTCTTCATTAAAATATTTGAAGCAGCCAGCAAGATTGGAAAGTAATAGGGAACAGTTGGTCTGTGCTGTGAGAAATTTCAGGGAGATTTAGGCAGTTAAAACTTCCCCTTTTATATGCAACAAAATAGTGTTGAAAGACTACTGAATTGTTTGTTAATATATGGGCAGAAACTGGTGATCAGAACAAGCATGATGAAAAAGTATTAAATATTAATCCTACTTTCCTTTGGAGCTGGTACAGTAGAAATGATTTTAAAAGCTTATCACTAGCTAAGCATATGTTTTACCATCAAACGACTGTCTTGGCTAACTGGTTGTGAACAGGAACGAAGCATGTGTTTTAAATGTGGTGACTAACTGGTAGACTTTTACTTTTTGTGATCTTAGTGTTCTTTCCTTCCTTAGCTGGTGTATATTTTGCTTTTGATGCAAATAATACATCTCTTTTCAGTATAAATCTGACATATTTTTAAAGTCAACTACGAAGCCAAGTCTGTAGATTTGCAGATGCAGACATAGCCCAACAAGACTCCCAGCTTTGTTTTCTTCTGAAAGCTGCATTTCACTGTGTGTTTTCTAACAAGATCGTGTAAACATTGTAGTGCTAATATTCATTTAATATTATAGAATATAGCCGAACTGAGTAGCACTGATTTTTTTTTTCCATGTCTAAGCTTTTAAAAGCTATTAATATTTAAAGTATGTATGAGTTTGCACGTGGAATAAAAACGATGAGCACTTTAAAGATAAGTGTAGAGCTGCCTTGGCAGGAGAAACAAAAATCCCCCAAGCTGATTCAAGAGAAGTACTTTTTAAAAACAAAGAAAGTGGTATCCTAAAACTGCCCAACCTACCCAGACATCTGTCAGAGCACCGTTGTATGTGTTCTGCCATCCAGTGGTGTAAAAAGGAAACTGAACAGAAGTCACACACATAATAATTACCTATCCCAGCATTCAAACTTCAGAATAGATGTCAGGTAAAGAAATGCATTCAAAAATTACACTGCACAGGGTGAATTTTGGGAAGAAATGATGAAGTGTAAAATTTGTCAGGAAATTATATGGGGCAGTAAGGTACTATTTTCTGAGTTACCTCTCCAATCTGCCAGCTACTGTTAGTTACAGAGAATGAGAGTTACCGTGGTGCATATAAAAAGGAAATCTCTTGTTCTCAGTTAATAGTGAACAGATTTAGTTTAAAGGGATGTTTCAGGAAGGAATGATTCAAATTGAGACCCTAAATATTTCACGGACCTTGTGAGTTAAGAGCTTGACCTAATATTCCTCTTTAAATAGGCTTGTTTAGGTATGACTGTGTTTTATTTACTGGGTGGGATAGCAAATAGATAAAATGGTTATGCTGTGGAGAGCTGAAAACAGAAGTGAGAGATTGAGTTTAATTATACCTTTAACAATCTGTTTTTAATTTTGTTTCCTCTAGCTTTTTAGATGTTTTAATTAAAGTCAGGAACAGACACAATGATGTGGTTCCAACCATGGCGCAAGGGGTGATTGAATACAAGGAAAAATATGGCTTTGATCCATTTGTTAGCAGTAACATCCAGTATTTTCTAGATAGATTCTACACCAACCGCATCTCTTTCCGTATGCTTATTAACCAACACAGTAAGTAATTGCTTATTTCATCTTCAAGAGCTTGTTGCTTGTAAACCTGAAGAAGCCGTAGCTTTGTTTTAGTATTTTTCATACTCATGACTAATTCTTAATATTCTGTGCTAATTATGGTAAAAATTTACTGGCAACAGGTTAATATGGTACTTCACAGCTATCAGAAATGAATCCAAACCACCAGTATGCTTTCTTCCAGAACTGTCAGGCTTTGTCAGCGTGGCTGTCACTTTTTATTAATCTTGTTGGCAGAGACAGCTTGCATAGTGTTACATGAAGTATTTTTAAACAACAGAGTAGCTATATTTTTCTGCTCAAATTCTCTCAGCATAGCTTGTGGAGTTGGCATTTATTTCATAATCAAATGTGAGGATGCAGAGATAATTTATGTATCTTTTTGCTTAAATTTTCAGCAAGTTATATAGACTTCCTTGCCTTTTAACTAATACTAGTTGAGTATTTCTAACTAAAGGTTTAAATTATATTCCTTGTCTCCCTCTACTTCCTATTTTCTATTTAAGAATAAATACTTGAATTAGTCATCTTCTGTCATTGAGTTCTATTTCATTGCTTTATGTTGTTACTAATAAACTTTTTCATATTCATATTACAGAGTGAAAGGAGTTACTTGCACAGCTCCTATTAACAATTATGTGCAGCCATGCAGAAAGTGATCTATGTAAAGTTAAGATCAATCTCGATCTCTTAGTGTGTCTTGTACCTTTTAGCACTAAAGCTTCATTGTCTGCCCAGTATTCTGCTTTTATGGCCTATTAGAATATGGGCGCACTACAGGTAATGGGGAGCAAAAGTGGAGTAATGCACTGTAAGGTATTTTACAAGTTGTGTGTCTTTCCAATAACCTTTTATGAGACTAGCAAATGCCATGCTGTCTCTGTACAAGTAGCTTTCATGTGCCAAAGCATGCAGTGACATAAATATGCCATTTATTCTAGTAACTGGGCAGACAAATGGTGAATAAAAAATTAAAAGGCTCTCTTAGGGTTGTAAGAGTTACAACAATAACAAAAGCTTCATCCTAATAGAATTCCTAGGCCAAGTGTGAGCATAACATGCATTAGTTCTGAAGTATAAAACTTACTTCATTGAACTGAAATGCCTTGTCATGTGGTTGAAACTTTAAAAAGCTTGTAGATGCTTAATCTAGTACAAGTTCCCTGTGATAACCAATGTTAGTGATCCATCTTGAAGCACTGAGAAGGACAATTGAAAAGTAGAGTTTGGATACAGGTTATATAGCTTGCACTTTTTCGTTATTGACACTGTCTCTTGTGTGGTTCTGCAATGTGCAGTGTGCCAATGTATTAGCTCATCATTACTGGAACAGAAAAAGCTTTCGTATTTTGTCTTTTGCTTACCTCATACTGCCTCTGTTTCTTATCTGCTTAACTGCTAAAGCAGCAGAAAATCACTTCTGAAAAAAAAATTGTAAAATCTTTCTGCATCTTTGAGAGTTAAAATCTCTCAGTGAAGGGTCTAGTGAATGCCAGACCCTGTGCAAAAGACAGAGTGGGGAGCATACTGCTGAGAGCTTTTCTAAACAAGGATTCTGACAATTTGCAGGCGTATCTTTTTACAACATGATGTGCTATTCAGTAAGATCAAGATATTATCAGATTTAAACTTTCTGTGCTGCCTCAAGCATAATAGACAAGTCACTGCCATTTGTTTTTCCTTTTAGCACTCCTTTTTGGAGGAGACATTAATCCTGCTCACCCCAAACATATTGGAAGTATTGACCCTAATTGTAATGTGGCAGAGGTGGTTAAAGGTAAGGAGACTGGGTTCATATTCTTGTTGATTAAAAAACTCACAGTTTAGAATATGCATAAATGTATTATTCAGATACAGAAGAGTGAAGGTGATTTTTATTGATTCAATGCACTTAAAACAGTAACCAAAAGAAAAAGAAACACCAAGAAATGGAAGCTCTGCAGTTGCTTACAATAAAGCCATGGCTTATTCAGAATTTCTAATGTCTTGGTAATTAAGAATGTTGAAACTTCTGGTATGTTAGCAGAAGTAGGGAGACAAATGTCAGATTAAGTATCTAAATGTTTTATTAAAATGTACATGCCTTTTTCCCTCAAAATATTTAGAAACAGGTTCTAAGTCACTACTGTTTTTGCTTAATACCAGTACTAAAGAAATTTGAGAGTGTGCGATTTTCTGATTTATTTAGTAAAGCCTTTAAGTAAAATGTCGTCAGTTATATGGATATTCCAGTGATTAATCTTGTGTATCTTACCACATCACAGCCTATTCTCTCTTGTACAGAAGACGTGTATGTGATGGCTGTACCTGAATGATCTGTCATAGTCTCACATGACGTTTTGTTTGCTGGATGTTATGCTTATAAGCTTTCTGAATGTTAGTAAATATGCATGAGGCGATGCTGTCCCCTTCAAGAATTCGCTTATTGAAGATTCACACTCTGGGTGTATTTACAAATACAGCTTTTGCTGTAGGAGTGAATTCTTCCCTCTCTCCTTCGTTGCTATTTATGCAGTTACAAAAGAGGAAGAATGTGTTTTTCGCCTTCACCTTTTGTCAGCTTTCAGCTGAAAGGGAAAACCTCGTTAGAATTTGGCCTGCATGATAGCTTGCTTTGTAATGTAGATGCTTTTTACTGTTAGCAGGGCTTCTTGGCTTTTAGCTCTTTGGCTCCAAGGTGGCTTTTTTCAGCAGTTCTATTTTCTTTTGATTGATCTTACTACTCTTTGACCTTGACATTGTATGTTACAGGCGTATTTATTTCAATGTTCCTTCTAATAGCAATCTTCGGATCTATTTTGATCATGAAATTCATAGGTGCTGTCTGTCATGAACAGAGGAGTGCATAGTGTCAGAAGGTGCTTAGTCCAGTTTTTAAGCTAGTAGCTAAAATACATTATCTGTATCTGAAGAAATATCCTTTAACAAAATGAGGACATCATAAACAGTATCCAGTGTTGTTTCAAAGAAACCAAATGTTCTTAAAGGCAGAGTCTGTCCATAGTCAGTGTAAGTGAGGCCATTTCATCTTCAGGGTGGTGGAGTGGTTAATTTACATTCTGTATCCTGTGCTAGCTCCAACATGTTCTGGTGCCTAGGCTGTATTTGGAGCAATTTGTTAGAGTTAAGGTGTTGGCACTCTATGTGGCAGCTACAAGCTCTGTAAGACCTTCAAACAAGAATTGGTTGTTTTAATCATTTCTTTCATGTTTCAAGCAGCTTCACATAGTGTTGCGCCTCTAACTGCCTGAGGTAGGTCTTGGTATCTCACTGACTGTCCTACAGTAAGATTTGTTTGAGCTGAGAGCAATTCCCAGCTTTTTACTCGAACTGGCTTTTCAGATGTACTGATAGATCCTTCAGTCCTGTTGCAGCTTACCTCCAGCCATGACATGAGGTGTGCCTTGAACCTTTTGGCACAGTCTCTTTTAAATAAAAGTCCTAGGCTTCTGCCAAAGACAGAGAAGAAGGGTAAATTTGAGACTGCTCTCTGACACTGCTTTTTTCCTCATGAGTGGATACTTCACTGGATCGTGAAGTGATGGTACCTTCCCCTTTATCTCAAGGGTTGCTACTTTGTGAAAATGGGTGAGTCTTACATTCGTTCAGTTTAGGGAGGCTAGGTGGATTTTTTTTTTTCAGAATCTCTTCATTCTCTTAAGTTTTGCATAGTGCCTGTGTCTGCTCTACATCTGTATATTGACGTCTTTTTCATTTATTACCACCCTATTATTGGTATGCTTTTCAGGGGCCTTGGTGTTTTTCACCACAATAAGGAATCCGACTTCTACCCCTTTGGTCCACATCTGATACCCACTTACGATGCGGAAAGTCTCTGAAATGTGCTAATATATTCTTTTCTCCACGTAGACAGCCATATGGTCATAACAGCTGTATACCTGTCTTCAACTTTTAATGTCTGAGTCATGACTGTGGCAGTGCTCCTCATGCCCCTTTTAGCTAAAGCACAACGGGATTATTCGCAAGGCCATCAGAAGTTCTGAGACAATGTTATAATATTGTGTAGGTGTAGATATTCATGCATTTTTTTCCTAAGTTATGCACATCCCAGGCTGAGGTTTCCTGCAGAGCTTGGATATTAAATAAGATTTTGGTCTTTTACTAGGGCACGTTTTATTGTGCTAATGACAGGACTATTTTAGAGAAGGTCTTTGAAGTTGACTGTCTCGATACAGATGATTCCTATTGGACAGCTGACTTTGAAACATTCTGGGGGCTTGATCAAGAACATTCCCAGCATTGATTAGCTCCATTTGACTAAAACTCAAGCAGCATCTGTGTCAGCTGTGTTAGATATGTCCAGCCTCACAGATGCCAGAATAACTGGTATAAATTTTTTCCAGTTAACAGGGTACATATATAGATTGTTTGTAGACAGTACATCTTGAAGTAGAACAATTAAAAGTAAACAAGCAGTCTGGGGGCTAATGATTTTACTTTCATTGTGCTTGTTGCGTTGGTGTAAGTCTTGGCACTGACTGACATTGTTTTGTAGCATCACTTCGGGCAGGAAGAAGGTAATTTCTAGGGCTGGATCAAATGCAACTGCTACAGTATCTTAGCAAATTTCTCTTTTGTCTGTAGAACTGCACCATCTGTTCATGCGCTTGTTCCTAGCCAACCCTAATTATGAGGGGAAAAAAATCATTAAACCATTTTCATTAAGGTAACTTAAGCAGTGTAGTTGCACATAGTTGAGTTTGTAGTTTCTCTTTAGGCTAACATTTGTTGCTTGTTTCTGAGGTGTTTTTGCAAAGGAGATACCAGTGAATATTTTAGAACAACTGCAATTTTTTCAAACAAAAGATAACTTCAACTTTCTTGCTGTATTTTGTCAGTATGTAAAGGTTGATATGGACTATGGGCAAGCTCTTTGTTTTGGATCAGTAGGAGAGAATGAGTAATCTTAAAGACTTCAGATTCTTCCCAAGATGACATTGAGAAGTCAAGTGTTGTAAACTGTATCGTGGTTGAAAAAATTAAATTGTGGTTGCAATGTCATCTTTTCTTTGTTTGATTTGGAGAGAACAAGTATTAAGTTGTGAATAGGACATGATAAATAAGTAGGTATTATGGTCTGCCTAGGTTTAGATCCTTCCTTTTTTTTAAGCCCTGAGCAGAGATGGAAAATTAGCTTGTCTCTAGTAATTTCCTGTTTTGCTTTTTTTTTCCAGAGCTTTAAATAGAATTTGCTCTTTCTTGACAAACTGGCAATGAATCTATAGATAAAAAGGGATTAGAATGGATACCAGTTTCATGCTTGTAAACAGGTTAAAATTAGTGTTCTGCTTGTAGTCTTTCAGATATGGGATAGACTTTGCTAGTAGTCTTTAGCTGGCTTTTCCTAAGTTGGTGTTCTGTTCTCTCATTTTGTAGATGCTTATGAAACGGCTAAGATGTTGTGTGAACAATACTATATGGTGGCACCTGATCTGGAAGTTGAAGAATTCAATGGTAATTGTGAAACTCATTTAAGTGATGTAGTTAAGAAAAAACATGTCTATCTGTGGTTTCCAGTTTATCTAATTAATTGTAGGCTATAATTTGAACTCTGCAATCCTATATGCAGCTACTTTTCTTGTCCTAATGCGTCCCTGTGGACACCTGGATTTTAGTTCATCACAATGATGTTTATACAGAATGTTATCTGCTAAATTCACTATCACTTTAAGAAAAATAAAGGTGTTTGAGAATCCTTGTGGCTGGGAAAGAAACAGGCCTGCCTCCTCATCTTTTAATGGAGCTGAAACTGATTTCATTTTAAAATACCCTCATAAATTCTACTGTCAGTCCCTTTTTTTACTGTCAAAAAAAAAAGTCTTGAGTAATCCTCTCACAAAGTTTGGACAGCAGTCCAAGCAGAAGATGTTTCCAAACTTCATCAGAAGGCAAGGATTTGTAAAAGTCTCAGAAACAGAAAACACTCAAAATAAAATTTTGAATTTGAAAAAAATAAAATCTTGAATTTGGTGAGGCATAGGAGTATGGACTAAGACAAAATTTACATTAATAAACCAGCAAGTTGCCTTACAACTAATTAAGCAGAACATTATTTGGGTTTTCACCCGAACTTTTGGAAATTAGAAGACTTTGCATACCCTCGTATCTGTCTGTTAAAGTAGTATTTGGTATTATCATCAGCCCTCAGTGCCAAAAAAGGATGAACTTGACTCTGTGCATTCATGTTGATATCCACCTGCAACTTAAGAAGCATGGGTTTAGAGCCTTCTCTTCAATGTGAACTGCTGCTGAGCCTGACAGGCTGTGACTGTATAATTTAAAGTCAGTAGATAATTGAGTGTTCAGGGATGACTGCGTCTTGAGCATGAAAACTGTCCTGGAATGTATTAAATGCAGCTATATTAATTCCTGCCAGTCAGCTAGCACTCCAGTGTCCAGAGCTGTGCCATGCCACGCACCTCTGCTGAAGCACTAGCAACAAGAACAACAGTAGACAAAACAATTAAGTTACGTTTTAGAACAAGAAAATTGTGATAACTTAAAATGTATGGTACTCAGACTTTCAAAATGTATTTTCAATGCTTTAATTAAGGGAAAATGTTTATTTTTTAGAATATTTAAACAGTGCTTTTTTTTAGTTCTAGGACTTCTTGTCCAGCAAATGGATAAATATAACGTGTTAAGAAAAAGAAAAAAAAAATCCCACACAAGTGGGGAAAGCTGTCATGAATACCATGTTTAGTACTAAATAACCACTGCTTTGTCTAGTATTATATCTAAAAGTTTGCTGACATTGTCTTTAAAAAACATCATTAGAATGTGTCATTTAAGGTGATAGCAGTAACTGATTTTTTTATGGATCATATTTTGCACTCAGAAAACAAAAACATTCATACGTACTTCTCTTTGCCTATAGCTTCATGTTAATCCTGTAAGTAAAAATGCTTCAAGATACCGTTTGAAAAAAATCTTTTTTTTTCCAGCTAAAGCTCCAAACAAGCCTATTCAAGTAGTCTACGTACCATCTCATTTGTTTCATATGTTATTTGAATTATTCAAGGTAGGTTGCGCTTGTTAATATTTGGAAAGGGTTAGTGAACTTGCATTCCTGTTGAAATTTAGATTCCTTTCAGTGACAGTTCTGAAGTGTTATTTCAGTTTTCCTTTCTTATTTTTATCCCAGTGAAGAGTTTGAAGTTTTGATGAATATCAAGTTCACAACTCTCTTATGCCCTTATATAATTTAAAAAAAATCTGAGTTTTCCCTCTTCTCCTTTTGGCCTTTTGAGGCTGATTAATTTAAACTAGCTCATAATAGTCTTTGCAATGATGATGTATTATCTTACAATTTCTACAAGCTTGCTTCATTATTGCATGTGCCTTCTGTTTAAGAGCAGTGCATATATCTGAGTAATGTAAATGGCATGCTTTGTCTTGTTTTTGTGTCTTGTGAATCACTGGAACAACAGTGAACATAGAACATGAGGGCTACTGTATCTTTAGAATAAGACAGGTGGTCTCTAGGTGGTGCAATTGAATAGAATTCAAGAAAAAAATTACATTTGGTCAAAGAATTTTTTCCTAAATAATGGTATTTTGGTTTTGATTGCTGGCACTAGTCAAACACGTTCATTTAGGTCTTCCTCTTTTGCCGTTTGTATCGCTACTTCTAGAGCAGAACAGATGAGAATTAGTATACTGCTTGTTTATGCTTTGGCACAAGTCATGAAACAGTGTGAAACCAGTAAATTCTAGCAATAAGTAATGTTAGTGTGATGGACTGCCAGTGGAAACTCTTTTAATAAATATGACAAAGTCAGAGTGATAGACTGTAACGTAACATTTTCTTGTCCTGGGTCATGTAGTTGAGAGCTTTTTCTCTGTAGTGCACCATCATCAGTGGTGGTGTTCTGCAAGGTGGAGGTGAAGGATGCTGTTGTCCCTTACCTGATTTTGCACAGATTTTTTTTCCCTTGCTTTAGGTTCTCTTGAGTTTGTCATATATAAAAGGGTGTATGATAGTTCTGGTGTAAAAAACTAATTGGACAACTGGTTGTGTTGAAAGCACTCCTTGAATTTCCTTTAAATATGTCCTTTCCTGTCTTGCATACAAGTGCAGGACAAGGTATCTAGATTCAACAAAATACATGCAAGTTCTAGATTGTAACAAAAAGCATATCTGGTAAAGTTAGAATTAAAGACGCTTTTTTTCTTTTAACTTCAGAATTCAATGAGAGCTACTGTAGAGTTGCATGAAGGTAAGAGAGAAGGCTATCCATCGATCAAAACCTTAGTCACTTTGGGGAAAGAAGATCTATCTATTAAGGTAAGTACCTAAAGATTAAGTTTGTGTGCAACTTACTAACTGTTAGGTTTAAATAATATGACTTGTGATTTGAAAAGTCAAATTAAGTACTGTATGACTGCTGATACTTGTTTCATATTCATTAATATTTCTAAAGTCATTTAGGTAATTTTAGTGTGTGTTTGCGTTTTTTTCAGAACATAATGTTTAAAACTAACTTTTTATTATTCCTTAGATAAGTGATCAAGGTGGAGGTGTACCTTTAAGGAAAATAGACAGATTGTTTAATTACATGTACTCAACAGCACCCAGACCTAGTTTGGAGCCCACGAGAGCTGTGCCTTTGGTAAGCAATTGTAATACATAATTAAATGTCCCTGAGCACTACTCTGTCAATTTCCTTTCAGTGCAATTTACTGGATCAGATTTTCCATTGAACTAATAGTTTATTGTTAGCAATTCTATGCAGGTAAAACACATCAGGAGAGAACGAGGCTTGTTATCACCACTTAGTCCTTGGAACAGAATATTGTTTTTCTTTGTCTTGACATTATATTCTTGGAAACAAGCATGTGTGCATAAGCACAATATTTTCACAGGTTAATGGATAGGATTTTTAGTGCTGTATTACCATGAAGGTGGATAACCTAAAGAGCTCCTCCTTGATGTATAAATTACTGGTAATCTGAGTTCATTGTAGGAAATGTATTGAAGAGTTGAGCCACGCTCTGAGCAACAGCCCTTGAGAAACCCCTCCTGGTAATGCACAATATATGGAACTTTGAAAATGATTCTTGTGTAAGTTATGGACTGTGAAAATGCATTTAAAAAAAATCTCTGATGTGCATGTGATATCATCACATTTGGTATATTCCTGTTCAGTTGGAGATCTCATGTGCTACTCTCGATTGAGATCAGATTTCAAACAAAAAAAACCCACAGCTTCTAAGTAGAGAATTATTTCAGTGCTGAATGTGTCTATTCTTTTAGTAGGCATGATTCTTTAAATTACTAGTAAAAAATTAACAAAACAGTTTACTAATAATTTAAATTGCACATTGGGTCATTCTGATAAAAATTGTATGGCTGCTGTTCCCTCTGTTACCTTTGTCTTTCAACAAGTAGGTTAATACTGATACTGTGTTTTTTATCTGTTCTTATTTTTGTTCTGTATTGTTTCTAATGTCTTTGGTCGGTTTTGCTTTTCATGCAGTCCTTTATCTTCAAGCATGTCAAGAAAAAAATATTATCTGGGAGGTTTCCTTTTCCTATTTCTCATCTAGCATGTTCTTGAGTGTTGATTTTTTTTCTGGTATTTCTGTGGTTGAAGTGCCTTCAGGCAGCTAACATAATGTGGTGCCAGAGGGTGTATGACTATGCATTATTCTGGTATATATAAAACAATTAACAGTGAATTGAAGGTTGAAACCAAATCAGAGTGGTTCAGAGGCAACAAATTTCTTTTTAGACTATAAGCAGAATCTTTGTGGTACTGTTTTAGACCACAGATTATAGCATTGTGGTATGTAAGTGTGTTGCTTTGTTTTCACCAGTGCTCGATGTCACCGTGGTAGGTATGAAGCCCAGTTTTGTATCTACATTGACTTGATATTAGTTCTTCAAGGTTCCTCATTCTACAACACATCTTGGTAAAAAGCTTCAAATGGTACTATGCCTTTCATAAAATAATTAAAAAAAAAAAATCTTCCTGATAAGTGAGGTGATAAGGAACAGGCCTTTTAATTCAAATATGAACTTCTTTCTTAAAATCAAGAGTGGTGGAATCTTTCTTGATTGATAATCTGCCTTTGTTCTGTCTCAGTTTTGATCAGCAATTTACTGTAGGAGCCTACAAAGATTTCTTGAAACTTGTCCTTACTATAAACTTGCACCTTGATTGCCAGTTGTATTCACTATTAAAATGTCTCTGCCTTTGTGACTCTGATTGTAAAATGTTCAGATTAAGATTTACACTATATTCATTTTTTTCTCTTCATCTTTAGCAATACATTCCTGTATTTATTTCCTAATCTTCTAGACAGCTTACTTTGATTCGATGGCATTTATACTTAGTTTTCTTCTGCTCTGCCCCATCCTCAGGCTTTTTTTTTCTTTTCAGTCTGTATGTCACTGTAGTCAGACCTGCAAAGTGTCCTCTCTTGTCAGCCTGGCAGCTTTTGCCCTGTGAATCTGACCAATACCTGCATGACTGAACATTGTGAATTGTTGAGCTTCTATGTGTGGGGTTCAGATAGGAAAAATAAAAATAAAGAACTACGAGTCTGTGGCATACCTTTCCACTAAGAGGAAAAAAAAAGGGCTTTCACAGTAAGGCTTGACATGTATTATGGTTCAGATCCAGTTATAAAAACAATTATTCCATACTTTGTATATCAGTCTAAAAATAATGTTTCAGCAGAAAGGTTTCACATGAATGAGTCGTCTTCAAAGTCTATGCAGAAGGAAGGCTTCTTTATTGCTTAGTGCCAAAGACCAAACCACTTAAGAATTACCATGCTCTAGAAGGTAGATCTGTGTTCACGTCTCATTCTTGACTTAGGTAATACTCATAAACTAAATGGCAGTGCAGTGTAAGTAGATGTATTTTTCTGCTCTAACTATCCCTCCCCTTGTTGTATGATTCCCCCATCTTGTTTATGAAACGTTTATGGACTTGGAGTGGAAGAGAGGGCTTGTTTTGTTGATTGGTGGAAGTTCTTTCTCGGTGTTATTGAAAATGTTTTCTTAATCTGCTGAGAAACCTTGTTACCATGGCAGCGTTCTGCTTCCAGCAGGTCTTGTGCTCATCTGTGCTGTTATATGCGCAGTGGAAACATTAGGAACACGTGGTAGTGGTAGATTTTCTTAGAGAATTTAATGATTCTCCCTTTGGCAGCATTTGTTTATGGTGGGAGAAGTGTGGCTTAAATCAGGTTCAATTAAACCTGCTGACCCTAGTGACACTATTAATTTCCCATTTGTATAGTACATGCGATAATATTTAGTGAGAAATTGACCCTAAAAAGCTTTCTCTTCTCAAGGTAGGTGTGTCATTATTGACTATATTCTGCCCTCTAGGTCCAGCACAGATCTATGTAGTAATCGATTCTTGATGACAGTCTCTTTTGCAAAATACATCAAAGCTTGCCTTAACCAGTTACTCATTTGGCATCTTTTGTCTTCATATTTCTTATAAATTACCTGTTTTGGACAATAACCTGAAGACAGCATAGAGGGAAGAAAACAGGGTTTTTTTGAAAGAGTTGACATAGCTATGTGGACCAGGACACAGTGTAAAAACATTTTCCTGGAAGGCACAGGAGACAAACCAGAAGTTGGACGTGGATTTTAAGGAGGTGTAATTCTCCAGAGGGGGAAGTATAATTATAATTTTCCAGGATTGCTTGGTACTGCCTTTTACCTGAGCAGGGCAGTACGTACCATCTACAATTTGCCTTTTGGTTACTTTGCTTTTTAGTTTTGGTAACATGTATTGTCCTGTGTCCAGAAAAGATACAAGTAAGCTTTTGGATCCTTTTTTATTTTAAGTGTCAGTAGGAAAAGATGTCTGTCTTTGCAGTTTCTGTTTCTCCATTTGCTCATCTTAACTGTTAGTCTTCATTCAGTGTGAGCAACTCTGTAACCAGTTAAAGGTCATGACACTTAGACTTTGTAAAAAGGCAAAGAGGACAAAAGTTACTGTAGAAATGGTAGCTGACCTCAGGAGAACTTGTGATGGATACTGTAATACAAAGCTCTTTAATATTCACCCTCCTTCCCCAAGGAATTTCTTACAAAGTGACACCACATAGTAGCTGTATTACACTGCTCAGAAGTCCTGCTTCTTAGCCTCCTTTCTTTGTCTTATTTTGGGGCTTTGTTTTTAAGATTCGGGGAATGATTTTCACTTATTGCTTTCACTTATTTTCACTTATCATCAATAAGTCTAGTATTACATCAATCAACTAAAATCTTTTACTCTCTCTGTGAATCCATGCTCTTCCCAGTATCTTTCAGGTTGCCTTTGTAGAAATAGCATAGTGGAATGAGTTCATCAGTTTTCTGAAACTTCAGGTGTGGAATTGTTCTTGTAACCCACCTTTTTGGAAATGCTCTGTTATTCTATTGCCTCGTATATCCTTACTTTCAAATGTTTGTATGTCTGGAATCCTTCTGTTGTTGCTTTGGATAGCCCTGAAAAAATCAGGGGGATTCAGGTGAATAATCAAACAGTGATTGTCAGCACATACCCAGTCATCTGAAAGAGATGGTCTGCAGACTGAAATCTTATTCCTTGGCTGCAGTGAGAGAGTCTTGTTTATTTTTATTATAACTTCTTCTGGCAAGAGTGGGTTGGAAGAGGTGCACACCCTTTGCTGAAAGGGTAAACCGTATCAAGGATTACTTGTCTTGTATTTCTTCGTATGTTGTTAATGAAGTTAACTTACTCTGCGGTAGTCTTCGGACCTCCACTGCATCTGTGGCATCTGTCAAAAATTTGGTATTACCAAAGAAAGAATGGAGTATTACATCAGTGGTAATCATAGCGAGGAAGCCATAGGCAGTCGGCAGCTTTGATTGGAGGCAGCATATTCCGCCTCTTTGAGAAGATAAAAAATAGACAAGATAGAGAAATAAACATAAACCCGACGAAGGTTTCTTTTCCCCTTTTCTGTACTTAAGCTTAAAAAAAAACTGTCTAGGAAGAAAGATTGCTCAAAGCAGTGAATCCCAGCTCACAGTGCAAGGCAAGGAATTAAAGGAAAGCTTGAAGAGCAATTTGAGGCAAATCTGGTATTTAGGTATCTTTTATAAACAACAGCAGCGATCTGTAACACTTTTTTTAACCTTTCCTCATGTTTTTTCTATTTGTTTTCTTGTTTTTCTAGGCTGGGTTTGGCTATGGCTTGCCAATTTCTCGTCTGTATGCTAGGTACTTCCAAGGTGACCTTAAACTCTACTCGATGGAAGGTGTTGGTTCAGATGCTGTAATTTATTTGAAGGTATGAATTTCACCCTCTTATAAGCTAGCAAGGCAGTGCAACTTGATAGCTTATAGCAGGCAGATGTTCTGCTTAATAACTGAACTTTATTTTCACTCTTTGTTTTCAAATTCTTAATCACAATTTTGTTTATATTTTATCCAAATTAATTACACAGAATTGTAAAAACAGAACTTTGTAAATGTTAACATTGACACTAATACTAATTGGCTTGCTTTAGATTTTTTTTTTCAGTCCTGTCTTGGATCTTTGCATTTTGTTAATCCACTATAAGTGCTGAATTTTCAAACAACTGTGTGATAAAAGATAATTTTTGGGTAATACTTTTTGATTCTATGAGTTTTGACTGCAGTAAAACTGAAACAAGAATTTTGATTAATTCCTGACTGGTACACTTTTTTTCTGTGCAGTCCTTGACCGCTGTGCAATAGATTGTTTTGAACCTGTTGTCCTTTTTCAGGAGTCAGGGGCTCTAAGCTAAAACTAACTGCTTGAATTTCATCAGGGAATTTGAAAGAATATATTGTAGTGTGTAGCTTGTGCACTGGTCATGGACTCAGTGTTACCTCTGTGCCTTGCTGCATGTAGTGAACAAGCTGTGGAATCCTGCACTAACTTTGGTTTCTGATGGATTTAATCTTCTGTGTGTATGCGTGGGGGAAAAAGGCATGGTGTTTCTCAGAAGAAAAAAAGGCATGCTAATGGACTGAGCTATTATTTCCAGATTTGTGTGCTGACTGAATCTGAACTTAGTGGGAAATTTGAATATTTAAAGTATTAACGACAAATCTCTCTAAAATGCTCCTGACCAAAACTTTTTCCTCTTGCTGTGTAGACACTACTCCCTGAAAAAAAAAAAAAAAGTTTTCAAGTTCTATTACTTTATTTTAACCTTTACTGTGATATAGTACTTCAGGAACAAATGGTCACAGCTAAAGTATTCTCAAGATAGTGTTGTGACATGTAACACTTGGATGATTAAGACACTTCTATAGTTGCCTCTTCCATATTGGAACAACTCCCCGGAGTATCATCTTGCTCTTGGTGTCTCTAAGTGATATCTTACTGTTGCTTTTGTTTTTCCATAGGCCCTTTCAAGTGAATCATTTGAAAGACTTCCTGTTTTTAATAAGTCAGCGTGGCGACACTACAAGACCACACCTGAAGCAGATGACTGGAGCAATCCTAGCAGTGAACCAAGGGATGCTTCTAAATACAAAGCTAATCGATAATTTGCTACCTTTTGTCTCTGCTGGAGATGACCTTTGCATTCAGTATAAAGTCTCTGCTTTGTTCCAAAACCCTTCAAACCACAATAGCTAATTACTTCCAAACAAAGACCTAATCAGGGCATTGAAAAATAGTAAGAACAAAGTGATGATTGGGACTTACAGGACGGCACTAAGCACGTTTGGTATGTGAACTCTACCTACTTCACAGAATACGCTTGGTTGCTTCAGTCATGCATTGACAAAAGGGATTGAACTGTGATTGCACCTAAGTACATACAGTTGTAACAAAAGATACTATTTTAAGTGCCAATTTTTATTCCAGTAAGGATTGGCAGATTGTGCAGAATCGCTTTTCCTGGTGAACAGTATCTTGGACAGCAATATGGTGTAAGAGAGAAATTTTAGTGTAGTTAAACATATGCTTTGAAAATCCACTCTTTGCTGCGTTTTATTTTGCTCAGTGTCACCTGTTACAGAAAATCCCTTTGAGCTCTCTAGATCTTATATCTAATGAGCTTATAAATACATAGTTCTAAAAAGGGTTGTACAGCTTTAAACTGATGCTTACCCCAAATTCCAAAAACCTTTTGTCAAGTGCATACAAGAATTATGTTGTAACACATTGGGACTTCCACGGTTTGGTATGCACCTTAATGATTCTCTTGACACAGAAACACAAATATATTTTTAAACATTTTTCCTTGTTTTAAGGAAAAATCATAAGTAGCTAGATCATCTCTCCATACAAAAAATCCTGTCAATGTGTGGGGGCAGGAGGTAATTAAATTTCATGTTTATTGCCTGTCATCTTGGGGGGTGGGGAGGGCTGAAGGGAGAGAAATCTTAAAGCCAGCCAGCCAGTCATATTTGCCTTAAGAGTGTTGGTTGCTTGGAACCTGATTAGTTTAAAACCTGTAAATAGTTTGCAAAGTTATTTATATATTCAATGTCTGACAACAGTCTGGTAATCTGAATTTGTAGTGTATATAAAGATGTTGTACACCAGCTTTTGGAAAGTGTCATTGGTCTAAATAAATGAAACTGGAAGTGTCATAGAAATGGGAAGGACAAAATATAGTTGGTACCTGATTTGAAGGAAAAAGAAAATTAAAGAGGACAAAACTAAGTGTTATCTCCTTAACTTTGTTGTAGAGGTTACTACTGAGTATTAGGAAGCTGTTCTTCACCAAGTCTCTGCCAAATACTGTTTCTGCTACTATGGCCTTTCAGAAGAATTTGTGAGGTTTTGAAGTTCTGGTGATGACATAGCCATGGGAGTAAAGGAGATGAGGTAGAAACAACTTTGCACCTTCACTTTCTCCTAGATGTTTTGATATTTTTTTTGAAAGACATTGCAGATTTTAGCATGGAAAATGAAACATGTTTACTGAAATTGTGGGGGAACTGTCTTTTTTCCTCTCAATATTTACTTTTGTAAAGAACCAGTCTGTTAGTTAAACAGGAAAATGCTGAGAAATTGCTAGATTTTAAGAAACAAAAACAAAAAACTTAGTTTAACATCATGATAGTACTTTGCACTTGCATAGCACACTTCATCAAAGGATTATAAGCAATAAATTACATGTAGACCCACTTCTTTCTGAAAACTCAGACTCCTGATCTCCCAAACCCGTGCTCTCAGCTGTCCCAGTCTGTTCAGGAATGTGTATGCACGTAGTTCTTGAGTTTGCAGGGCTCGAATCTCTGTAGGCTTCTCTCCACTGTGAGCTGAAGTCACGCTGGAGCGGCAGCTGGCTTTAGCACGGTCTCTCTCGTGCGTGTCTCCGCAGAGCGCTGCGACACCGTCGGGAGGCAGAAGCGGCAGGAGGGCTGCTGAGCGCTGCCCTTCGGAGCCCGGCGGGTGGGAAGAGGGGGCGTGCTGGGGGCTGCCCTGTCCCCAGCCTGACGTGCTGAACGCTCCCTGGGAAGTCTTCACAGGGCGCAGTGAGGGCGTAAGTGTGTGTGACCTCCAGAGCAATAATTTCCTACGGCTGTAGGCACGGCAGCAGGGGAAGCAGATGGATGTTCAAGAGGTGCGGCTTTGCTGCCGTGGCGGAATTGGTGCAAGTTGATGTGACTTCCAGCTGACATTCCGGTTTTACTAAAATTTAGTCAGTTAACTTCTGCCTTCGCCCCTAACTTCTTACTGTTTCTTGAATTCAAGTTGTGTTTTTTCTACTAAAAATAGAAATCTGTGATGAAACTAATATTTTCCCAGTTGCATGTGGTATTTTTTTCCTGGAACATTACCTAAAAATTACCTAAAACATTCTAAGGAATAAGACAGTTTGTATAAGAAGCTGAAGTTCAGCTTTTGTTAGAAATCATATTTTGTAGTAGCAAATCCTGACCTGGTGCTTCTTTTTGGCACCCTCCTTATGAATGAAGAGGAGAGGGAACAGATAAAAAGAGGATGCAAACGTATTGACTTTTTTTAATGAAGCGACTGTAAACAATGGAAGAAGCCAGCAAACAGAAGGTGAAGGTCTGTGGAGGATCTTATGTCGTTAGTCACTTCATTTTCTTCTCAAAACCAGTTGGTTGGCTTTCAGGACTAAAGCGTTGTAGTACTTGGGAACTGAAGTCCCCTGAAATGGCAACTGTTTCCAAGAACTAAGGTACAAACTGTTCAGAGCAGGAAAACAGAGCAGAAGGAATGCATTTTTTTTCCTTTTTCCAAAGCTTGTCCTTGGGCATTATGCTGAATGAGTGAGAAGCAGCATTGCTCCTCTCCAACCTTGACCAGGCGGCCTGTACTTTAATCAAGATCTTTCGTATGCAATAAATTATTTACTTGTCCTCCTGCCACATCTCTGCATAGGCGTATGTCTAAAAATTGTCTTTGGAAGCAACAGCAGCAGACCTTCAAGAGTTTTCCTATGGGTGTTCCTGAAAAATGAGGGTGGATAGGTTTTTAATACGGCTAGTTTGACTGCTGATCCTGTTCTTTTTCCACCTACTGCTACTTTTGGATTAGCATCAGTTATAACTATTTACTTTAATATTTGGGGGGCAGTTAATTCCAAACTTAATTTTCTGACGTTATAAAAGTTTCTTTTTTGTGGATTTCAGATGTGTGGCCTGCTGATGTTGTTGCAACCTGCTTGTCTTGGATTACAGGGCACAGTAAATAGGGAGGAAAAAAAGATGTTTTCAGTGAAAATGCTGTGTATCTTTTGTGTTTAGTGATTAACAGAAACAAATTTACAAACAACTTCTGTATGTTGCAGTCTAACAGAATAGCTTAGCTTTTTCTTCCAGTGCTTGTTTTTCTGGTGTATCTGTTGTGAATGTAATACAATAGCGCCCTGTCTAGTTTAATGTTAATAGATGTGAAGCCTCTCCAAACAGTATACACATCTCTGCTCCCTGCTTTTCTAGGCTTTGTTTTGAGGTGTCAGCACTTGATGAGTGAATGATGGTGAGATGGTCACAGGTGCACAGTCTTTGTCTCCGAACTCACTGTGATGGTCTGGAGTCATACTGCAAGAGCCTTCGTCCTGCTGCAGTTTGTGCCACCTCTTGGGCATGTTCAGAACAGGTCCCTTGAGACATGCACAAAGATATGGATGTTAATTCCAATGTTCTTGGACAACTCAAGCTACTTTTTGGCTGTGTAAACTACACTTGTTGCTCCAACTGGATAATGTAATTTTCTTTCTCCTCGGTGGCATGTAGAATTTGTTTGCTTTGTTGAAACAGCCGTTCACTTTGTCCAAAAAGTAAATGGAGTGACTATTTTTCACTGTAGTGCAATCTTCTTTTCACCTCAAGGCAGGCTAAGTATTTAGGGTGAAACCATGACCTCATTGATATGGAAAACATTTCTCCCCCTTCACCTTTAACAAGCACTTCTAGAGCCTTATATGTTGGGTGCTGCAAAGTGATCTTGATTGATATAAACCATTCTGTAGAAAATGAACTAAATGTTTATTGTTAGTATTTATCTCGACGATAACCATGTCCAGTTGTGAGGTGTTTGGTTAGTACTCATGTTTCCTTGGTTCCCCTACAGATGCTGTGGTTGCTGCTAGCTCTTCATCTCCTCTTCCTCACATACTCACTCACTTAAAAATTATACCAGATAAATGTGTTTTTGAGAACTTAAGATAGCGTGATGGCAGATGACAGAATGATGTATTCCTGAGCTCAAAGGTGAGTTTGATTGCAAGTGAGGAACGCAGTCACAAATTGTGTAGCGACTTCAGGGCTGAACCTTGCAAAAACTTGCACAAGTAACAGCTTATGAGAGTCATCCCGCTTAAGTGAATCTGTTCTCAGGATCAAGATTTAAGCTGTTGACATTCATTTGAAACAAAGTTTTTTTTTGTAACTGAAGTTTCTTTCTAATTAAGAGCTAATAAGAAAGTTTAAAGTTCATATACTTTAAATGCCGTATTAAGTTGCCTTAAAAGATCTCAGAAGTTGGCATAGGGAACTTTTTTCTTAAATTCAGAGGGGTTTTTGTAGGATTGGTATGTCTGTGGCACTTCTGATGTCGTCAAGCTATTGTTAAATTCATTATTGAAATTGTTCCTTTGAACTGAATGCTGCTGAGAGGTGCCAGATGGACAGTCCTTTGAAATTCGTACCTGTGTCTATGGACCACACTAGACAACAGGCAGTGGCAGGGCAAGTGTCCCAGTGGTGCTGCCAGTACTCTCGGCTCTTCAGCAAGACCTGCCCTTACCTGGGAGACCTGCTGGCAGTTTCACGCTTGCCTTCTCTGCCGAGCTGTTAACAGCGTGCTGAAATTTGTGCCACTTGTACTGGGGTTTACGATGCGAGCTTCTGAAGGTGGGAATGGAGTGGATTTGTTCCCAGCGTTGGTTGTGGGACAGAGTTATTGTGGTGCCAGCTCAGGTCGCTGGTGGGCTGGCCCGTGCTGTCCTGTCCAAGAGGCGTCGCGTTGCTTTCTTCTGTCGTGGCATCCTTGGAACCAACCCAGCCTGTAACGGAGGAGCGGGAAGCCGTATTTCCATGAGGTTACCTGGTGGTGTTTTAAGCTCAACTTTGAGTCTTCTGTACTTTGTGTTGGAATTGTTTCTAGCCTGATGCCCATGTATATAACTTGTGTATACTCTTATTTCCCTTTTTTTCTTGTCATTGCTGACAAATAAAAGTATGCAAAAAACTACACGATGACACTTTGAAGGGACTGATTCAGTTTTGCACACGCTATATGGAGCTTAGCCTGTGATTTGGCAGCTCGGGGAAACCTCAGACATGCCTTCAGGTGGATGTTCAGTTTGGGGCTCAGAGTGATTTTAGGTAAAAGTATCTTTCTTGTCTGTTTTGTCACAAAGCAGTTTGAAATTTTTGTAGGTCTTACAGAAACATGATTCGAATGTTTCCAAGTTCATCTCTACCCCTTTTCATCCAAATTTGTGATCTCAAGCGTGATTCATTTTTGGTTTAGTTGGTTCTAGAATTATATATAAATGCAATTGTTTCTGTATTGTATTACTCTGAATTTTCTGGTGTATTTAATTTGATTTCTTTCGTATCAGTATCTTAAACTACCTGGAAATCTGAAACTTTGTCTTCTGAGTTTTATTCCTATCAAGTACGAGTCTGGACTTTATGAACACATTTTCACAGGAAACTCTTATCTTCTTTCTAAAGCTTTGCCATTTCAGTGAACTTTCAATGATTTTTGTGGCATAAAACTTTGTTTTTAGAAAGATAAAATCACATGCTAATGTAGCTGGACATCACTATTCTTGTTTTTGGTGTTGTGCTAAGAACACGACACCAAAGTATTTACGAAGATGGCAGTTCTGTAGTCAACAAAATGGGACTACACTTTGAGTAGAAATTTGTAATGTAAGAATTTTCTCTTTATTGATTGTAAATCTGAAGCCGTATCTTTCTATGGAGTAATGGAAATGCAAAAGCATATACGGGAGACCTTGTTTTTGAAAAACTGGTCCCTGCAGAAATTACTCTGCTTCCATCATTTTTGCAAACTGTTGTTTTACTTCTTTTTCCGTGTAGGCAGGTGTCCTGGCTTCTACAGCTTAGCAGCCTGGGGGACATGTGGTGGGGAGAAGGCGATGGGGTGTGGGTGGGGATATGTACCCTAAAGTATCTTGGGATGAAACATAAAATCATATTTTCTCTTGTTTTGTAATCTGAGCTCAGAAAATTGAGTTAACCAAGTGACTCTCCTGTTTTTACTCTCCCTCCTTAGCTAGAATCCATTGCTCCTTTCTCAGAACAACGAGGTAAGAAAAGTTCAGGCTTCTTTTTGAGAAACTGCTGTTTTAATAACTGCCTAAAGTAGAAGGACTGTAGCACGAACCCCAGATTCTCCTTTTCTCACTGTCATGAAGGAATCCAAAAGTGGTTGTAGTTCAAGAATATGAAATTGCAGTCATTTATAAATTGAACTTACGTGGTGACTGAGAATATGACCATTTGAAAACATGAAATGTTTAAAAAGATTAGTTTAATTCATGTTCTCCACTTTTATTTTGGGGGAGCACAGGTTAATAAGCAGAAAAGTTGTTAGAAAAGTTGTTAGCACTGGTAAAGCGTGGGAGCTGACTTAAGGAGTTTGGTACCATCTGCACATCAAGTAACTTTTGAACTTCACTAAAAATTCAGCTAGACTGTTGTGGCTTTGTTAACTGTGTTGTTATATAAGGGCGTGGGAATTTTTTTCCTTTGGATTTATAGCCCTTACTGTTGATCAAGACTTGATTGTTTAATAATTCGGTAATTTATATGTTTAATGTGTCAATGACAGTAAGAGAAGGGAGTACTTGAACCCTTGAGTTGTTGTCGTTACTGTCTTAGCAGCACGACCTCTCAGCACTTCAGGTGGCCGCTTTGCACAAGTCTGGGATTTAGTGGCACTAAATCCTGCATGATGCTGAAGGCAGTGATTGAGCTACCTGTTTTGGCAGTGCTGATGCTTTCTCTGAAGTGAAGAGATTTGAAGCCTGCTGTTTTAGCCATTGTATTTCTGTGGAGTATCACATTTCCTTTAACGATTATTATGGGTTGCCTCTTTAACTCATCCTTGCTGCTTGAGGTTTTTGGTTTCCTGACATTTAGGCAATAGAAGCTTCTGTAGAAGTTTAGAACAAAAAGTGAGTTGTTGTGGGTTTCCTAAACTCTAGTATCTGATTGCTCTGTGTACAGCAGCAGCTTGTCACCACTCATTTTCTTTGAAGCATATGAGCACTTTTTTTTTTCCCCTGCTGTATAAATCTCCCTAAAACTAAAATTTATTGGATGATTCTTGATATTTGAAATATGTTACAAAATAATACCTCCAGGCTTCTACCTGGAAACTTCTTCAGCTTTCCATACATTTTTATAAGTGCTTGTAACTTTTTGTAACTAACCAAGCAATTCCAGGGCAGGGAAATACCTGGAGACCCATATTTCTTAACTCACTAACTTTTTCCTTAAGTCATGAAGCTCAAGTTAGTAATAATTTTGCTATATCTGAGATAAGTTCATCTGAAAGAAAATTTTGAAACTTTAGAAGAAATGTGTTGTACTTCCTCACTGCTTACCATTTGACATAATAGGACATTCACAGGAGCTAAGTGGTTGATTTGCTTCTCTGTCCAGAAGCAAAAGGCAAGTCACCATGCATGCAGCTATAGGAGACTTGATTTGAAGGTTGTAATGAGTGTCCTTCTTAATCTATCACTTGATTATTTTTTTGAAATTAATACAAAGATGCATGTAAATATATAAAAAAAAAAAAAAATCAGAAGTTTCTGTTCTGCCAGTTTTCAAGGTCACGCAATGGTCTGTGTTCTGGTATTATTTCAAAGAAAAACTTCATTAAATTTTTCTTGTGGTTATCAAAATCGATGCCAGATTGCATTGCGGAATGTAAATCATTGAAATGTAGGAGCCAGCCTAGCATACCTGAGGTTGTCATCTGGTGTGTGCGTCTCTCTTGCTGTGCTTCCTGTAAGCAGCTTCCTTACCCGTTTTTCTTTGCTCTTTATCCTTACGATAATAAATATCTTAATTGGCGTAAGAATACGTGATATAGTACTTGGGGCTGTGGAGGACCAGCACTTACGGCATGGTTACTTTGCATTCCATTAAAGGAACCTGGATTTTTGTGTGTGGGTGTGAGGTGGTCGGTCATGGCTGTGTGGTGGTCTCTGTTTCTAGATGCTGGTGAACTAAAGTTTAAGCTTTACCAGCAAGGAAACAATGGTGTCTTTTCTTCTTTATTTTTAGAAAAGCAAGCTGGTTCATTGTCAGTATGATGCAGTAATGCTTGAAAACTGCCTGCTGTGTTATGCGCTAAGTACAGTAGCCAGGTGCTATGCATTATAAAACTTACCAATTTCACAATTTTTTCACAAATATATTACCAGCCATTTATGAAGCGTGAGGAAGTTGGAGTTGTGGTTTGTTTTGAAATATTTCAATACCTTTTGTCTTGCCGTTACTCTGTACACTTTATGGTGAGGAATACCAACTTGCTAAACGTTGGGTTTTACTGGAAGAGAACTGAAGTTTCTGGGTTTTTAATGACGTGAAAGATCTGATTTCATTCAGTTGGTGTGCGAAGTCAGCTTTGGCATGGCAGTGCTACCACCCTTTGCATAATGGCTAACTGCATTTTATTGAACTTCTGACTTGCCTTGTGCTCCTCTGTTTAGTTTCTGTCTGTAACTAATGATGAATTAACTTGAATTCCCAGAAACAGGAAGGCAAAAAGCGTTAGAATAGAGCTGTTTGACCTGATACCATTGTTTTTTCTCATATCTCTTTAAAAGATACAGAACATGAGCTTGCTGATCTTTTCTGGTGGTTCTCTGTGTTCTCAGTGTGTTTGATACACCTGTGTGCTGGGGAATTCATTGAAGAAAAGGTACTCTTGAAAAAAAACACAAAAACAAACACAAAACACCACCAAAAAAAAAAATTTTGCTGTGCTGCTTGGCTTAATGTTTCACTTGGAGCCAGCAAATTTAGAGAGGAAATCTTATTAATTCTTATACTGTATGTATCGAAGCTTTCTACTTGCATGTGAAATCATGAATATTTAAAATGTCCTTGTTCTTTTCTGAAATAGTGCACACGTTCAGGAGGGACCTTTTAGATAACCAAAACAGGAGAGGGACAAATTTGTCTGTAAGGGATAGTTCCATATTTAATTTTGGCATTTGGCTCTTAATCATGTATTACAGCGGTACAACTTACGGCACTGTTAAAAGTGAAACTTTAGCTTTTAAACTGATGATACCAAATGTTCTGTTTGGACAAAAAGTGAAGTAACTGAGTAACTGGGCTCCTACTGGTTTTATGCAGTATTTTTAAATGAAAAATCTAGAGGCTCGGATGGCATATAATGAAGTACCTGTTGGCTTTGAAAGCTAGTCACTTCTCAGCTGTAAAGAGTAGGTTATAATTAATCTACTTTTCTGAAGTGGATGATGGCTTTGCAGCTCAGTTACTTTATTATACTGAAAATCAGGGTGGGTTTGTAGGGAAACGTGGCTGGAGAATGATAGGGAAGGGTTAGAGAACGATAGGATAGACTTAAAAGCTCCAGAATGTGCTGAAAAGGCCATAATGCCTCTGAGCATCCTCATGGCCCTCCCCTGGACTCGTTCTAATACTTCTGTGTCCTCCTTGTGCTGGGGGCCCCAGAGGAGCTCTCTTTGAGAGGAGGTCAGAGGTCGGCTGCACCAGGCGCGACTGCAGCGTACCGGGGTCCCGCTAGGTCGATGGGACTCCTCCCGTCAGGGCAGCACCAGTTCCACGGGGAGCTAAGCGGGCGAGGAGAGCTCATGCCGGGCGATGCTGGGAATGTTGCAGGCCCAGCCACGGGAAGTGGATGGCTGCCCTCGCTCCAAGCCACCTCCTTAGGAAGACAGGATTACACTGTGAAAAATCATCTGGTTTGCTTGTAGCTTTATTTGAAATGCCTGTGTTTTGTTAGTTTGTCTAACTTCCACCTGTCGGTACTGTTTTGTGCTATTCTAAATATTGTCGTCTTTTGGAGAACTCAGTCCCTGCAGTATTTGGAAATAATTTTTCATGTACACACACATTGTAATGTTTTTTTAAATGCTTGCTTTATCTTGCTTGAGCATTGTGAGTTAAATCATCTGTGTCAGTGAGCTTACACAATATTTTATTTCATACCTAGATGATGTCAGGGTATAGAACTAAGCAAATACTCAGGTGTTACACAAGAGCTGGCACAAGAGCTCTTTGGCTTGCACTGCAGAAAATCCTTTCTGCTCTGCTGACCAACTTTGACTTTTCTTATTCCGTATTTAAAAATGGCTCAGCTGGGAAATGCTGAAACCTCATCTGCTGGTTGAGCTTCTCCCTGCCTGAGGCAGGACTGTCTAAAACAAAACAACAAAAGGGAAAAAAATGCGCACAAAACTGCAAACCAACCGAACAGAAAACAACCAAATGACTTTTCTGCAGCTGCTGCAGTAAGAACTTATTTCCTACAGGAAGGACAAAAGGGACGGAAAGAAGCAGGAGCATTCAGCCATCAGGCTGACTCAGCTGGACTCGAGTCCCAGGAGCTGCCCCGGGGCTGCTGTTTGCTCTCGCACTTCTGCGTAGACCTGGCGCGCACGGAGCACCACAGCAGGGGCACAGAAACGGGAAGGTTGCAGAAGCCCTGCCGCTGCCTCCTACCATTTGGGAGCAGAAATTCACACAGCGAGGCCCTGATTCCTCTGCGCTGGGGCAGGGGGGCAGTGGGGATCCCCTCGGCGCAGGGAGCGGTGTGAGAGGCTGCTCGGGTGGCACTGGCGAGGGCGTGAAGCCCTGGGCTGCGAGGACGGAGGTAACGAGAGGTAACTGTGCCGTCGGTGGGTCAGGCCGGGGGCTGTCTGCGCGTCTGAACATGCTGTGAAATGAAGGTGAGAGGCGGCGTGTATCTGTTGTATGCTGTTTTATTTTTCATGTGGAGCTTGGCTGATAAATAGGACTGAATTAAAGCAACACTCATGAAAAATAAAACCCAACCATGACTCAGAAGTGCAAAATTGCCCTCCACGTGTCCAAAGCCAATGAGGTTCTGGTTTGCTGGAGAAAGCGTGTGGATATCGGTGCCTGTACCAGCGGGGTAAAAGGCTTCAGCTTTGATGTCCTAAACGTGAGGAGGACGCCTGGTACAGTATATGGCTTTGTCACGGGGTAGCCACCTGTGACTGAGAAACAGCTCCCGCTACAAAGAGGTCACGCCGCTGAGTTTTTCTCCAGGTCCTATTTACAAGTCACGGATGCTGTCTTCCGCTCAAACTGCTGAACAGGGGCTGCTGGACAGAAAGCGTTATGGAATTCAGACAAACAGTGGAACTGGAGAACAAGAAGAACCTGCCCCCCTCCATTGCACTTGGACATGGCTCGTTGTGTAAACAGCACCAGTAGAGAGCAGACAGTTCCATGGTGGAGGAGCGGGTTGCGATGGGAAGACTTAGACTTGCAAAGGATCAGAGAACGACGAGTGCATCCCAGGTGCGAAATTACAGTAACAGGTTGCCTAAGGCTGAGGAAGGTCTTAATTGCATCGCCCCATCAGGCGCACAGCTGGCAGCAGCTGGACGAGCCGCGGCTCTCCTTGCGCTGCCCCGTGGAAGCAGCAGTCACCCTGTTCCCTGATGGCCTCTGTGCGGCTCTGCGAAGGACCCCGCTGGGCTCCAGAAGACAAAGAGTGCCGTGAGATACTGGTTGGTCTTGCGGTAGTCAGAGCTGTGTCTGGCAAAGTGTTCCCGAAGGCAAATCGGTTACCCCTTCATCCCTTATCCCGTAGGTGAAAGCTGTGGGGAGGGAACTAAACACAGGGCTAATTCGGTGCTTGATGCAAGGGGCTGCGATTTCTGTCTGGAGAGTTTGGGAGGGAGGGAAAGCAGTTACCCGGCACGTCCCTCGGGAAGGAGGGCTGCTGCAGGGCGCGCTCGGGCTCTTCCTTCAGGGCTCCATACGGGCAAGGCTTTGCCCTGGCGCAGAATCCCATTGCTGCTTCACAGCTCGACCCGAGCACCGCGGGCTGGGCGCTTCCTGCAGCTTCCTCAGGGATGGGGCTGCCTCCATGCTCAGAAACCCCGCGGGCCTGCAGCCCCCTCACCGGTGCCAGCTGAGGGACTGAGTGGAGCCAGGCTGGCAGGCTTCTCGCTGCCGAGCTGGAAGGAGATCAGCTGGAGCATCAGGGGCAGGGGAAAGCTGCATCAGTGCTACTGTTGCTGTGGTTCTGCCTGGGGACAGACGGGTGTCACAGCAGGAGGGAAAAAATCCCCATGCCTAATCCCGTTTAAAGGGTTTCCATTGTGTTTTCCAGCCTCTTCTCCGGGTTGGGATAGAGGAATGGCCTCGGGACCCCGTGCAGGGGCAGCGTGTCTATGAACACATCTTGTTCAGGGTTTTACGAGAAATTTAAATCTAATTGGATTAGTAGCATGTGAGGACAGTAGCACTGCTGGGGTCGTCGCTCGGCAATGCCTGTCTGGGAGCAGCAGGGTTCCTGGGAGAGAGGTTTGTTCTTAGGCTGTGGGATCCCACGTGCATTTCTGGAATTCACCAGTGAAAACCATCACGGCCTTCAAACCAGCTATTTCCCACAGCAAAACATTCCAGTTAGGACAGTCTTCATTTACTTACTTGTCTCCAAAGTGCAAAAACGGGGAGCAGAACAGAAGTTGTCAGGCAGCTGTTCAGGCACTAGGAACATGGGGAACACTCTGAGAAAGCAAAGGGGGTCGGTACAGCCTGAATCTCTATGTATGCCCTGGACAGAGGCTTGGTCAACAAGCAACATTGCGCAGCCTGAATGCATCGAACGACCTTCCGTAAACCCAACTGGGCAGCTCTCCGCTTTGCTGGCACGGTTTGGGCTCTGGGCAGACTTCCTTCAAACAGAAAGAGGTGTGAAATTTCCTTCCCCCTTTCGGAACACGTTTGCTGCAGCAACGCCCTTCCTTCCCGTGCTGGAAGAGCTCAGGGTTAGCAGGGTCTGATGCAGCGGCCGTGGCTTTGCCTGTGCTGCCTATGGGCTCGGTGCGGGTCCCGCCGGCCCGGCCAGCCCGCGGGGCAGAAAGCGGCAGCGCTGGGGAGGACAGGACGTGCACGGAGGCGGGTGCTTTGCTGCCAGTCCCCGGTACGGTGCCGGGCAAGCGCTGCTGGTGGGGCCTCCAGGCACCGCGAGGGAGCGGGGGTGGGATCAGCTCTTCCTGAGATCTCCCTTGCTGTGCTCCAGTCTGTTTTCGACATCTCCCAGGGCACGTTCCCTGCTGTCAGAGGGACCCCAGATGGTCCTCGCGCTTCTCCCCATCCAGCGGTTGAGTTCATAGCTTGTTCTTCTGTCTCATGGTTAAAAAAATATATCTTTATTTTACTTCTCGTCCTCGTCTCCCTCGCTCATGCTGCTGAGGGAGGCGGAGGCAGCTTTTGGAGAAGAGGGAGGGGAGGCTTTATTGAAGACCCAGGGTGGGGACGGCGAACGGGACGGAGAGCGGCCTCGCGTAGGGCTGCTGGTTGGGCTCTGCCTCGGAGAGAAAGCCTGGAGCATTCGGCCACTTCGCTCCTGGAACATCTGCTTCTGTGAAAACAAAGGGGAGAGGTGCTCCGTGAGTAAGGCACAAAGAGGGGAAGGTGTCTGGGCAAGCAGGGGCTGCTCCGCGTGGCTCCTCTTGCCTGAGGAGGGCAGAGAAACCAGCTTCTGCTCTGAAGCACAGCCAGCCCATCCCAGATGTGCTTTGCCTCTTACACTGTGCTCGTATTAAGTTGTTTTTACTTGACGAGGTTTTTTGTCCTAGTGAGGACACCCCTAGTATGAGAAAACTCCAGGTGTTGTCCTGAGCCAACCACGGGGACCTCCCTCTGGCTGACTTTAGAAGTGTTGGTGACTCTGTCTCAAACAGCTGGTTCTCTGCCTGAGCTCCAGGTGCCCCTCGTTCCCAGGACCTCTTCCTCCTGGTGTGCTGGGACAGGGCACCTGCCTCCTGCTGAGCTTCCTGGCCAGCAGAGACCTCTCCTCCTCTTCCCCTTCCCCATGGAGGCAGCCCCGTGCCCGCCAAATACTGGCAGCCGCTTCCCCAGGTACCTGGAGCATGCATCACCAAACCCTTCAGGTAGGGGGCAAGGGAGGGAAGGCCAGAATTCAGACATCTATTAAAAAGAGAAATGCGTGCAGGCCGTATGTTCTGCTTTGGGCTTTATTGTCGTCTGCTCTGTAAAGCCAAGTGGGGACCTGCTGGAGCTGGCGGGGTGCAGCGGCCCCACTTTTCAGCCAGGTGAGAGGCTGCAGTAAGGCAAATGCTGCTGCTTGTTAGCGCCAGCGTGGCCTTGCAGTCAGGCTCCAGGGGCGGGTTGCAGGAGGTCTGGCTCGTGCTGCACGGCTGCTGCAGGCTTCATGTTGAAAATGCAAAATCCGAGTGACTTGCTGCTGCTCTTGGAAAGGGGGAGCAAGAACTCTCAGCCTCGCCTGGAGCACTGGAAGTCGGCTCGTAGGTGATGCTCAGCTGGAATGGAAGAGCCATCCCCAGCAAAGTTAAGTTACCTGAGAGCAAAACCCTTCCACAGAATGTGTGCCGGGCATGCTGCTTGGGCAGCCGAGGTCCCCAGGCTTTCTCAGCTTGCATTTATGTTTTGTTCCTCCTCCCCTTCCACACCTGCAGCGGTTGTGCCCTGTGCTGTTCTTCCTCCAGCCAGGGAGCACAGGGCTCTCTCGCTCTTCCTTCCCACCCCTTTGCCACTCAGTATTTCCTGCCAGAGGAGCAGCAAACGCGAGGTTTTTCCATCAGGTTTCTGCCCTGGGCTGATCCAGGGCATTAAAGATCAAGCACAAATAACAAACCTGAGTGTTCCTCTGTGAGCTTCCTCACCCAGTTTATGTTCTTACCCTGTGGGCCTTTAGCTCTGTTACAGAGCCTGGATTTCACTGTAGTGCAGGTGACAGAACAGCTCCTGCCTTCAGGCAAGCTCAGCAAAGCTCTCATGCATGAAGACCCCTGGGATATAACCTCCCCCTGCGCCTCCCCTAGGTCCAGACTAGGCAATACTTCCTCAGACCTCCACAGCTAGCAGGTGGCTGCTGCTCCTGACACATGCTGTCAGCCTGCCACAGAAGGGAGGCATTTAGAGGGGGGAAGATTGGTGCTGCTGAAAGCTGTGAGGATGTCATCAGTGCTGGCAGAGCCCTCCAGCCTGCTGAAACTGAGTGGTGGGAGTGCAAAATTTCTGTTTAAGTCAAAGAAGTTGAGTTTCTGTTCATAGAATCATTTGATTTCTGCCAGCCTGCTGTAACCCCCTTTGCTATAAACTTTGAGCCCAACCCATCAGCCACGTGTTCGCCCGCTGTGTTGGCTTGATTCAGTCAGTTTCATCTTCTCTCTGAAAATAACCCTCACCAAAAGCATGGTCTTTGACATGAAATATTTTTTTTATCCTGGCCAAGCAAAACGTTTTGTCTCCCTCCTGCCCCTGACACCTCCCAGCCATTTCAGAAAGCTCAGTAACATTGCGATGATTCCTGGTATTGCGGTACCTGTGTTGGAGATGGGAGCAGCCCAGCCTGACCGGTCGCTGCTCCTGTCTCTGCTCTGCCTAGCCCGCTCGGCAGCAGGTGCTTGGCTGTGCCCTGGGCTGTAAGGGAGAACCCCACCTTCCTGCTAACTCCCTCAACCGAGCCACAGGACGCCTCCTCCGTGGTCCTTTCCTCCCCGCAGTTCGGTGCCTGAACAGACCGATGCGCTCACACCTTCAGCTGGGCGAGTGCCCAGCCTGCCCATCAGTGCCTGAGGCACCAGCCTTGCTGGCTAAACCACTGGCAGCTGCCAGAGGTGGTGGTAGCATCGTTCATTTGGCTCCAGACTGACCCTCCTCACCCCCAGCAGGGTAACTCACACCTCTAGGTCTTCACAAGCCAAGCGCTCCTAGTGCGGGGGTGCTCTGGGCACTGGTGCTGAATAAATATACCCAGTTAGGGACCCACCATACATACCGGAGGGTTAGACAGGGCTGGGGCTCTGGACCTTTCCAAGACACCACACAAGCATTTCAAAGCCTTGGTTCAAGCAAGTTCAGATACAGCCAGTTTAGATAATACTTTGCTTTTGGCAAACTATTGCTGGACAAATATATTTTTCCCGCTACCGAATTTTGTGGCTTGTTGTAGCATTCATGCTGCTTAGTGTGGGATCTGTGTTGACACCTACGTCCTACATGAGGCTGGGCAAAGGAAATTATATTGCCTACACATTGACGCTCCTCTGCTTCACCAAACAGGCACCAAGGGGGCACTATGAAGGACTGCTGCTTTCGAGACGCTGATTCTTCTGCAGGCTTTGAAGGTCCAGGCCATGTGCACGTGGCATGGTCTGAAGACCAGCCCTGGGTTCCAGCTGCAACCCATGAGATTCACCATGGGTAGCCGTGTCCTGACATGGCAGTGCCCGACTCCCTCTGTGCACTTAACAGAGGGAAGCCAGCCCTTGAAGGGCTGATTCATCGCGCTCTGAGGGGAAGACTGGTGCAGAAATCCTGTCCTGTAAGCTTTGCTTTCTCTCCACTAATCTGAAACGCAGCTGTCTGCTCGTAAATGTCTGAAATGGGGTGAAATTAGTCCCACTGGTTTCTGCTTCCACGGAGCTCCGTGTCGACCATGAGGGACCAGGCTGTGCTGTGCTGCTCTCAAGCCAGAACAGAAGTTTCATGCCACGTTAATTGCTGTTGTTTCTGACACCTCTGTGACTCTCCCAGAAAAACACATACAGAGACTTGTACAGGTGGGCTAAATTACAAACGAATTGCATACATCTTTGCTGTTCGGAAACTGACATTCTGACCTTTTCCAGAAGCTGCTGGATTTTTGTGGGTTACGTGGCCCTCACTTTTAGAAAATTGATGCCAGCATAAAGCACATTTTAATGACTATTTGTGAAATAATAATAGCATATTAATGGAATGCAAATTGCTGAACTAGGAAGCTAGCATGCCCATAACGATTCCTCTATTTTTAATGTCAACATTAAAAGCAACATCTAACTAACTGTGATACGGCAAATTAATGTTAATAACAGTTTTGACACTAATAGCAAGTTATCATTATTTTAAAAGTCTTTCCTGCTGCAAGGCTCAAACTGATTTAAAAAAGCCACAACACCTTTCAGCTCACTGTCACTGATGCTTTTCCTGCAAGAGTACAAGGAGATTTCACTCCTCTCGACGCTTCCAGGCTTTTTCTTAGCAAAGGTCTCTGATTGCATCAGATTTCCTACTTTGTGGTCCGGACACTAACTCAGTAAACACCCCAACATCCCCTCAGAAGACCTTCACAGAGCAGCTTTTCTCTAATAAATTGAATTCCATAAAATATTTATCACTAAAGGGTTTTAAAATGTCCTCAGTGTGTGTTTTTGAATGGGTAGAGCAAGGTAATAGGACAAAGGCTTTGAAATTCTTCTCTTCTCTCTGCACAACCAAACTCATCTCACCTCCTGTGGACCTCACAGGACCTATTAGCATTCTGTTTGTTCAGCACCTACCGTGCTGAACATAGGACCGTCTCCGCATTGGGAATGCTGACTTGCAATCAACACACTCTTCACCTGGATGTGGTCAATGCAGGTAAACCTGGGCTAGTCATCAAAAGAGTTTACAGTTTTCACTTTCCAAAGGAAAATGATACCACTAGTGAACAATTTGCTAAAAGGACAAGGGTTTGTTTATAAGCAGAAGCTCTGCTGAGATCCTTCCAACATAGCGTGCTATTCATGATACTGTATTGTTTGAGTATGGACTGATAAAAGTAAGGTGAGAGAACATTATGTGTGTGTTGGCTTTTTAAAACTACTCCAGTAGTATCTGGTTCACGCTAGTCCTAATCTGGTTTTTTTCTGGCTTGCTGCCGCTATTGACATTTTGTCTCAAACTGTAATCCATAAGCAGTTAAAGCTGCGCACAATTCTCTTGCAAAGGGTTTGCTTTCAAGTGAGGAGGGAGCTGCCAGTCTGCACACCACGGTGTGAAAAAGTACCTCTGAAGCATCCTGCTCTTCTGCTCAGCGTTTGTCTGGTTCTTATTCTTCTCCCCTCAGTTTATTCTGCATCACTTGCTGCTCTCCTTCCCACTCCCACACATTTCCTGAGACTGAGCTAAAGCCTCGCTAGGAGCTTCCAACTAAAACAACACATCTGAGATCGTGCCTGTATTGAGGGGTTTGGCTGGGGCCTGGGCTTTCACCAGAAAACACCTGCGCAGAGCGCTTGTTGGAAAAGGACCAACACCCAGCAAGAAGGGCTGAGAAGTTCTGTACAAACAAATGGCAACCTTTGCATTCAAATTAAGCTTTGCTGCTGGCTTCAAGCTAGCAATGGGAAGTGTTACAAGCAAACAAAGCTGCTGAATGTCTGACAGGCTATCAGAAATGAAAAGAGGGGACCAGGACTCTTCTGGGGCTCTGGATTGTCACCAACTCACCACTCATTGCCTGATTTTAGTTTGAGCAGGTACGGCCTTCGGGTTTCTCCTTAGAACGATACTGTTACAGCCTCTCAGCTGCCCTCCCAAAGCACTGCAAATCTTTGGTAAATGGGCAGCGGGGCACTAGCACTTACCATGGACTCCTTCAAAAGTGCTTCAGTTTTACCTGAAACTTCTCTGTAGTCAGTTAGATGACCCTGGCCACTAGACATGTAAAATCATTTCTCAGAACATTAAATCGGTAGTTTTTAAAGCTAGAAAATTGTCATCTTCTATTGTTGAATGCAGAGAATGAACGGAACAACTCAACTTTTCAATGCTGCTGTTTCCCTCACCAACTTCAGTGTGTAATTTCTCTCTGATGTCTGTGTGGTCCCATTTAGTGCTAACGGGGAAAAAAGACAGTATTAGCCTGTTTGCTGGTACGTGGCTGTTAGGCAGCACTACTGAATGCAGCATCACACCCAGCACTGCAACTTATTTCACAGCAAGGCATCGCCCTGGTAAAAAAAATTCTATAAACATTAAAGATAGAAGTTGTCCCGAAGAAGCAACAGACATGGCAAATCCTCCTGCTGCAGTATTGGCATGCATTATTGGATCCAACAAGCAGGTCTGGCACTAGTCTGCTGTGCTGGCTTTCAAAATAAAGACTACAGCAAAAGAATTTGCTCTTGATCTGTGTTATAGGGGATAAAAAATAATAATAATAAAAACAACACTCAGACTTCCTGGGATGGCAGAACACCTACCAAAGCTCCATCAGGTCCAAACAGCTCTAAAAAGTTGCCGATAAATTCCCTGGACTTTTCTTCCCATTTCTGAATGAGGTCATGGCTCTTCTCTTCCACCTTGTTAACAAATTCTTTTGATTTTTCTTCCACATTCTTTACTTTTTCTTTCATTTTGTCCACTTGGTTTTGAAAGCGGTATTTCTTTTCCTGTTTTAAAAGTGTGCACACAGATTAATATATAGGGATTTGGGAATAATTAGGCACTGAAAGTAGAGAAGAAGAAAAAAAAATCTCATTAACATATCGTAATGCATATGGCCTTGGTTAACTGTTCTCACATTGTATTTATATATACAAATTTAATGTATGTGTAATGAAGTGCAGGAAGTATATATCGAAAATAATGTTTTACATGATTACTATCTTTATTCCACTACGTGACTCTACTTTATTTGCAAACTGAATGAAAAGTTGAAAATTTGAAAATTTTGTGAATCTTGTGAAGGATACAAGTGAGAAATTAACAGCTCTAACTTCGTAGCAAGCAAAAGGCAAAACTCCCTCTGCTTCCTAGCAATGCATCCCACTGCTGACTTGCCAGCCTGGATGTTGACTTGGTCCCAAATGCCTCTTTGGCCAGATTTCTGCAGAGCAGAAGGAAAACTCTATTCACCTCAGAGCCTGGCAAATACAGGAGCTTCTGACTACAACAGAAAAATGGGCATAGGCCAGTGGCTTGTGGCTAGGAAACTTAGTAGAAAAGAGAACGAACTCCTAATTGCTTAGTAGCCCAAAGAGAAGAAACGAAAAGATAATGTTGGGACGCTCTCACCTGGCCAAGCTTCTAAAACACTTCAATGGTTAAAGGTTTTTTGTTCTGAAATGCTTCTGTGCTCCACAGAAGTACAGTACACAAAACTACCTAAAGCTGTGCCCCTGAAAACAGTATCATCTTCATAGCAGCACGACTCACTATCAGCTTTTAATTTCCTGCAAACTTCATTTAATTGACCCTTCACTTTCAAAATATATACTGTTTATTGCTGGGGGGATGTGGATGGGAGGTGGATATTCTAGCTCAAGAGTCACAAGAAAAAACATCTTTGCAGGCCACAAAGCCAAACGAAATCAATGAAGTCCAAAGAAACCTAACTCACTTTGCACCTAGTAAGTAACCAAGCCTTCCTTTATCTAGGAAAACAACACTTTTCTGTCTTGGTGAAATCTCATTTTTTATTTTGAAACACAACATGCCTCTGGTGAAAAGTAGTATTTTTGCACTTGAATTACTATAAGCTAAATAACCAAATGTCAGGAGGGACTTCAGAAAACTGATACGGTTTAGTGGAGGACTGGTTAGTGTTAGGTCAGATGTTGGACTCGGTGATCTTGGAGGTCTCTTCCAACCTAGGTGATTCTGCGATTCTGTGATCAGTGTTTGTGAGTGGGGGAAGCCTAAGATATGTAACAGTATCTTAACCTCACAATAGTTAAAAAGTAACTTTAAGAACCACCAAGGCATCCAGCATGCCCTAATTTAAGGGATATTTGCAATAGTGAACCTTATGGGTGGAATACTTGGAGCAGAATTGGTTAGAGGTGTAGAAGACCGAAAAGAAGGGCAGTGAAATAAATATTTATGCCCTGTGTACTGTCATCTATCTGCCAGACTTCAAAATAAGAAACGAGTAAATAAAATCCTAATGACATGACACAATTCAGTCCTTCACAAGGGGATTTCCCAGCTCCAGAGAAGAGGGGAATGCCTCCTATGATCTAGCCCAATCACAGTGAAGATCTCAGTAACGCAGGGACTTGAAATTGGGACTTGGAACAGAAAATGGAGGGAAGTAAACTTTCATTTCTGCTACTTTATGAGAGGGCAAGGTGCAGTTCTGTATGTGGAAGCTGCATAACTTGAGCTGCTAAATTTTTCTGAGAAATCCTTTCAAAGAGCACTCTTGCCCTACCTATTGTGCTACATATTGTCTCTTCTGGCCTCTTCACCATCATTTAAGCATTAACTTACTGACATACTTCCTTGTGTTTTAAAATCCATTTTAGCTTCCTCTAGTTATCTCATGTCTTGGCTGTTTTTGTTTTTATCTTGTCTCTCTGTCGAGAAAGTTTGGATATCAAAATCTTTGCTTTCTGTGCTGCCTTCTCACAATGGGAATAGAGAAACAGATCATCTCTTGGGTCTGTGTTTGAGAAGACTGCACCTGGGGGGTTGATTTTCTTCCTAGTATGTTATTAAGTCAGTTACAGCTCAAGGAGAAGAGGGAGCAGCAGCTTTCTTACCAATATGAAAGTGTAAGATGGAAATAAAGCTGCTAATTAATTAATAGGAGTAATTAAAAATATCCTCAGCTTACCAATTCCTTTTAAGTTAAGTTCTTCACAGCTCTGCCTTCTATTTTTAAAACACTTTCTTAGCCTCTATGCTACGTTTGGGGTCCTACCAGCAGCTGTTTCAGAAGTGACTGGATGAGTGTACTTACGTTTATAAAACTAACATTCAGCTCTTTGGCGGTGTATCCCCGTTGGAGGTTGCGTCGGGCATACACGTCATAGTCCCGGACGATCCTTGTGATGATATCTGACGTTGAGATGCCCTCAGTTCTCTGCGTTGGTACGAACATCCCTGAGCAAAGTGGGAAAAGAAAGCCAGCTGGGAAAGCACGGCAGGACCGGGCACTGTGGCAGGTAGCTGAGAATGGATACAAAAACGCCTAACCATAGTCAAGACATTTGCAATTCTGGCCATCTTATTCCTAGTTTATTTTATCTCCCTCACGTGTGAGCTTAGAGAAGGCACTAGATTGCTACATGGTTCATTTTCCCTCAGCCTGCAGAAAGGCTAAAACTTGCCTGCTGCACGGTGTCAGTTGCGATGCAGGAAGCCAGACTGGCTCCTGAGCCAGCCCTTATTTAACGTTATATAAAAGGCTGGGGGGGAGCAGTTGGCCTCCACTCACGCTATTGAAAGGCTGTTTGGGCTCTCCAACATATTTCCACTCTCCCCTCCATTTCTATGTTGCACCATCTGACAGTCTTTGTTCTGCTGAGTAAAGCAAAGCGGTAAAACAAACCACTGGCCAAAGCCACGGAGCACCTCCAGGTAGGAGATGTGCACTCTGCATTACAGTATGGAAACGGAAACACCCAGGAAGTGCTGGTAGCTTGTAACAGGAAGATGGCAAGTAATGGTGGTGTGAACAAACGTGGATATATACACCGTGGGGACAGGCCATCAGTCTCTACAGCCCATTTCATGTACGTCTGGCCATGTTAAGGGTTTGGATAATCACTCTCCCTTCTCCAACTAATAAAACTGGCAATTTATTAATACTGCTTGATTTTCCTCAACATAGATGAGGAACATAGTGCTCCTCATCAAGACAGGCTCATTTAACATGTTAAAGCAAGTCACAAAGGCAATAATAGCAGAATACTAGCTCACCTTGTTTTAGTAGTTATTTAGGGCTACCAAAATTACTTCTATCACTTACATGTAATTGCAAAATTAAACTGCTGATGAGAGAGAGATAAGTTAAGACTGGAAATGGTTTTGGAAAAAAAAAAGTGCCTTGTCTTAAAAGGACGCTATAGCTATTGACAAATTAGTCTTCACACATTCACTTGAAGTAGGCAGCATTGGTAGCCAATTTCACAGGGTTAGAAAAAGAACTGGTGAAGGAATCAAGAAGCTTAGCAGCCTCCTGTGACTAAATGATAAGTGATACCTTCTCTTTATGATCTCTAACTACTATTCTGCTCAAAAATAGATTGTTTTAATCGTGAGCAGCGAGGGTTCCCTGATCACGCTTTTCAGGCATGCAGTAGTCACTCAGGAAACTATTTTTAGAACCCACTTTAAGCCAAAAACCTTTATCGATAGGAGCTACAAGAATTCATTAAGAAAACCCAAACCCTACCCTTGCTAAGCCAAGAGCTGAATTGTTTTCCAGTAAGTGGACAAAGCCACATGCAGGAACATCACCTTTAGTCACTGATTTTGCTTTCATTGGCTCCATGTGTTACACTGATTGATGTTTTCAAACCTAATTGTTTACAAATGTACAGAGGTTTAGTCAGCACACCATTGCACAGCTCCCAGTTGTCCATATACTCTCCCACCCATTGACTAGAGTGGGGAAATAGTAGTCCATGGGAATCTACACAAAGAGCTCCACACTTCCCATTTGCTTTTCTGCTCGCTAACTACTCAGTGTGGGAAAATGAGAGTAACGGAACTAAGGAAAAAGCACAAATGCATCCACAGCATTGGTCTATTTAAAACAAAATACCCTACAAGAAATTCACTACAATCATAATGGTGTTCTGGAGTGTCAGGACTACCGTCACTAGAACTCAAAACCCTCCACAAGTAACATTATTCCCATCTTACATCTAACAAATTTCAGTCACACAAGGTTGAAGTCACTTCTCCACCATCCTGCAGTGACGGACGCAGGACAGAACACATCTCTGAAGCTATAAGTTCTTATTCTGTTGTGCAAAGTTTGAGTTCCTCATAAGGATGCATGCACATTACACCCATTCCTAACAACAGCAGAGGAAGATGTGCCAGGTTTGGGCACTCTCCAGCTCAGTTTGATAACGACAGAGTGACACCAAGGGCGCCTGTTCTGTTGTACTGTTAACTCGGCACCTTATAGGTCTAAGTCAAAATAGCTTCCCAGCCAGCATGCATTGTGTGTGTCCCACAGTGACCTGTCCTTACCAGAGGTATGTTTGTCCCATTGCCTAGTAAAGGAAGCTGGTGCTGGCTCTGAAGCTGTAGAAAAAGCAGTTCCCAGAGGAGGGTTGTGAGTCTGACACCACAGTGATGTTTGCGTTTGGAAAACGATGAAGAACTGATGCTATAAAAAGCTTATTCTTTTATCTCAGGTCTACTGAGCCTACTGCTGTCATTGTATAGCTTGAGAATGTCACTTTGCACTCCAAATTATCAGCAGGCAGATTTGCTCTGGAATTCTTTTAAGAGCCCAAAACATGTTTTTGTAGACCTGGAAGAGGATGGATTCCCCAGTATTCAAAGCAGCACCTCCAGGGAGCAGTGGAAGAAAGGAATGACCAGTTCCTACTCCTGCACTAGTTATTGTGCTGGGATAGCTGCTGCCTGCAAATGTGGCTAAACATGCTCTCCTCAGATTTAATTCAGCTTCCATGAACCAAAGAGACACAAACTCCTGATGACTTCAGCATGTTCACATTCAATGTAATACTGTAGTCAACCAAATAGCTAAGTGGTCATGCCAATTAATTACTCTGGCACTCATTTAAACCATCTGCCAGTGTAGTGAAAAGAACCCTCGGTGCAAATCACAAGTGGATCCTAATGACTCCTGAAGGCTGACGGTGTGCCTTCCCACATTAAAGACTGTTCTGTGTCAAGGAGTCATCATTTTGTGGTTACCAACAAGTCGCTGCAATTGGCTGGGCTGTTGTGGGAACTGAACTCATTTTTATTAGTTCAGAGATCTTAGTTGAGCAACCTAAAATCATTTAAATAAAAAAAGAAAAAAAAGATGGGGCCCCTTTTTGATAGATTTGAATGGTTTCCTGGGGGTTACGGCAAGAATTCAGCCAAGGACATTGTGATTTCCAAACTGAATCTTTCTGCTGATGTCAGCAATACCTACTGTGAGGGTGTACGAGAATGCAGTATAATCTCTGCTGCTTCTTTCTCAGCAGTTGTGGTCAAAAGGCAGTAAAAGAATTTGAGCCAAGGCTGAAAAGAAAGATGCTAGAAGTGTGAAGTTGCCCTTACCTGCCTCCTTTATGTGCTTGTATACATCATCCGAGCCAGCGGAGGAGTACGGGATGTCATCGTGGGCTACAAAGTCAATCTGCCAGTGAACAGAAGAAGAATCACATGCCACCATCACTGAATCTTGGTTCAATGAGGGGTCATTGTGGAGGACCAACTCTTTTCTTGACTTCAGCTGACTTGCTTTTGACATTCTCATCCTAAAGCCATCACCTAGAATATTGCACTAGATTTAGGCCTAAAACTACTATGTTCTGTGATCAGTTAGGAAAGTACAGAAAGCTTGTCTCCAGAAGCATTGTCATTAACACACTGCTCTGGCTTCTTCTGTGTGATATTCTGTAGAAAACCAAAGACAGCTGTATCTGCTTTTATTGTTACTGGAAGAGCTAAGTCAAGTGGCAAAGCCTTTACTTGCAAAACCATGGAGGCAGGATTATTGATTCTGTCTCCTTAGGGCTGTGCGTATATGCCAGCCCACCAACAGCTGTCATGCTGTCCATTCATCACCCAGTGATGTGGACACTAATTCTAGTTAATTATGCTTTTGTTAAGACATGTACTGCAAGACAGTCAATAGCATGTACGAAATCATATTCTGCCTTTTAGAGGACACGCTGTATTTTTATGTATTACTGGCCAATTATTGCACCTGTTGACATTAATTGGAAATGTGCCTTTAATTCAGGACTTTAATAGGGCTTCAGTCATGACATGATAACTTTACTGATCTCCTCATGATCTCCTTTCCTGAATGTCAATTTATGGATGACTCTTTAGTGCTATTTTGCCATTCAGAAATGATCCCAGCATTCCGAGAAATCACCCCAGCACACTGAGAAAAAAACGGCAAGAGAAACACAGCTTTTTCTGACAAAGGCTAAGGCAAGCAATGCAGCATACCTAATTTCAGTGACTGGAGTTAACTGAATTAAATAATTTACTTCAGCTGATACATGTTCACAGGCTTGCTGTTATCTTCAACTGTCCGTCTATAAAGGGGAGGGAGGGATAAGGGGAGGAACGTACCTTATGTTTTTCAAGAAACTCCGGTGTCAGCGTCCAGGGTGCATCTCTGATGACCTCATCCACATAGCGACAGTGCCTGAGGGCTTCGTATCTCTCAGTTTCGTTCATCACAGTGAAGCCTTTGAACTTATGAGTTAAATCATCACTGCAAACTAAAATATGGAAGTATCAACAAAACGGCTCCACCCACAGTAGAAATTGCTTGACCAGCCATTTATTATTTCCTGATAATTCCATTAAGCACTTGGTTATTACAATTTTAGTGAGCTCCAGGGCATCTAAGAGTTCTGCTCAGAGTTGGCAGGTACAACCATATATTTATGAGAGATCCTTCCCTTCTAGAACTGCAGTCAGAGCCTGAGTGACATACTGTAGGACATCTCAAGTGGTACTGTACATGCACGTTGAGGCAAGTGAATCCCACTACAAGGGAGGATTTTGGGGGTAATGGACAACGTTTTAAAAATTGACAGAAAGTGCAGTGTCAGCAACCACACAGTGCTGACAAACCTCAAGTATCACAAAATGGTTGAGGCAGGAAGGTACCAGGACATCACATAATCCAACCCCCTCCTCAGAGCTGGGTCAACTACAACAGGTTTCTCAGGGCTACGTCCCAGAGATGGAGACCCCACAGCATTTCTGGGTGTCCTGTTCCAGTGTTCAACCACCTTCACAGTACAAATGTTCGTTCTTACATAAGCAAAGTTCTAAATGATTAATTTGCCAACACAGCTCTAAATCATAGCAGAAAAGTTTCTCACTAAATAAACACTGATAGAAAATAAGCCATGGCAGTTTTTACAGGAATCTGTCTCTGAATTTAGCTTTGAGTTTCAGTTCAGCAGATTTCATAGAAAGAGAAGTAAGGCTTGTGCCATGATCAAATGGGAAACTGCAGAAGGAAACCTCGTGGAAAGGACTGGAAGAAGCTATGTGCTCTAGTGAAAAGAACAGAGTTAAAAGCCCAGGAATCCTGCATCTTTAACTCTGGATGTACCAATACCATATCACATGTTGCTTTTAAATTGAGGGGGAGGCAATGTCCGTGTTACTGGGGGACTATAAAAGCTGGCTATTATCCTTCTACACACATAATGTTGCAGGAGAGGCAGTGGCCTGTCCCTGTAGCTGTAACTCTGTCTGGCATTACAGCTACAATAACCATTTGATGCGCCACGTGGAATAGTTTGATACCATCACCACAGGTCAGACCCATGCCTTTGGGTCTCGCTTTTCTGCGACACCTGGACAAACAGTAAATGTACTTGACAAATGATAAATGCAACATTATTAGTGCTGCAGGAAAGTGTGATAGCAGCCCTGTAGCTGCTGCTTCTTTCTAATTTGAAAATATCAGCCTATCGGACAAGGCTCTGACAAAGACACAGCCTTTTTTGAGATCTAAAATGGATGTTCTTGCTGTGATGGTAATGAAGGGCCTTTAAAGTAGGAAAAATGTAGGAGGGTTTAGATAGCCCTGGAGTTTGTGCAAAATTCAAAGTCAGGTAATAATATATATGTATTTCAGCTAGCTAAATGTTACTCTATCCTATTATGTCATTTTTGATGCCTGCTGACAAGAAATTTAATGGAGATCAAAGCATTTGCAGTAGAAACATCCCTTCTGAGACTGTATTTATATTTCTTTACAGACTTTATATCATCTTAAAGCTACCCTCCTCTGGAAGAAAGGGTCTACTAAAATTATTGGAAAATAGTAATTTTAGCTTGTATTCTGTAGAAAGGTTTGATTTCAATTTTTGATTACTATTTATTCATGTGCAGTGCAGACACAATATGTCTGTATTTCCTTTTGATTCTGTCATCCTGCTCTAATAACTGATTTGAGAAGCTATAAATATCTAAAAAAAAAAACAAACTTAGCTCCAAATAATTATTTTCACAATAAGAAATAAAATGGATTGGTTGTGGTGCCAACCAACACATATGAGACCAGTGCTTTTGCAGCACAAATTGTATGTGGGTGTGGAAAAGTGCCCGTTTTATAAACATGCTAAGATACAGTGCATTGCTGGGAAAAGGTATTGAGTGCTGGCTGCTTTGTCCTTCACTCCAAAAATAAAGGGCAAAGTGGAGCTATGCCACAAAATTCAAAGGAGCTAGACTTTTGCCCCAAAGCTCCTTCCCAGATCCATGACACCATGACCCCACTCCTCTCCCTTTAAAAAACAAGAACAAAATCTACATAATTATCATTTTTTAAGCCTCATTCTTTTGCACCTCTACATGCTGCTTCTGCAAGATACCTGGCTCCGGAGAGAAACACGAGTCCTAAATTTTTCCTTCATAACAAAGGGAATATTGTTTCCCTTCCAGGAAGCTCCATTTGAATTGCCACCATTTGTAAACTTAACAGTAAAATGTAAGATTGTGTATATAGAGAGATTTTGCCTTTCTTCTGTGTTACGTCTTTTTTGCCCTCCTTTTAACTGATTTGGGACAAAGATACAAAATCATTTATTTATCAAGTGTCTGAAGGTTGCATTCACATTCTCTTTATCATCATTTCTGTAAGCATTTGAGCAGCAGCTGACCGTTGCTGTGCAATGTTTATGAGAGACATATCTCAAACCCAAAGGGGCAGGGAAATTGGAACTGAAATGCATGTTCATGAGGCCTCACAAGAGCAGCGTGTGCACAGCCAGCTAAGCAGGAAACAGTCACTCTCCCTGCGGTGACTTCTCTGGCATATACCAACTGCTGAGCATCCGTTAGCAAGCCGCACAGCAAAAAAGGGGATAGTTGTGGAAAAAAAAATATGAAAAGAAAGTAACCTGCCTGGGGACACTTGTGAGCTGAAAAATATGTTCAAATCATAACCTACATTTCGGTCTCCAATGATAATGGTCTGAATTTAGCTTCTCTGCTGATGTTGAAGGTTGGGCCTGCAGACACAGTACTGACCCAGCAGCCAGGGGACGTGGGCTGTGTCTGACTGGCAGAAGGACTGAAGAGCCAGAAATAAATGAGTGGTTGATCTCATTCACTCATCTCCATCTTTGAACAATTTTGAGTGAATAACTGAAAAAGGTAAATTATTCATATGGAGCTATTCTAAGCTCAGAGTCATGCAGGCACCCGCTTTAACTAGAATGGGAATTGTGCCTGTGCTGCTGAGGGCAGAATTTGACTTTCACTTTAATTGATTCAATTATAAGACATAAGTCAAGGCAAATCACCTATAGAAAGCCCCCGGAGTGAAAGTAGCATTCAAAGTCGTAGTGTATAAACAGCTGGGGGTGAGAGCACAGCAATAATGCTTATGCTGAAGCACAGAAGCAAAACTCCAGCACAAGAAATAACTCTGATCTTACCTCCTACTAATAAGTAGCTATTTGGGAATAGAGTTTTGGCTTGCATAAGAGCTCTAGCATGGCCAGAGTGGAAGAGGTCAAATATCCCATCTGCATACACTCTGACAGGTCTGTCAACTGTGAAGAAAGAAACACAACAGTGATTTTCCAGACCCAAAACAAGTTGCACTTAATTCTACTGGACAGGTTTTTGTTCCCAGATAAGATCATTGTGGAGATTTACCCCCGTTCTGATATTCAAACTACACCGTGGGTGAACTTGCAGTGTTTTATACTGCTTATAACTTCTCCTCTGTACTCTCTGCTGTTTTCTCTCAGACTTAGCCTATTTATTATCATCGATCATCCCTGTATTTCAATTTAGAGAAAATGTCATCTTCCTGTCTCATTCAGAGTTCCACCATATGTCTTGTTCTTTTCCCTCTGATTTTCTAGTTAGTTCTGCCTTCTGGATGTTTTGAAAATTTTCCTTATTTTTTTTTTCCTATCACCTCACTTTTTCTCCACTCTGGTCTGTCTTTCTTTTTTCCACAGCTTCCACATAAACACTTCATTACCCTTTTTTAATACTTCCCCCAAGATCTTTTTTTCTCATCAATGACTCTATCTTTTTTTTTTACCATCCACCTGCTGTCACCCTTGTAACTCCTTCTTTCTGTATGAAATTTTCAGCAACAGTCTTCAGACAGAAAAGGTAAAACTTGCTTTACCAAATGACAGACCTGACAACGGTGTGGTAGGTTTATGTGGCAAGGTTTTCATAGTGGAGGTTGCAGGGGTGGCCTCTGTGAGAAGAAACCAAAAACTGCTCCATGTCAGATAAGGGCCAGTTTCAGCCAGCTCCAAAAGGATCCACTGCTGGCCAGAGCAGAGCCAATAAGCGATGTTGTTTGCACCTCTGAGATAGTAGATTTAAGAAAAGGGAAAAAAACTGCTGTGCAACATCAGCTGGGAGAGAGAAAAATGAGGAACAGCCCTGCAGCCCCCCAGGTCAGTGCAGCAGGAGGGCAGGAGGTGCTCCAGGCACGCAGCAGCAGTTCCGCTGCGGGCTGTGGAGAGGCCCCTGGTGGAGCAGGCTGTCCCGCTGCAGCCCATGGGTCCCACACGGAGCAGATCTCCACGCTGCAGCCCGTGGAGGAGCCCCCGGTGGAGCTGGTGGATGTGGCCTGGAGGAGGCTGCGGCCCATGGAGAGCCCCCGCAGGAGCAGGCCCCGGGCCGGAGCTGCAGCCTGTGGAGAGGAGCCCACGCAGGACCAGGGGGTCTGGGGGGAGCTGCCGCCTGTGGGGGACCCGTGCTGGAGCAGTTTGCTCCTGGGGGATGGACCCCGCGTTACGGAGCCGTGTGGGAGCAGTGCTTGAAGAGCTGCTGCCTGTGGGCAGCCCCCCAGGCTCAGTTCGGGAAGGACGGCATCCCGTGGGAGGGACCCACGTGGAACAGGGGCAGAAAGTGACCATGAGGGAGCGGCAGAGACAAAGTGTTAGGGACTGACCGCAGCCCCCATTCCCCGTTCCCCTACATTGCTCAGGGAGATGATGTAGAACAGGGTGGATAGATGGAAGGTGTTTTAAATTTGCTTTTAGTTTCTTACTTACTTACTTACTTACTTAGCTCTAGCTTGTGAGTAATAGTTAATAAATTTTACTGGTCTTATGCTGAGACTGTTTTGCCAGTTATGATAAACGGTGAGTGCTCTCCCTGTCCTTATCTCAGCCCTTGAGCCTTCTTCATCATATTTTCTCCCCCTTTTCCTTTGAGGAGCGGGAGTGAGACAGCAGTCATGGTGGAGCTCGGCTGCTCACCTGAGTAAAACCACCACACAGTGCCACAGAATAGCCACCTCCAAGCAAAAGGACAGCAGAGATGATAACAACAAAGATCCAATATTCATGGACTGTACTTTATGTATTTGGGACGTTCTGTGAAATCATTCTGTTCCCCAAGCCCGATCACAGAGATAAGTCTGGCAAAAATGTCCAGACAGAGTTCAGAAATCGGACATGGTTTCTTTGCAAAGGGCAAATGGCCTTTAAGGCCACTTAAGGTCTGATGTGGTCAACAAGAACATCAGTGAAAGAAGACATGTTCCGGCATACATAGGCAGCATGTGAAGTAGCTATTAATCAACACAATTTTCAGGCTGTCTGGAGTGGGCTGGCAAGCCTTCCTTTTGACCAACATGCAGACATCCATGAAAACATCAAACTCTAACTTGAAACATTTTCCCTTGTTGTTTCTCCAGCGGAAGACAATGGTCCTCTAGTTACTTGTTCCTTCCCCATTAGCTGATAGCACCAGATATCAGGCTGGCCTTTCTGCTTCCAAATGGAAGGCAAAAGTGAGTATTGATACACAGCTGTAAGGGAGAGCCTGTGCTTTGGGAGTGCCCATGGTCCTGCTGATGTAGCTCTCTACACATACCTGGTGTTCCCAGGCGGGCTTGTGCAATGGTTAGCTTCTCGTGGGGTGCTCGGCACTGACAGCTTGTTTCATCTGCAAATGGGGCAGGTGCCGTCAGAGTCTGGAAGGGGGGAAAAACACAAAGTCAATTTGTTTTTCCACCGAGTAGTTAAAAAAGCACCATTTAACTGTGCTCTAACCAGGCTTAATGCTGGTTTGTTCCCTGGAGACTTTTACTTTTTGGTCACCCTTCAGCATATACAATTCACACAATGTGAAAAGATGAGGAAAATAAGGCTTTCTACATACAACCTAATTCATTGCCTGTGTTGAGAAGCTCAAGCATTGTGAAGTGAGTGCAGGTACATAATTTCTCTGTTTGCAGGACAAAGTCAGGTCTGATTTTTTTTTTTTTTGTCAGAGCAGCTTAATCCTTGCTTTGGTCTCAACAAGTTCAAAGGCCCAAGACGCAAGATGTATCCTCCTATGTGGAAATCATAGCTGGAAAAACTAATTGGGATTTAGAATGCTACAAATGGGCCATCCCTCACAAGCACCAGTTCCTTCCATGGACAAAACATCAGTACAGATGACTGGGACCACAAGCTGTTTTAATGTGTTTTTAATCAGAACCTTAGACAATTTTGAGGAGCCGTTCAAAATAAAGCCAAGACCACAACCAGAAGTCCCACCTAGCTAAAGCAAACTGAGCTGCAATTCCCTTCTCTACTCTGACATGTACTGTAACAGTACTAAAATGCTCTGCGATCAGAGCACCACGAGGGTCCTTGCTCTGAAGAACTTATAACCTAAAGATATTACAGAGAGAATGAGGACGTGTGAAGAATGATGTGGTATTTTCTGTCAGGAAACATGACTACAGACATTACTTATTCTGCCCATACCTCTGTAGGAAGTTATCAGCAATAAGAATCTCATATTCATTATCTGCCATATGGTCTGATATGAAAAAAATGCTTCTCCTGCTCTAGGCTTGAAATCTTTATGGAATCATAGAAACAGCAAGATATCATTAGCTGAGACTTGGGTTGTTTTGTTTTTGTGAAATGAGTCAGTGGTTAAGACAAGCCAAGGGAAATATTTAACTTACTTTGCCTCCACCATGATACAGCTGGGACCTCATGACCTTGCACCAGTGGTTTGGCTTGGTTTTGACAGTCACCATTTATACAATGCACATTTATCATTATCAGTTTGTGCACCCATGGTTGATAGTAACAGAATCTCTTCCCTTGTATTTACACTTCTTCAGCTTTTAGACACTGAACACTTGATCACTGAGCATTTATTTTCCTTAGCATCGCTGAGACACTTTAACCCAAAGACATGTATTGCCTAATTGCTGTTGACCTCTGGGTTCACTGACTTGTTGCATGTAAAGCTCAGAGAACAGTATTAAAACAACAGCAAAAAGTGAGCTCTAAGATTCACTTTCAGCTCTTTCTGCTTTGGAATTTCCTATTCAATTTGTTTCCCAAAAGCACTCAACCTTTATATATATTTCTTTTTTTTCTTCCATTTTTCTTTCCTTTTTTTGCAAGCTCAAGTGCTACAGGAAATCGTCCAAGGTAACTTTAATACATTAGTGCTGAAAATCACAGCTTCTCCACACAGACAAGGCTAAAATTGAGACTCTATGGCAAACTCCACATTTCTGCTTGGGCTTCACGGAAGGGAACTGTTCGGCTGGCCACCCACGTAGCACAGCGTAGAGCATTACACATAATCATACAGTGTGAGCTCCTTTCTTTATTTTCTAAATACTGTCTTTTTGCTTCTGTCTTTGTGATCCCTGAGTGCTAACCTGTCTTTTTATCTCCAAGCAAGGTCAAGTTACACAACAGCCCATACAGCCTGGTTCACGCTGGGATAAAGAGGAAGGCAGAAACGTTAAAACAATAATGGCTATGGTCTGAGGCCTGCAACTGGTAATCAGATCCTAGCTTGGTAGAGGCCGTTGCCTTGGAGATTATTTGAAGAAAATAGGCCTGGTTCGCAGCAAGATTTTTTTTTTTTCTAGGCAAACACTGTAGTGCTTTTTGTCCATGTAAACGGCCATGCAACACCAAGATTTTTCTTGTGGTCCCCACTAAATGGAGAACAACCACTATTAGCTTCCCTTCAATCCAGTTTTTGTAAACACTCATCATTAACGCTCACTTTACAGCCAAGGGCTTAGAACCAGACTTGTCAATATTTCCATTACTCTCTGACCTCTCAGTCATTGGATATTAAAACGCATTAAATACAGTAAATTAAAATCAGCCAAGTTCCGTCAAAGAGAGAATATGTAGACAGAGAAATACATAAATATGTTGTGCTGACAGATCAACTGAAATACAGCAATAGTTCCCAACTGGTACATCCAATACTATTTCATTTTCTCTGGCCCAGAAAAGATGCCGCAGAGCTTAACAAAAATGTCTGATGAGTAAAATATTACAAGACCATTTGGTTCGTCTACCAGAGCATAAGACAAAATATTTCAAGAAATGTTCAAAACCCAGAAATAATTTATCAAATGTCTTTCTGTTTTGATATAATTACTCATATTCTATCCAGTTTCTTGTAATAACTGGAATTGGGTGAAGAGAGCAAGTAATCCATATAACAGCCTTTTCATTTTGGTTAATCCATTAAAGTACCTTTAGAAGTTTGCTATAGTTCTGCCAATAATCAGATGGTTAGACAAAGACTTTGTGCAAATGTACTTCTGTCTTCATCTGACAGACTTTTCCCTTCATCTGTGCCTTTATTATTTTCTGGGCACTTACATTTTGTGATTAGCCAAGCAAGCCGAATCACCCTTGCATTTTGGACCAAAGTAGGCTTCTGAGATCTGCATCATCCTGTAGCGCGATTCTGTGATGCAGGGTGTTCTACAGCTTCAGTGTGACTTCAGTGATGAATTATCTCATTTTGTTTGCTCAGCACCTGCCTCTCGCTTGTATTATTTGATATTCTTGCACTGGAAGCTTCAGTAAATTCTTCCACAGTCACCTATTCCCCGTCTCTCACGATTTCACAGTCCTCTCTCTTTTCTCCTCTTGGTCACTTTTTTTCCAGGCTGAAGAACGCCTCGGAGCTTCATCTGCACACAGTAATGTCTTTGCATTCCTCAAATACATGAGACAGTAAGAGCAGAGTGCAGCGTGGTAGGCAGCACTCCCCAGCTGAGCTGGTTCTGTGGCCAGGACACTTTACAAAGAAATCCTATATGACGGATGGAAGTGGCTCATTTTCAGGTGTATCTTGATGCTGCCTTTTTATTATCCCTCCTCACAGCCTCTCAGGCTACTGTAACCATTTAACTTAGCTGCAATTCAGCAATATAAATATTAAAAGCTTATGTTCCTAAAGGATTTAAAAGAAAGTGGTAGGTGTTTTGTAGATGAACAGAAGTCAAACCACTGAAATGACATCTAAAAAGCACGAACACCTTCACACCTTCTTTAGTTTGCAGTCTGTAATAGGAATAACTAGTTGTGTTAGCTTGTTTTCTGTATTTCTTTTTTTTTTCTTCTTTTTACACAGCAACAAGGAAGACAGAAATATTTTTGAAAAGGGGCAAACATAGACCCATCTACACAATATTGCGTCTGCCTTTATAATTCTGCCTGCAGAGTAATTGCATGCGACGTGCTAATAGAAGGAGCTACTTTTTTATTTATTTAAGACAGCTACACTACCTTGTTCACCACATAACATAAACAGGCAAAAATGTCGTTCTCTTGATGGAGAGAACAGCTATACGTCAAAGATTTTGCCAGTAACACTTCAGACATTGAACCAATACAACTATCCAGGTGAAACTTTGTAGAGCTGGGCTTTGTAGGGCCTGTGCTTATAAAAAAATTAAACTGGCAGGCAAATGCTGTGGGAGGTATGATGCTGTAATCTCCTTTCATCTCAGAGGCAGTATTTAAAACAGATAACTGATTTCACTGGAACAAATCACGTGGGGAAGATCTACTCATATGAGGAAAGATTATTTTGGAACCTGCTCCTGATGTTGGCAAACAGTAATTACAGAGCAGGAAACGCTGACATCAGTTTTAAGGAACATTTCTTAAGAGCAAAATGCTACTGAAACTCTTTAAAAGGAACTAAAAATGCCTGCTGAGTTTCTGAAGCATGAACACCCTTTGCAAGTGGAAACACTATCTGAAGGACTACCCAGGTCTTCTCTTAGAGGTTCAGGGAGTGAACAGTACGAGAAATGAAAATCCCGTTGTCTGTTGGATTTGTGACCTTCAGTAACTTTGGCCCAAACAGGTAAATTTATGAGCAAGGAAGTTGTAATTGAATGTTATCAGTGGGTCCCTCGAGGTAAACTTTTCACAAATGAACAGTTCCAGTATGAACGCATGAAACAGAAGAAAACCTAGCTTGTTCTCCAACGCTTCTGCTGACTCAGAGAGGTGGATGTAACAAAAAATGGAGCAAATTAACCTAACAAGAATAATAACTTAAAAAAAATATAAATCTGTTTGCATGCATTCCAAATTGCCTTATTCCCAGTTGCTTTTTCTGGGCTTTATCTTCAATCAAATATACTTTGCTTGTCATTAGTATTAAGTCGGTAATGATTAAATGCAAGATGCAATTACAAATTTAAGGTACAATAGCAGGAAAAAAGCTTCCACTGCCTTCTCAAGAAGCACACTGATGTAAATATGTTTCATAGATTATAAAACTAGAACAACTACTACATAATCCAGTCTAATCTTTGCAAAAGGCCAGAGAGTTTCAAGACAAGATTCCTGCATGACAGCTGCAACTTCTGACTGAATTGGAGCATGCTTTTTAGAAAACAAAATCCCTCACAGAGGTAGGATGGGTCCCAAGTCAAGCACAGCTCACGTGAATGAAGCACCTCCACCGACCTCTGCAATTCGCAAACCCGGCCTCACTGCCCTGGCACGACTGGACAGAGCACTGCACACAAGGGACCTGGGCACGACCCACCAAAAGAGCTGAAGTTACAGCAGCAAGCAGTCTGTGAGCCCACACCCTACTGCCCTGCTTGCAGGACACCCATCCAGGCTGCCAGCTGCCCCAGCCCTGAGGAGGGACGTGCAGTATTGCAGCCCACGGACGCATGCGGCTCCTTCAGCAGGGCGCTGCTTACCTCGCTGCAGTCTGCAGAGGCCATCGCAAAATGAGGACGCTGCAACTGGGCTGCAGAACCAAACTCAGTGGATTTGCACTTAAAAGCTGAATGGCAGGTGCTTGATGGCCCATGATTAACGCTGAGAGTTGGCAGTGGACAACAGACCCAAAGTGTGTAAGCACTGCTCCGATGCCACTCTGTGTTTTATTGACCGATCCAGAAAATGGAGATAATGTCAACTGGTATTTTGTTTTTATTTCTAATATCTGTTTCTTTTTGCTCCTACATTAGTGCATATACCTGATATGTGCCTAGAAGGCACACATAAAACTTCAGGTTTAATACAGGCAAGGCTTAATCTCCTGAAATCACTCAAGCTATAGTTGAGATATTGGGAGAACTTGGCCCAATTTCAATCTCTGCTTGCGCTTCTACATAAAGATACTTAACGTCTATCAATTATTTCAAGTCAGATGTAGGGTAGCTTTTTTATATAAATCATTACTCAAAATAGAGCTATGTTGGGGAAAAAAAAAAAAAAAGACTAAAAGACCTTTCCCCCAGCACATGAGGCAAGTATTCTCTGCAGTTCCCCAGCTGGAACACAAAAGCATCCTGGGATGAGCTATTTTCCTGCAGGAAGTGCAGTGCACTTCTGTAACAGATCTCTGATTTATCCCGTGCCTTTCACGAGAGCTTTTTCACTGTAAGCCTTCTGTCTGTGTGTGTATAGGGAAGGAAGGCAGATTACCTGGGAACAAATGTGTAAGTGCACAGTTCCAGTTGCACTGAGTACAGGACTACAAATGTGTGATTATACACTACACGTAGTTCTTGTATCTGCAGCATTGGCTTTCTTCTTACATTTCTTATGTATGTTATGTTATAATTTTGAATACACCCTGGGGGAGAGAACAGAGAGAAACTATTCACATTGGTTTTCTACTTGTTTTTAAAGGTATGATACAAACCTTCATAGTAGCGACAACAGCACAGTTTAAGAACTTGGTAACATTCTCCTAGTAAAGCTGCTTCTAAAATAGTATCAGCGATGTATTTGCAAGCAAGGAATACAGTGCACAGAGTGTAACGTTTGCTCCCTGTGTTTACAGGTCATCTGTGAATCCTGCAGAAACGTGTATCTGTAAGTTTGTGATCTGACCAATACAGATCGCAATGTGTTTTTGCAGAGACTATGGCATTTTGGAGTGTATACTGATGACATGTTCTTTGATGCAGCAAAGGCAAATCGCAGCAGATTTCTGGTGCCTACAGGCTATTTTTTAAGTTATTTTTTAAGTGTGGCAAAGATTGCTACGTGTTCCCAAGTGCAAACCATATTGGACATTTTTAAGAGTTTGTGCTTTTGTGTAATAGCCAACATTTACGAAAAGTTAAATTTTCCAGAGCAGAAACCAAACTTGTAAAGGAACTAAAAGATATTTGGGCAAATAAAGTCATTCTGGGTTCCTCAAATGTCAGGCTTTTTACTTATATATTTATGCTTAGTTCCAATTTGAAGTGAACAGATGGCAGACCCCCTAAGAATTAACATCAGATGAGAGAGAACAGACACATGGACACTTTTGTAACCACAATAAAAGCCCCTAAATTTGGCATTAGCTCCTCTGGTTAAAATTGCATATATCTGTTAGTCATACATGAAAAATAAATATGAAGATATATGGCTCATGGAAGTACAATATCTGAAATAATTCTAAAGGATGCATCAGACCCCCTCAAAACACTGTTTGCAAATAAGAACGAGGTGAGGCATCCAGGGATGAAAATATAAAAAGCCAAGGCACGCGGGTTTTACTTGTGATTATTTCAAATGCTGTGCTTAACATTTCATTGCTTAACAGCAGCAATAAGAAAACTGTCTAGAGGAGTCTAATGTCACCTTCATTTCACTGTCATTTCTTCTAAAAATGATAAAGAAATAGGTAAAGCAGCTGATACCTAAAATGACATGAAAGCTGTGATCTTCAAGTGTTCCTGAGTCTCATTCTCCAAATTACTGCAGATACAGTGGCTCCAAGGCATCTGGTGCCTAAGTCCTATTGAATCATAAAAGCGTGTAGCCTCTGAACCTCAAGACAAGGCAGCAGAAGTAAGCCCAGGCTCGGGAACAGTTGCTGGGATTGCCAGGGTGAACCTCAAATAGCCCCGATGCTTACAGTGCCTTGGCAGAACACGTTTTATCTGCCATATGGACAGCTCCTAAGTCTCCAGCTAGTCCCTCTGCCTTCACAACAATGATGTTAGGCAGAAAAACCCAGCACGGTACTTCCACGCAGGGCAAACAGGCAAACAGGACCCGGCTGCAGCTCGAGCCGGGTGCCAACAGGCTTGCTACGGCAGTACGGACGTCACGTAGCCGTGACCTTGGGAACAGCCTGGTGCTCCTGGGACCCCACTGCCACGGGAACACCCACCAGCTTCTTTCAGTCATCTGGCGGACTGACCCTAAAGTACTGTTCTCAGCTGCTTAATTCCTTCCCGGCCCTGTACCCACCAACATCCCAGTAGGCACAGCCACCCACCTGCCTATGCCCTCTCCTCCCCTGTAGTTCCCCTTGGCTAATTCAGGTGCTTTTTGTGCCTAACTTCCCCTGCATGTTGCAGAAAGGCCTTTATTCCTCATTGGGGCGTAATCTCACATCAGACCAAAGCACAACAAGCTAGGTACTGCCATGGAAACATCCATTTCAGTGTACTTCATTCCCTTAACTGACCTAACCCTAAGGGCGTCAGCCGACTTTGAAAATATTACATTGGCACTCAGGTCCCAGCAGTCCTTTTCCAGATGTTCTCACTGAGGCCTAGGTTGGATGACAGAGACATGAAATATGAGGAAAAGAAGCTCTCCATATGTTGAAGGGAAGGATGAGGCCAACCAGTAGTTTTGAGGTTTGTTTTCAGGTAAGTTTCGATGTGTATTCGTTTTTGCTTTATTTGCAGCACCGTACTTATAAATTGCCATTGTTCCTTTTTCTGAAAGACACTATCTGGAATAGTCTTGCTGAACAAAGAGGGGTGTTGAAATGTCTGTTTCTTTACTGCGGGTTGAGGATTAGCAACTCTCAAGGTGCACACTGACCCTTCAGCGAGCTGCCCACATGGAGTTTCTTGTGCGACCGAAGTCAAACTCTTGACCCCAACGGACTTGCCTTTTTCTTTTCAGAGGGCTTTATACTTCCTCTCTTGTATTTCCTCCTTTGGTATCTCTGCCATCCACTTAGACTAAGGGCATGCCTCACTTATGGGCCTTTTCGGTATAGGTAGACACAGGCAAACCTTAAAGGGGATTCCCACACCGAGATCTGGAGCCCACCAGTGGTCTGCAACCCTTAAAGTTACGTGGGGGCAACTGCCATATCTTGAATGCATGTCACGATACGACCAGGAGCAATGTTTATCCATTTAAAACAATGGAGACCCCTGCAACCAAACCATGGATATTCCAGTGGCTAAGCAGGAGAAGCAATGCTCATTTAAAAAAAAAAAGAAAGTGATTGGACAGTGATAGATTGAAAAGTGGCCTAACCCAGCAGTTTGGTCCAGATGAGAAATGGATAAGTGCAGAACTATACAAACCAGGACTGGTGAAATGCTATTTGTTTTTTCTCTTGACCACAAATCTATTAAAATCACCATTAGGGACAAAGCTGGAGGCTCTAGTTGATTTGTTTCTCTGCGGTGCACTACGACTAGCATACATAGGTCACTCTAGGAGAGATTTTTCTGGCATCCGAATACATGGAAGTTGAGAGCATAAAGAAGGCAAAGTCTAAGTGAAAGGTGGATCAGGGGAATTGACTGAAGCAAGAATGCTCATTAATGCTCTAGTCAGTTAAGAAAACCCAAAGAGTGTCTTGGGAAAAAATTAATGGCAATTTATATCACAACAGTACTACACACCGGAAAACATCAGCTTTCAATACACATTGAAACTTACCTGAGATTTGCCTTCAATGTGCCCTGTTTCCCTGCTCATTGAAGGATACAGGGGTTTTCCTTAGTCCTACTGTGACACTTCCTGCCAAGCTAGCAGACTCCATAGCCTAAAATCAGAGGACCTAGTGACAGATATCCATTAAAAATATTCAGAGTTTTAAGGCTTCAATTAAATAATTCATTTTTCAATGAACAGGACAACAACAACTGTTGCAGAAAACAACTAATCCCCTTTCCATCTTTTAAAATCTGGGCTCATTCTTAAGTTTAATATCCTCTTTTAACACAAGGAGCTTCCTAAATACAAGCATACGCTAAGAACTTTAAGGCCCAGATAATTCATTTTAGAGCCGTATAATAACCAAAGAGAAGCATCAAAAAGTCCTCTGTAAATGCCACACTGGTATCGTCCTGAGGTACCATCCTGTGGTCCAGCAGAACAGGATGATACTAAAACGTTAACCGAGATATATACCGCTTTTAGATGTACGGATGAAGTATGTGACTTGTCCAGTGATCCACCACTGAGCATACTGACTTCAAAGGAGAGGGATCAGAAAATGTACTGAAAATACTTAAAAGCATCTGATAGGAGCTTAAAACCCCCACTACTACTCAACATCTGCGGAGTTGTGATTAGCTTTTCTGGACACCAGCTCTGAATTCTTCCCACTTGAGACACAGCTTTGTTAAGGGGAACTTGACTGCACTTGTCTGTAACATTCCTTACACCCTAACCAAGTGAGGTAGATCCCATTAAACTTCTTTTTTTTTTTTTTTCATTTTTTTCCTGAAGACAATGTAGATCTGCTGGCTGACAAAATACCACTTCATAAGGACACTTTTTCCATGAATCTTTGTTCAGATAAATGTCTCCACTGCCTGTTATTAATTTACTGGTACCTGTGAAGATCTAAAACACCGTAATGAATCCCTGCTTTACTCGCGTACTCTAGCTGTCACCTTAATTTCCACAGAAATTATACTGGAATAGGTGACACTGTAAATACTGGCATCATATTGTCACTTCTTTCTTTAAGATCTTTTAAAACGTCAGACTACATGGAGTAATGTATTCAGACGGGTTGTTACACCTGAGCTTTTGACAGAGAAATCCTAGTGTGTACGAACACCCTGCAGGAACGGCACGTGAGCTCACCTTCCCCACTAGAAAGCTCCAAAAGCATCCCTTGAACAAATTAAAGAGTTTTCTTTAAAGTTTATTCTAATTATACCACTAGCAAGCAGAAAATGTCAATTTAGGTCAACTCCAACGAGCGTTGCTATTCCTTGTCACATTAAATGTCTCGACTACCGCGCTGAGCTTAATTACTGAAGTCTGGTTTTTAAGTACGCGTTAATTAGGACCGTGACAGAACCCGGGAGCTCGGTGAGCTGATACCCCGTGTCTAAACTGTTGCATCAGTCGCAGACCTCCACACCTCGGTACGCCTGCGGGTCTGGGTGCTGCGTGCAGGTATGGCTCCTGCCGCCTCTACCAAGGGGCAGGCGACGGCAGGGCAAGGAGCGACTGCTCCCGACGGGCACGACACAAGGCTTCAGGGAAAAGACAGAAAACGCACGGGTTGTGTTGGGTCAGCGCACGGGAGGTAGGAGGCTTTGACCCCTTGGGGAGTCAAAATCCCTTGGGGTCCCAGCACAGGGCCAGCGGGGCTGGGGCCTCACCGGGCTCCTCTGCCAGCGGGGCTACAGCACAGCGAGGGCAGCCTTAAAATAAGAGAGGGGAACTGGACTGAACTAACCTTCCCTTCCCTTCCCTTCCCTTCAATTCCATTCAATTCCATTCCCATTCCCCTTTACCTTAACCTTCCCCTTCACCTTCCCATTCCCCTTCCCCTTACCCTTCCCCTTCCCCTTCCCCTTCCCTTCCCCTTCCCCTCCGTTCCCTTCCTCTTCCCGTTCCCCTTCCCCTCCCTATCACTATCACTATCCCTTCCCCTTCCCTTCCCCTTCCCTTCCCCATCCCTTCCCCATCCCCATCCCCGTCCCTCTCCCGTTCCCCCCCCGGCCCCCGGACTCACCAGGCGCGGCTGGGGGCAGGTGTGCTCCAGCTCCTCCATGGCCCCTCCTCGCCGCTCATCACCGGGGGATTTCGGGAGGCCCGGCTCTGACTCAGCACCGGCGGCGAGCACTGGCATGGCCGGCGGCAGCCCCCCCCCGCCCCTCTCCTCTCCTCTCCTCTCCCCCCCGCCCGGTCCCCCTCAGGCCGTCACGCGGGTGCCCGCCCCGGGGGGGGTCTCCCCGGGAGCCGCCCGCGCGTCGCCATGGCAACCGGGCGTCTCCCCCTCCTCCCTCCCTCCCTCTTTCCCCGCCCGGCCTAGCGGCGCGCCGCGTTCATTTGCATGCGGCCTCTTGATTGGCTGGCTGCCGCCGCCACCGCCCCGCGGCGCCACGGCGGGCGCCCGCTGGCTCCGCCCACGCCTGCGCCGGAGGGGAGGGGCCCTGCGAGGCGGGGAGCGGGGGCGGGGCGCGGCCGGGACCGGCGGGGGGGGGAGCGGCGCGGCTTGTTGAAATAAAAACAGAAATGAAGAACCCAAAACCGATAGAACGACCCCAAAAATAAAGGCGAGGCGAGCTAGGAGGAGCCGTTCCTCAGGGGGCGAGGCGCCCGGCCCCGGGTGCTGAACGGACAGCTCCCGGCCGTTAACGGCTGCGCGCGCGGCCCGCCCCCTGCTGCTTCGCCCCGAAACGGGGGGATCTGACCAAAATCGGGGACTCTGACCCAAAAATGGGTGCTCTGGCCAAGGGGGGGTGCCCTGACCCACAGGCGTGCTCTGAGCACGGGGTACCCTGACCAAAGGGGGTGCTCCACCCCAAAAAGGGATGCCCTGACCAAAAACGGGGTGCTCTGACCCAAAAATGGGTGCTCTGACCCAAAAGGGGTGCCCTGACCGAAGGGGTACTCTGCCCCAAAAGGGGGTGCGCTGACCAAAAGTTGGTACTCTGACCAAAAGCGGGTGCTCTGACCCAAAGCAGGTGCTCTGACCCAAAGCGGGTGCCCTAACTAAAGTGGGTACTCTGACCCAAAGTGAGTGCTCATTTCCTCAGGAAAAATATTTCAAGGAGTGTTACACTTTTAGGAGGACATTTGGGCAGAGCAGTGTCGGGACATGAGCAGAGGGACCTCACAAGTAGCCCTTCAACAAACCCAGCCGCGTGTGGCAGCTCCCAGGCGACCAGTGCCAGGGCACAGAAGGAGCGGGACAAGGTAGATGCCTGGCTGGGGTCAGTGCCCAGCCCTTCCTGACCTAGCGTGGGAGATGAAGGGGAAGAGATGCTATGCAGCCGGATGATTGCCAATAAATTGGAAATGTAAATTCCTTCACCTCGCTTTGTGCGCAGAAAGGTGAACTCCATCTTTGCTTTCATGCTGGGAGTTTGCTATTGAGCCTGGCTGCATTTCAATTAGTATTTCATAATGTTTTTTTCGTAGAGATGATCTTTTTCTATATACATGTAGCATTAAAGAACAATATCTCTCTTACAGTGGTGTTATCAGCTAAGTGGTGCCAGAATTTCAACGTGGAAGTGGAATACCTTTGTTGTTGCTCACTTCTTTTCCAACTTTGGGAGATATTTTATACTAAAGCTTTCTTGCCTTCTGTTTGAAGAGCATGATCAAGAAAATGTTTTCTACCGCATTAATAGAGAGAGTTGAAATAATGGCAAAGGCTCTGGTGAGAAGGCAGGGGAAGAATGTGGGGTCCGTCACATGCATCCAAACTGACTTTGTCACAGGCCACCCTGGCTCTGAAGATCTTAGTTAATGTTCTGGTTTTAGGTTCTTGGACAAGGCATCCTAAACTGCCTCTTCTTCTTGCTGTGGAGGAAAACGGCCTTTCAAAAGGCTGGAAGATGTGTTCTTTACTCTCTAAAATAAATAAATAAAAATTAGATTTGACTGGAGAAGCTGAGTGGATGGCCTTCCGGAAATCCTTACTAGCAAGCCAACTTTTAAAAGACCAGTGGAGAAAGAGTGATGAGTGGGATGGTTCATGCATCTGACTTCTTTTATGTAACCAAATATCTTGCATCAGGCTGCGTATGGTCTCTTGGGCATCCTCTTGCTATTTCTTCAGAAGTAAACGGGACGTATAGCCACAGCCTTTAACAACGGAGCTCTTGGCAACAACTGCTTGGGCTTGAATAGACATCTGATGCATAAAAATCCTGTCCCATGGTGCATAAATTGATTTTATATGCAAACGAGCCCGGAAACCATGATCCAGTCCCCTTAACACTAATTCCAAGATCTGAACTGAGTAGACAGCAAACAGGGAAAATTCTTAATTGCAAGGAAGGTTCCCTCTGAGACGTAGTGGTTGGTTGTTTTTTTGTTTGTTTGTTTGTTTGTTTTTGTTTTGTATTTGTTTTTGTTTTGTTTGTATGGAATTTCTTTTTTGCAAACTGGAACAATTCATTCTCCAAGTTTGATATATACATATATATATCAAATATTTAGCTGTTACATTTAAATCTCCTCCATTCTCAAACAAAGTATTATCTCCATCTGGACTTCTTGTGCAGCTGAACACCATGGAGACAAGTATTCCTGTGCAGACTCCTCTATATTTTCAGGCTGTCATTTTTAAATACCCCCTTGCCTTTTTTTCAGTTTAGTCATTGAAATGCACACAAATGCAACTAAATAAACTTCAATTCCTTATAGACACCATCACCTATAAAATCTCTGTCATGCTTTTACCATAGTATGCATATTAAACTGAATCTAGCAGACGAGCACTGATCAGACAACATGGCTGAAGTCTGAATTAATGTGTCCACTTCCATCAGAGAGGTTATTCCCCTTTCTCTGATGGCTTAAGATAAGTGAGAAACTTAGTTCATCAAGCTTACTACGTCAAGGTCATAGCTGTGCTACTTAGTGTATACAAATGGCATCCTTGCCTTAAGGCAAAATGCCTAGAAGAGCAACCTGTACGTGGAAACTGGGAATGAACCTGTTGAAGACCTCAAGCTGCTTGAGAAGGGAAATGATGTGCATTATACAATTAGTTAACAAGGAATGCTTTCTGCTCTTTAAATGCTAAAGCAAAGATATACCCCCATCTTCAGCAAAGTTTAATGACTTACCTCTAAGCCCCTTGCTAACACAGTAATTTGTCTCAGATGCCCTCAGTGGTCCAGATCTGTTACTGCTACAGAGAAGTTTGTAAACACCCAGCAGTCTCCAGGCTAAGGTCTGCTGTATTAGCAGGACACTCCATGCTTCTGATGTCCTTTGTAAAAGCAGGGACAGGAGTGTATTGCAGCCCCTAGAGAATATTACCAAGTGTTTGAAGTGCCTCAGTAGACAGTAAGCACTAAATACCACAGCAGAAGCTGTATTTAAAATGGTCTGCCCATGAGAGAGGCTGCAAGAGTCTTCTGACTTAGACCTGAGTCATACTACAGAAAAATAGACCCTCGAGTGTTTCCTGTCCAAAAGTCAGCAGGAAGCCATGGAAAACTGGGGAGATGCATGGTTAAATAGGGTTTGAATTCAAAGACAAGCATCTACAGAAAACATCACAGAATAAATTCTTGAATATTTAACAGATGAGCTGGGTTGTGCTTCAATATATGTTTTTTGGATCCTGAAGGCTTTAATGGCTGTCAGCTGCAAGATTTTGTAAGATGGCGGAATGGCTTATGGCTGGAACAGAATACTTAAAATACTATGTTTTTTTCTACCTATCTATCAATCTCTCTCTGTGTGTGTATATATATATATACGTACACACAGACCTATATATGTAGGTATAGCCAAGTCTCTCTATATATAGACTTATAGACTATATATACATAAGATATATAGGCAAGTCTATATAGAGAGACTTGCTGGAATTAGTAGTCAAAAAAAATAGAAGAAAAAGATACCATATTGCTGTGATGATCAATTAGTTAAATCACATATTTTTAGACCGGGATTAAAACCCCACAATTCTGGATTTTTTTTTCCCCACCTGCAAGGGCAGAGAATGAAAGGTATCAATTTAAATACACCTACTGGTTTTCACTGCCTCCAACACCATCACTTTGCTGCTTCCATGCAATTTTATCTGATACTGTAGCTTTAACTCATTTTTAAGGTGTAGTTCATCATTCCAGAGGAATGCACAGTGCTTACAAACTATCGCCTTTTTGTTAAAGTAAATTAAAAGTACTTCTGATTTATGAGAGTGCCTTACAGAATTGCATATGGATTAAATCCATGCTTTTTTTTTTAATATATATGTAATGACAGACCTTAATTATTACCTTATTATATACCCTTAATTATTAAGGGTAAAAACACAGGATTTGGTATAACAAAATCTGGCTCTTTCCACATTCCTGTAGCAGAGATGTGATTTTTAGTAAATACTATATTCTCAAAATGCTTGTACAGAATCAAATTAGACAGTCTTTCAATAATCACAGAATCATGGAACCACAGAATATTCTGAGTAGAAAGGGACCCACAAGGACTGTCGAGTCCAACTCCTGGCTCCACACAGGACCACCCAAAAATCAGACCGTGTGTCTGAGGGCATTGTCTAAACACTCCTTGAATTCCAGCAGGCTCAGTGCCATGACCACGTCCCTGGGGAGCCTGTCCCAGTGCCTGACCACCCTCTGGGTGCAGAACCTTTCCCTAACCCCCAGCCTGACCCTCCCCTGTCCCAGCTCCGTGCCGTTCCCTCGGGTCCTGTGGCTGTCCCCAGAGAGCAGAGCTCAGCGCCTGCCCCTCCGCTCCCCTCGTGAGGAAGCTGTAGGCCACAATAAGACTTTTTTTTAAAAAGGCATGTCAGTTCCAATATAGTTTATAGATAAATCTTCTGAAATTTGTAAGTACCTAAAATAGGGGCTTCTAAAGTGCCATTCATCCATGCCTTATAGCACTATTTTGAATAAGTGGGGCGATCAACTTTGGGGTAGGTTCTTTGTGTTCTCACTCTTTTATGAACTGCTTTTACAAGCACTTTCGAAGAAAATAGTAAGAAATTATGGTTGGTATTGGACCAAGAAAATATGTGTCTTAATTTTATCTTTCTGCAGTCGTAGAACAGTCACTTAGAGTAGGAAATGTTAGGTCTGTTTCTCCCGTTATTAGATTGTTTTGTTGTCCTTGCTATTTTTAACAATCAAGCTTTTAATTATTGTGCTGTCATGGGAGGACAGCCTTCCCAGCAGTGGGACTTTCCTGCTGGGTGCACAGAGGTTGTGAAGCATTTCAATTAGCTAGTCTCGGTTCATCATTCTCTCCCCAGGACTGCAATAATTTAATCAATCCATTCTTATCACTGTTCTTACTTTCTTGTTAGAAAGTTTTTTCTTAACATCTAACCTGAATTTTTGTGGCCGCAGCCTTGCTTTCGTACTGGACATAGAGAACAGTTTTATTCTCTTTTGCTTTTAGTAGGCATTGACTATTTATGGTTAAGATTTTGAATCAACAGTTACTGGATTTGGAGTGGAGATCTGGCATTCAGCAGACAGGTTGCTATTTTTGACAAACCTCATATGCCTCTTCTAGACTAAACAGCCCCAGCTCCAAAGTTTTCTTATACGTCACATTTGACAGGCCACCTCACTATCTTCTGTGTCGCTTTTTGGGTATCTATACATTCTTGCAGAGTGGTGTAAGCACGGTACTACAGCTACTTTACCAGTACTGAGAAATATATTGCTAAATATTACAGATCCCACTGCTTTTTCTATCTCAGTATAAAGTTTGCCTAAATGATTCATGCTGTCTCTCTCCTGCTTCTTACTCACTCATTACAGATAAATATAATTTAAGAAAAATCTCTTTCCTATTTGTATTTAAAGTATGTTGTTATCCTTCCTTTCTCTTTTTCTCTGCAAGCCATTATTTTCTCTCTTCCCGGAACAATTTCACCTTCCCCTCTTCTGCCTTTCTAGACATGCACACCAACCCCCTCAAATCCACACAAAAGCCTTTGCTAAGGCTGTCTTGCCCGTATTTTTATTGCATTCTCTTCTACCCTTCTGTCATAGTTTTGGCTAGGACGGGGTTAATTTTCCTTGTAGAGGCTCACACAATGCTGTGTTTTGGATTTTTGATGAAAACAGTGTTGATAACACATGGATGTTTTAGTTGTTGCAGAGCAGTGCTTGCACAGAGCCAAGGACTTTTCAGCTCCTCATGCTGCCCTGCCAGCGAGGAAGCTGGGGGCACACCGGGAGCTGGGGAGACACAGCCAGGGCAGCTGGCCCCAATGACCAAAGGGATATCCCATACCACATGGCACCATGCTCAGCAATAATAGCTGGGTGAAGGGGGGACGGGGGTGTTCGGACTGGTGGCATTTGTCTTCCCAATAAACTGTTACACGTGATGAACCCTGATGCCATGGAAGTGCCCGAACGCCTACCTGATGATGGGAAGTAGCAAATGAATTCCATGTTTTGCTTTGCTTGCACACGTGGCTTTTGCTTTACCCACTAAGCTGGCTCTGTCTCACTCCATGAGCTCTCACATTTTTACCTTTCCGATTTTGTCCCCCATCCCACCTGGGGAGAGTGAACGAGTGGCTGTGTGGTGCTTAGCTGCCTGACAAGGCTAAATCACACCATCTTCAATCTATCTGCTGCCTTCCTTTTCCCCCGGCTCTATTTCAAACTTCTTGGATTGATCTTCAGTATTCCATCGCTCTCTCTTTTTTCAATATTAAAAGCTTCCAATACCTTTTTTTTCTCTGTCATTCTTGTGAACCTTTATCTGCCCACTTGTCACATATTCATGCAAATGCCTTCACGGATCTTTTCCTGTACTATTTCAAATGCCAACCTGCCAAGTAAAACACCAAAAAAATTTACTCTAGACGGCATGCAAGTTGGGGATCAATGCTTAATATTTTGGATACCAGCAACTTAATAACTGTAGATTTTGCTAATCTAGAGATACGCACCTTATTTAAAGCATAACATGTACCCATGCATTGTAAAATGAGTATCTGTTAGCTAGTTTAGCTTTTATTAATAATTAAGATTGTCTGACCCTAATATCCTGTTTGAATTGCTTATAGCTTTGCCAACTTTGAAGCCTTTGATCTAACATGTTACCAGCTGGGCACCTTCTGTCCACTGAGCAGTTGTGGAAAAACTTCTGCCAGCATGATACAGCTGCTTCCCATGACTGGGAGGAGAGATCTGATATTTTGTTAGAGGTTTGGCACTCATGACAGTGGTGTGCCATTTTCTATTTTCATGAAAATTGGGCAAATTTAGTCTTGGATGTAAGGATGTAAGTCACTTCATATGTGTCAGGGTCCTGAGGGCACTAAGCAAACTTCTTGACCCTGACAAGCCTGATTTGGGGCCTCCACCCCACACCCTCTGCCTGTGGGCTCAGGGGCTCTTTTTAAGCTTCAGCCCTTGTCTGAACAATATTGGAGGAATACTGATCTCCATCATATGCTTGGCCCACCCACCAGTATGATCTGGACCTGAAGCTGCAGGCTGAATTCCTGGCTTGACCCCAACCCTTCCTTATTTCTGTAGACCTGCCTCGTGATCCCTGGACCTGTTCCTAACCTATATCTGCTGGCTGACTAAATGGCTTGACCTGCCTCATCACCATGATATGGCCTTACGATCAGGACTCTTGGTTGGACCTTGCCACCATCTGCTGTTCTGTCCTGTTCACCTTGCTTGGGTATGGTGGGACTGGGCCCTGACTGTTGAAGCTCCTGATCTGCCAGCCTTGCGATCCATCTAGGCTCTTGATTTGCCTTTCCTTAAGGAGCAGCTCCCCTCCTGCTACTCCCTAGCAATACGTACGGTACTGGTGTGCCTAATCTTGTTTTTAGCTATTAAAGTATCTGGGAACCCCATTCCTTACTGAGTATGGGTGAAAATAAGCAACCCTTGTCTATTTCTACAGAACAACTGCCTCTGTTTAGTCCTGGGACTTGGAAACTCTGAAGACCTCTTCCTATAACAGCTTATTTCATAAAATAAGGCAAATCAAGCCACCAAAACTGATCAGAAGGACTCTCTTTTAGGTTCACAGTTGCTTTCCTGTTGGTGTCCACAAGGGAGAATCAAAAAGCGTGTGAGTCAGACCTGAAGGAAAAAATCGTGTCTGGTTAGTATTGGAAGGTGGGATCAGATACTAGTGGAATGGGCACATACAGAAAGGACGCCTGAGAAGCACCAGAGAACTACTCTTTAGATCAGACACAGACAACCCAAGTTTGGTCTCCATCATTTGTAAATCCTTTCTGTTGTCTCCCCTTCAGAAAAGATGATCTCAGCCCCTCCCTTATGATGGTAACTGTTAGATTGTTGTTAAGGCTTTTGTATACTACGGTGAGAAGGTTTTTAATAAAGAAGCACCACCTCCTCCCAAGAAATAAGACATAAAGAGGCTAATCGTTCTGCTTGGAGAGTGGAGCATGGATAACATGCAGTGAAAACCTAGATCATGCTTTGTAGAGGAAAGCTAGAAAAATGTGTTGGGAAACAGGACACAAAAACATACTAAAAAAATAAATCTTGAAAACAACAACAACAAAAATTTAGCAAAGGCTACATTTGCTACTTTTTGATAGACTGATATAGCGGAAGTGTGGAGAGAAAAAGACTTCCTTAAAGAAAGTCTCTTTTGTAAAACCGGGATGAGGGAAGACAAGATGTAGACTGCAAAGAAGCAACTATGGGAAAAGGAGAAAAAACTTCATATGCTTTCTGGATTTACAAAGCTAAACACAAACGTCAAGTTGTCAGACTTGTCTGATTTCCTGCCTATCCTTAAGTATGTCAATAATTTGTAAATTCTTTCACTGATTCTCAAACCATACCTATGCATGTTTACCATACCATGAAAGTCCCAGGACTAATTTTTCATGCTTTAATCAGATTTGATACTGAAATTAGATTACTGCCATTTGTTCTCATTCAATTTCATATCCATTTTTGTGGGATCTGTGCCATGTTTGAATGGGAATGGTATGGGCTGGTGTGTCAGGCAGGTTCTCTTCACCTTTGGACAACTCAGAGGAGTGAGACTCCAGCACTTTCAGAAATGGCCTTCTAGAAAGCCTGTGGAGCATAGAGGGAGATGGGCGAGAGGTAGGAGTTAAACCCACCCTACAGGTTTTCCTGATGGATGGAACAGGGGATAGCTAAATAAAAATATAATATAGGGGAACAACTGGCTGATGGGTCAAGCTCAAATGGTTATAGTAAATGAGGTTGCATCAGGCTGGTGGCCAGTCACTAGGGGAGTTCCCCAGGGCTCCATTTTAGGGGCAGTTCTATTTAAATTTTTCATAAATGACTTGGATGTAGGACTAGAAGTTGTTCTTGGTAAGTTTGCAAATGACGCTAAATCGGGAGGAGCTGCTGAAGCCATCAAGGGTAGAGAGGCCTTCCAGAGAGATCTTGACAAATTAGGGATCTGGGCAATCACCAACTGCATGAAGCTCAACAAGAGCGAGTGTTGGATTCTGCACCTGGGAAGGGGCAACCCTTGCTGTGTGCACAGACTGGGCGACGAGAGGCTGGAGAGCAGCCCTGCAGAAAGGGATCTGGGGGTTCTGGTTGACGGCAAGTTGAACACGAGCCAGCAGTGTGCCCTGGCAGCCAGGAGGGCCTGGGGTGCATCAGGCACAGCACTGCTAGCTGGTTGAGGGACGGGATTGTCCTGCTCTGCTCTGTGTTGGTGCAGCCTCACCTCAAATACTGTGTGCAGTTTGGGGCACCACAATATAAAAAGGACATAAAACTATCAGAGAGTGTTCAAAGGAGGGCTGCAAAGATGGTGGGGGGTCTAGAAGGCAAGATATATGAGGAGCAGCTGAGGTCCCTGGGTTTGTTCAGCCCAGAGCAGAGCAGGCCAAGAGGAGGCCTCATGGCGGCCTGCAGCTCCCTCACGAGGAGAGCGGAGGGGCAGGCACTGAGCTCTGCTCTCTGGGGACAGCCACAGGACCCGAGGGAACGGCGTGGGGCTGGGACAGGGGAGGGTCAGGCTGGGGGTTAGGGAAAGGTTCTGCACCCAGAGGGTGGTCAGGCACGGGGACAGGCTCCCCAGGGACGTGGTCATGGCACTGAGCCTGCTGGAGTTCAAGGAGTGTTTAGACAACGCTCTCAGACACACGGTCTGATTTTTGGGTGGTCCTGTGTGGGCTAGGAATTAGATTTGATGGTGCTTGCAAGTACCTTAGAACTCAGGGTATTCCAGGAGTTTGTGGAGTCTCCACCTCTGAGACAGTCAAACCTTGACTGGACACAGCCTGAGCAGCCTGTGCAACCTGGTCCTGCTTTGAGCAGGGGAAGGACTAGAGATCTCTGAGGCCCCTTCCCACATGCATTATTCTAAGATCCCGCACTGAGGCTAGATAGAGCAGGATGACAAAATGATTTATGCTGTGGGGAAGAATTCTGACAGCTTAAGAGCCTCAAAGGTACAAAAAATTGGGGAAGTTATTATTGTTGAAAGATGAGAGGGAAAGTGGAAAGTCTTTTCCCAGGTTCTGTATTATTGTGGATTACATAATTTCTAAGCAGGTCATGAATTTTTGAAAAATACAAGAATGAGAGAATTAAAGTGACCCTCAGTAACAGCTGAACTTCTGTATTTCTACTACCCGAGTGAAACAGTAATGATACCAAAAGGCCAAATATAAATATGGAAAGTGATTCAGTAGGACTTTAGCAATTCAGTAGTGATACAGTCGGACTAGATGGTCTTTGAAGGTCCCTTCCAACTGTACTAATCTATACTATTCAATATACAAGATTTTGTTACGATGAGTTATGGACTCTGGACATATGGTAAGGTTGACATGGGATTTGCATGTTGGTGCCCTGAATGCATTAATTGACCCTAAATGCCCTGACCAGTCGCAGCTGGGGTGTCCCCATATCTGCTGCCAGCATATGGGGCCAAAGAGCCCAATATTTCAGTTCAGCCCCGGGCCTTCAGTCCGCACCTGAAGTACGTTGTAGGTGTGTGCAGCTCCGGCTGTGCTGCAGCGGAGCCTGGCAGTGGACCCAGCTGATGCAGACCTTGACCCGTGGGCTGACTTCCTGACCTGGCCTGGGACCCGTCCCATCATCGTGGACTTGCCTGGTGGTCTCTGGCCTGTGCCTGACCCATGTTACCATCACTGACCCTGACCTGACTCTGACTTGCATTTCTGGCTTGTCTGTGTGGCGAGGCAAATCCATAATCTTGTTTGATGATTTGGACTCCTGGCTGACCCTGACTACCACGTGGGATGGGGCCCAGGGTGGTAGGGTCTCTCCCTCACCAGCTGTGTCATGTTATCCCTGTCCTTGTGTCCTTGCTGCACCCTGACAGGAAGCTCAGGCCTTCTGAACCCCTAAACTGAGCACAGTAGTGCCTGCCCCATGGCTCTGTGGGGTCTTGTCCACGTGATTTCCTCTGAGTCATCAGCCTGACCCTGCCTGGGCTTTGGTCTGCCCACCATGATGGTCCCTGCCCAGCCCTGGCTCTTGAGCAGATCCTCCACCCTGGCCTCCAGGGTTCCCCATGCTGTGTCTTTGCCCTGGCTCAGTGTCCATGAAGTAGCGCATTGATGACCCACACTCCACGGTAAATCCCTTCTGAGCCCCAGTCTCCATGAGGTGTGAGGACACTCCCTGCTCAGAGGGGAGGCAGCTGCTAGCTCTCAGAGGACCCCAGTACCCCTGACCAGCCTCACCTGCAGCCTCTACCTTCAGCCCAGGGGCTCTGCACCACCATCCCTTGCCTGAGCTGCATTATAAGAGTGCTGGTCTCCAGCTCAGCCACAGCCATGCTGTTACTTCCTAGTTTGACCTCAGACCTGACTCATTGCTGTGGACTTGTCTGGTGCTCATTGGGTTGTGTCTGACCCTGAATACCACCATCAGGCCTGATCCACACCCATGGGCTGACTTTGAGGCTTGACCTTGGACCTGCCTCATCGCCACGGGCATGCCTGGTTGACCAGCAGGCTGTGCCTGACCTGGACTACTATTGCTGGATCTGCTCCTGATCCATGTCTGTGGGACACAGCACTGAATTTCCCTCTGCTGGGGAAGTAACCGGCTCCTGCTGCTTCCTGGTGCTGTGAGTACAGGCTCTACTGGCACTAACTCAGAAAGAGACCTCTGGGGACTACAACTAAACCGTAAATTTTACAGCGCATTGTGATGGCTTCCTCTTTCCTGCTGAAGAGGCTTGAAACAATGAACACCGAGAGTATTTGCCAATGGACGTGTATTTGATCTTCAGCCACATCTTGAAATGTAACAGCCTCTCTGCAATAACGTTTTGCTTACATATTAATTGTTAACTTTTGTGAAATTGTAAAGAGAGAGTGCTGAAAGTAGTTAAAACAGAGACTTTCATGCTATGGCAATAACTGTATGCTTTTGAATACCATTGGTATTAGACTTAATTCTTAGACATTATAATTATGTGAGGGCTCTTTCTCTGTGAGTTTGCCCTAACTTGTCTTCCTTATTTATGTTATAATATTTTGTACTTTTATTCTAGGCTTGAATAGGAATATTGTATGAGGCAAGGAGGTGGTTCAGTTCTGCTCTCTGTTACTGTTAGTATAATTCCACAGATTCAGGTAGAATTGTTAGAAATTGTTGTAATTTAACCACAAGTAGAACTTAACTTTTTTTTTTTTTTAATAATTTCTGGATGTTCATTCCATAGACCTACTTTCTTCTGTCAGAATAGAAATTAATGCAAGCTGTTGTTCTAGTTTCTATTCCATGTTTATGTTTCAGAACCTTTGCATCATAATAGCAGCTTTATTCTCCTTATCCTGGTGTTAGCAGGTAATGTGGTAGGTAATTAAAAATAGATGTGCAGTAAACAAAAGACACTTACAGACCTGGTAGTTAAGGAGCCTGCTCTCTAAACATATGTTTGCATTATCATCTTTATTAATAAACAAATGGAGAAGCATCTGTTTCTTCATATTCTATCAGTCAAATACCCGTGAAAAGTTTTGAAAATGAGCAACTCTTGGTAAGTAATAATTTCAGATTTTTGATTTTTAATTTACTTTATCCGTGCTCGTTTATTAATTTAGTACCCTATGCAGCCAGTACGGGTTGTTAACATGTCACTTGAATAGCCTAGTTTAGTAACTAGCTGCTGAAATGATATAGTCAAAGAAATGAATCATGTTTAACTTAACTCATTTACACCTAATGAGTGATAACATGAATTAATTCAGACCAATAGAAGGAGACCAATATAATTCAGACCAATATAAGTAGGAGAATGAAATACGTGGTGCTTGTGGGTAGCATACACATAAAACATACATACCCATATCCTGTGTAGTAGCATACATATGGACACGATTCTCCACAAAGATACTCACAAAGATACTCTGCCCTCAACAGGGATGTAATAATGAGCAGGCATTTTAAGTTAGTGAAGTTGAATTTGCCATCTCTGCTATAATTCAAGGTCTATTCGCATTCTGTGTTTTATACAACCCCTTGTAACATCAACAGATTTTTTTTCCATCATCAAAAAAAATTACAAAGCATAAGCTTAAAGCATAATGTTGGAATGTGAGAATTTTAACATTTTGTCCTACTGTCTTTGAGACAGATCAAGCATGCCCTATATATAAAAAGGGAGAACACAGTAATCCTCAATACAGTAATTTGTTCTTTTAACAAAGGTTTGATACTATACTCCAATTATACTTTCATGTGTTAATATATACGCCAGTATATATTAACTTGGAGCTCTTGCAGTGAGTTTACAGTATTTTCTATTCATAACTAATATTTTTTGATTCAGAACTTATATCTATACACTTAAATTATAGCTGTAAGAAAACAACATGGAAAATACATCTTTGTCACCTTTCGTTGCAGTCTGGAAGTGCAGGTTTCCTGAGCTTCCTCTTCTGCACTGCGCTTTTGGCTGCCTACCATCTTCGTTACTGTGCTTCTCTCATGCTTTTTTCTGTAGCTATCACACTTTCTTTGAGTGGCTTGAAGCTGCACAGTGAAATTCCCACTTCTTTTACTTAAAAGACAATTGAGAAAAGGTCATGCCAAGTTGCTCTTATACGAGTGTCCCAAGGAAGGCTAAAGACCAGCTCAGAGTAATCTGTGATAAAGCTGTTTAGCAGAGGAAGTCCCAAATGTTGCTGGGTTATTTTGCTTTTCCAAAACAAACTGTCATGGTTCCCCCCTCCCCCCCCCCCCCCCTTTTTTTTTCCTCTTTCCCTGCATCACTTAAATGCTTGTTGTGCTATGCTCTGGGAAACAGATACCTTCTTGTTATGGTCAGAGATGAATGTCAGGATTGAACTAGCATTCATGAAAAAGGCTTTTGTGTGATCTGTGCTGTCCCACAATGGAGCTATGGCAACAACTCCAGTTTGATCAATTAACTGTATCACTGTGTACCGGCTCAAACCATAGCATCACCTGAATGACTAACATTGCACTCTGTGTTTGACAGCTGACAAAGGGTACTGTTTTATTTTAATCAGAAGTGTTAAAATCCAGTCAATTGAACATCACTAAGTCAGGGAAAGATCATCAGCTAGATAGATATATGTGAAATGCAATATCGCTTTATTTTTATTCAAACCGAACAATCTTCTGACATTGTTATTTTACAAATGTCTATTGTAGCTTAAGAAATTGACTACCTTGAGTTTGAACTCCGCTTCATGCTCAGTCATGTGGTCTTATTTGTGAGTATTTTTTAAAAAGGGGGGAAAAAAAAGGCATGGATGCACTGCACCAAATGAAATGACATCTGTAGGTCAGACAGGCATTCTTCTTACAGCTGTCAGTGCTTCCAAGGACGTGGGTGTGCTACAGCTAGGCTGACCTGCAGCTAGCTATTGATTGCCAAGAGGGGTGGTCTCTCCCTCTCTCCCTCTGCGTGCCTGGAAATGGGTGCGCTGCCTGTTGGGTTGGCTGGGGGAGCAGGGCTCTCTCTTGTGGTGCCAGCGAGCTGCTATGTGTGCCTAGGGTGGGCTTTCTGATTGCATCTGAGACAAGGTGCAGCTGTGAGGTGTACAGTGCTGTAGCAAGAACTGGGTAAGTAAGTTAGAAGCGTCAATGTCTAGTAGGTTTGTTAATTTTTTCCTCTTACTAATGCAAAGGAGTTCTTGTGGAGAAGGAAAATAATGTTTGGTTTCAGAACCATGTAAATTCTGTTCCCTAGATATTTGAAAATGAGGTAGTTGGTATGTTCAGGCCAAGTAGTACTAGGTAAGGCTCTGGTAACAGCCTTCCAGCTGTGTGGAGAGTCCTATCTGCTTTCAGACGGCTCTAGTGCTACCTGCCTCCATAAGGAGCCAGGCATCATCTCTCTAGAGTCAATGCCCATGTGTTTTCAGGAGCAGCAAATGCTCCTCAGGTAAGTTTCTCAGGTAAGTTCAGGCAAAGGTGGAAACTTCTCTGGGCAGCGGCTGACTGATGACTGAAAAAAATCAAGGTAAAGCTGTGGCAAGACAGAACAAAACCCACTGTTTTCCCTGTTTTTATTTATTTTCTTTATAAGGACACAGGCGAATCTAATTAGCTTTTTAGTTCAGCAGTTTAATGCCCCAGTTAAATCCAGCTGTTTTTGGAGCTGAGGCGCATCCTTCCCACACAGCCCTTGCCCCTCAGTGGGAGGCTGCCCGAGGGCTTCAGACAGGCGGGCGAAGGGGGCCCGGTACGATAAGGCGAGCAGGACACTTGTTGCCCTGCCACCCCTCTGCGCCCTGGGGCGGGTGAGAAACCCCGAAAGGTTTAAAAAAAAAAAAATAAAAATAAATAAATAAAAGAGAAAAAAAGAGGAGGGGGCGGGGTGAGGGAAGAGGAAGGGAGCGGGGCGGCCGCGGCCGCTGATTGGCTGGCGGCCCGGCGGCGGCTCGCGGGGCGGGCGGCTCGCGCCACTTTCGGGAGCCGTTGGCGCCGGCCGTGCGCGCGCGGACGCCATGGCCGAGAACGGCGCGGGGCGAGCGGGCGGTGAGGCGGGGGGGCGGCGGCGGCGGCGTGCGAGGGGGGCCCCGGGGCGTGAGGGGAGCCCGGGGCCGTGTGGGGCCGTCCCTGTGGACAAGGGGAGGCCCGGGGAGCGGGGCGGCCTCGCGGCGGTGCGGGCCGCTCGGGGCTGCCTGCGGCCGGTTCGCCGTGGGGACGGGGTGAGGGGAGCTGGGACCCCCTGGGGAACGGGGGGGCTTGGGGGGTGACGGGGTTTGGGAGCCGCCTTGGGGGGCCCGGTGGCTGCTTTTCGGGTGTCCCCGCCGAGCGAGGGGCGGCCCTGGGGCTGGTCGCTCTCCCCGTGAAAGGCCGGGCTCTCGGTGGGGCTCCGGGAGTGGCCCCCAGAGTGGCCCTGTGCTCGTGGCCAGCTGTGCGCCACGCTACGGGCGCCTTGGTTTCCAGCAGAGCTCCAGCCAGCCGCTAGCACATCGCCCTGCTCTAAGCACCAGGGGTAACAGCAGCTCGTTGCTAAACGTATTTCCCGTGTTTTTGATCAATTTCAGCCATGGCTGAATCTGGAAGTTTTGCTGCATCACGTTCCAGACGTGAGAAGAAATCTAGGAGAGGCCAGCAAGAAGCACTGGAACGTCTGAAAAAAGCCAAAGCCGGTGAAAAATTAAAATATGAGGTAAACATTCCCTATCTTTTCTCCTTAATAAAAAGGGTATGTGAGCTGAGATGCTTAACTACTATTTTTTGATACATATGCATACTACTATTTTTTGATACATATCAAAAAATTATGAGAAGCAAAAACTGCCTTTCAGCTCAGCTTTCCTTTTTTTTTTTTTTTTAAATGGTGTGCATATTTTAGAATGTAGTTGTCTTGCCGTGTTCTGACATCACTTACTTGTTTCTTTCTGTTTTCAAAACTAAAACAGTTGTAATAATTGCAGGTCAAACATATACAGTATTTGCTTGGGAACTATCCCACAGGGAAGGACCAGCCTCTAAAATTTAATTGCTTTAGTTAATGTTACGGTAGGACTAACTTTTGCTTCTTTCAAACTTAAAATGATCTTAAGCTATAAATGAATTTCAAAGCTGTAAATCCTGAAATGCCTTAATATTGACAAATGTTTCTACCAAGAAAACAATAGTCAAGTATTTCACTGATATAACTGAAATTTGGCAGTATGACATTGTTACTGTCTAATTAATTGCAATGCCAGCAGGAAGAGACCTCCACATTGAGGTGCAGAAGTCTGAAGAAGCCTGAAATACCTACATCCTTAAGATGCAAATTCAGTCAGGCACAGAAGAGCATCTTCAGCATTATTCTTGAGCATATCAAATCACCTTTTTGTTGAGCTCGTCTGGATGCTTAAGGGTAGAGCAAGAGGTCAGAACTGTGGTGGCTTTTTTTTTTCGTAGTGTGAAATGAGCAATAAGGCATCCCAGGTTCAAATGAAATCTCTGCTGGTGTTTCAGTAGATTCAGTATACTGTAATAATTTTAAAGATTAAAAACTGACCTTTTGTCACTGCCAAAAAAAAAGAAACTTAAACTGAATGAATAGCTGTGCCTACTAGCTGTGAATAATTGTGCTTACTAGTTGTGAATAATGGTCTAGGAAGATGTACAGTTCTTGGGAACTTTTGTGTTCTTGTTGATGACCTATATGAATAATTGGTGGAATGGGAGCTGTTAATCATCAGTGTACTTTAACTGAAGGTTGAGGAGTTCACCGGTGTTTATGATGAAGTAGATGAGGAGGAATACTCCAAGATGGTCAGAGAACGGCAGGATGATGACTGGATTGTTGATGATGGTAAGTTAAGAGTCGTTCAGACTAGAGTTATTTTGATTATAGTATTATAACTCAACTGGGTTTCATAATGTTCATGTGTTGACGTAAGTTATATTTCAGTATGTTCCTAGAGTCGTTTCAGTAGACAAAAAAGATGAGCTTTTATATGGAAATGAGTCTTTTCCATTGTTCTCATGGTAGTGTATTAGGATGGTAGTGAAAGTATTTTCCCATTAATAACTGTTTTTGAAATTTTATTTCCAGTTACCAGAGATGTAACTTTAAAAAGAAGTGCTTTAAGTGAGAATTTCTAATTAAACTTGTATTATTATATTTAGTCTAATGGAAGGTGCAGCTGAGAGTGCTGTAGATTTTAGCATTTGCATTTATAACATTTGCTCTATGTTAAAAAAGCATTTAAATATGTGAAATGTTAGATTACGCATATATCTAGAAATATCATGAGACAGAATTTGAAATGTAAATTTATACCAATTTGGTTTTGTACAGATGGGGTGGGTTACTTAGAAGACGGAAGGGAAATCTTTGATGAAGATCTAGATGATGATGCTCTTGGTTCCAGTAAGAAAGGTAGGTTGAACATAGCTGCTGTAGATGATCTTCTGGTTGCTTTTGAAAGGTACCTGAAACGGGCAACTTCTTGGCATCAGTATGTGGTGAATAGGGCCACATGGCATGTTACTTGAAGCTGTGTAGTTCAGTGGCTGTGGCTGGATTCTTTCAGTCTTTGTGATGCAGAGGGTAGTGGTCTGCAAAGTCAGGTAAAGTCACCTCTAACTACTTTACTGCTACCAGGGTAATTTTGCTCTGTCTTCTGGGGGGTATATGTTCACTTCCACAACAAATGCACCTGGGGAAAGTTCTTAGTTTCCAAAGCCATCGGCTAAAGGATGCAAGGTCTCTCTTGCTACTAAAATCCTTACGTGCTCTTATGGATCTGGGATCAAATTATTTTGCCAGCTTTTATCATCTTGGTGGAGCCTGATGTTGAGAATCCAGGCCTAGTGCTTAACTCCTGGACACTTGTTTCTTCTCTGCAGATGCTTCTGTGAAATGTATCTTGGTCCTTTTTCTGGAGTATGGACTTGTATGGATGCAAAGATCATCCCTGAGGTGACTAGGCGAGATATGATGTTGATAGGGCTTTGAATATATATATTTTTTTGGTGCATGATATCCATTAGAAACCTGGCAGTGAACAAAAGGTTATTAGGCTTTGTTTCAGCCAGCAGCATAAAGGTGGAAGAAGTGGGTTACCTCAGCTGTCTATTCCTGCTAATAACTGGACCCTCAAAAATTTAACTTTTTGATGAAGTCACAAGTTTTATCTTTTTTTTTTTTCTGTAGGAAAAGGTGGCAAAGCATCTGCAGTTGATAAAAAGAATGTGAAGAAGTCTGTGGTGTCAAAGCCAAACACAATTAAGTCTATGTTTATTGCCAGTGCTGGGAAGAAAAACACAGATGTAAGTTACTGCATTTTGAATTTTAAAGATTTTTTTAAACTTGTTCCTACTTTTAGTGGGGGTGGAGTAAAGCAAGGGTTTCTTTCAGTTCTTTTGTCTAGTTCCGAACAGGAGCTCTTGCTTATGGAGCATTCCTGAAAATATGCATGTGTTTTGTAGAAACAATTGAGTCATTTGCTGCTAGTGTCCTGATTGGGTTTCCAAATATAGTTAAGAGCTGTCTGGCGATCTTAAAGAAAGATGTTTGGCTATCTTATCTTGCAGAAAACTGTGGACCTCTCAAAGGATGATTTACTAGGGGATATTCTTCAAGATCTAAATGCTGAAGTAAGTGTATAAATCTGCTTGAGACAGTCTAATCCATTTATTTTTCTTGCTGTGGAACATGTAAAGAGAAGAAAGTTCTTCCTCAAATCAAATCATTTGAAGTTGACTTCTGCCCTAGCACATCTGCTTGGTGTATTCCGTGTGTGTACGCAGTCTACCTGTCTGTTGTCTCCACCGCACAGAAGCTGCATGACCGTACTGGTTTGATAAGCCCAAACTAGTCCCTCCTGCTCAGAGACAGTTTATAATGTGACCCAGAGCCCGTGCTAATGCAGCCTTCTAGGCTTCAGTCAGCTTGAGTGGAACAGGACTTGGTGCATCTGGATGACGTGTACCGTATGTGCGCATCACCATGCTCCAGCCAGTGTACTGTAGGGTATTTCTGTCTGGCATGTTTGCGTTCACCGGAGGACATGAGGGAGAACAGGTCAAGCAGATAACAAGATCAAGCAGATGTCTCAACTTCTGCCTGCCTCCTGCTTTCCGTGGTTTGCTCCAGGGAACCAGATGAATACTTCCCCTGAGCTAGGAGTGCCAGATAGCTGCTGCAGCAGCCCAGATTGGACTGTCTCAAATAGGCCATTCCTGCTCATCACTGAGTTTTCAAGGAGTTAATGCCCCTTATCAGGATTTCTCAAAAAGGATTGCTCACATGTAAAAGTGCTGTAGGGAGATAGTAAATTAAAATACATTCTATCATAATAAGCTTAATATGTATATTAGAGAGCAATAAGATGGTTGTAAATATTCCAGTGTAAAGTTATTCTCTTGGTATTTTGGTCTTTTTCACATTTTTACCCCTCCCTAAGATATCTGATTGAGAATTATAATAGTTTAGGCTATCAAAACCCTCAAATCAATAAGCAAATGTATTTTAATGCTGTCAAATTTTGTGGAGTGTTAAGCAGGGGAAATAATGATAGTAATTACACTATGGCTTCTATTTAAATAGTAGCTAGCTATTGTTTTTTGGTGGTGGTGTTTGTTTCCTAACCTTTCTTTCGTTATTATGTGTTGATATGGATGAGTGCAAAATATCTGTACATCTAAATAAGTTGAAATGTTTTTTCCTCTAGTATGACAATGTTGAAAGAGCACTTCTGCCTTTCTTAAGGCATGCATGCTCAGTACTGCTATTTTAGCAGACATGCAGAACATCCCACCAATTATTCTGATACTTGTGCATTAAAAGCATGATTAGGTACTGAAGTGACTACAGTTTGAAAACTGTTTCACTCACTGATGACAGTTTTTTCTCTCAAACTTTTCCAAAAAAATCTAGTGTCTTTCCTGGTGGGCTGATTGCTCAGATAAGTTTTCCTTTCAACGTGGCTGAGTTGTGAATCTGGAGGTTTCTTTGTTTAGTGAATGAGAAATATTGGTGAACTTCTTTCTCTTTGATGGAAAATGTTACTAACCAAGGCAAAAGAAAACACTAAACAACCTTTCTCCATTGTGTCACTGTCTCTTTTTGTTCACTATTCAGACTGTTCAACCAAGTCCACCACCAATTATAATGCTGAAAAGAAAAAGATCTGCTGGAATGCCACTGAATCCTTTCTCTGTACAGTCCCAAACTCCTAAGGTGAAGTAAAAAAAATTTTTTTTACAAGTTCTCATTGATAACTATTAAGCTGTTTTGGTTGGTTTGAATACTGTTGTCTTCTATTTCTGCATTTAGAAATAACTTTTCTCCTTAGCAATGTTACAGTGTAACTTCATGCTTTTTTTTCTTTCTCCCCATCCATGTTAACATAAACAGAATATTACTATATATATGTATCTTTAGTGTAGTAATAGTATGTAGCTTTTACATTTGACAGATTTTGTTTATATAATGTTAGGTATCTCATATGAAGGTGAGCTTCTGCTTTTTCCTCTTTTCCCTAAGAGTAGAAAAGAACTTTGTGGCAAAGAATAGATGATGGGAAATGAAATACGCAGAAGAAAGCGTATCTGTGTTGTGGAAGAGGGTAAGAGACTTCTCTTCTGCAAAATTAGAAAGCAAAGGAAAAACTGAAGCTGTGGATAGAAGTTGACTTTAGTGGAAGATTGGGAGTGAAAGGAGTGACAGTTTGCTGTGGGTGGAAGTCTACTGTTTTGATAAGAGCCCTGGTAAATGGGGAGGACTTCATAGCTGGAGATACAATGATAAACTTGCTAAGAGTCTGTAGAGAGCAAGTGGAGCAGATAAATCTGATTTACCATTAAAATACCAGAACGAAACCTTTTGTGGTACTGAAATCAACTCTTAAGCTGAAAACAGTCACCAGTGGCACTTATTTCAACAGTTGTGTTGGAGCTGAGGAATAATTAAAAAAGTGGGAGACAGAGTTAGAGAGGTTCTGTATCTTTATGGTGCAAAACAGAAGTCACTTTTATAGGAAATATCGAGAAAGAAGTTAATTCCCAGGCAGGCAGTTCTGGTGATAGCTTCTGTGGTCCTAGGAGTCTGGACATTTAGACAATGAAACAGATGGAGAGTACAGCCTTAGAAAATAAATGGGCATGAAAGAACATGATGGCAACTACAGAAAGCAAGAGCAGAAGTATTACTATGAGTAAATTCATTTGGCTGAGCTAGCAAAAATTTCTTTACTGAGGGTAGATTAGATAATGTTTGCTTCTGTTTAAGGTAAAGGATGGACTGAATTTTGTTGACTGCAGTAGAAGTAGCTGAACTGAGATTAAAATCCCAGAAATGATTTTGTGCAACTCTAAATTCTACCTCTGTAAATAACAGCTTTGCCTGAAGTTAAGGTTTGGGGGCTTGCTGCAGGTTAAAGGACAGTAGATGCAGACACCTGTTGTTGGTCATGGTGGAGACCGTTCCGTAGACATCTTCCATGACAAGAGGTTCTGTGGCTGCTGCCATAGTGGTGTCTTGTCTGGAACACAAATTCTTTGTGTACCATCTCGGAGTTCAGGCTTGCGGAGCACGTTGAAACGTGGTATATTTGTCATCTTAGCTCTTCCTGTCATGTCTGTAGGATGAAGATAGCCAGTGGAGAAGTGCTCTGCTCTCCAGTCCCATGCGCTCCTGCAGGCAGCTTACACCCGTGCCTATCAGTAATGAGTTTAAGCGGCCATATTGGCCTTTCCCTGTTGTTCCAGGCTCTGTCCCTGCTTGACATATATTGTCACGTACTTAGCTGACACAGACACAGATTTTAATTTAGGAGTGGGGTCATACTACATAGGAAACTAGTGAAAATAATTATAAACTTGATTAAATGTCAACCACGGCCTGTTGTAAACTGCTTTTTAGAACTATAGAAGGAACTCATTTTGAGGAGTTTTAGTTGTCATGCTGCAGAATACATGAAGCTTTCCCTCTAGCCCTGGTTACTAGTTCTGAAAATAGCAAGTACTAGATTTTTTTTTCCTTTTGTGCTCTTAAAAGAAAAATTTTAAACTCATGTCTAAAATGTTTTTCAGGTAATCACCCCTATATCAAAGAAAGCTCCCGCTCATGTCAGAAAAGAAGCTCTTCCTCCAGCTTCATTTCATCCTAAACATCCCAATTACACAGCAAAATCTGTCATAGCCTCTGAAGAGAATGGAGATACCAAGTATGTGCCAAAAACTACAGAAAATGGAGTGGTGGAGACAATAGAAGAAAAAGCTATTGAAGGTATTGAAAAATCAAAACTCAGGTCTGGACATTGTTTAAATATGGCATGTTAGTGTTGAAACACTTCTTAGTTTACACTAGTTACATGTTTAGCTAGTTTAAACGTAGTCTTTTTTTTGTATATTAACATTGTGTGTTATGTTCATGTGTATGGTTTGCAGTCTGTGCACGCAGATGTAGTATACAGTGTGTCATTTTAATGATTCAAGCCTCTAGTTCTATGTGCAACACTTCCAGATGACGATCAGGGGATGGTGGATTTTGATGATGAGGACTTTGATGAACCTATGGAAGCAGAGCATGTGGGAACTATACCTGAGACAGCTGAAAGCTTGAAAAGAGACAAGGAAGTTGAAAAGAAAGAGACGGAGCAGCTGGAATCTGAGAAGAAAGGGACATCTGCCTTGTAAGGATCTCTTTTTTGTTTTTTAAATTTTTTTCGTTCTAGCAAGAAGCCTTTCAGTATGTACAAGTCTTAAATTAATATTCATATTTGTCTTTGCCAGTAATATAATTGTGATATAGAACGATGACAATCTGATGTGATTTTTTTTTGGCATGAACTTAAAAATGGTCATGTTGAATATGGTTATAGCTACTTTATTGAAAAACACTTAATATTTCTGGGATTTAGCGCATAACAACAATGCTTATTTCAGTATATTGAGGTGACTTAATTTGGATGTGAATGCACTTTGATGCCAATGAGCAAAAATGAGGAATACCTAAAGATGCTTGTTCTAAGCAACCCAGAAGGAATTGCATAACATTAGTTGTAGTTAAAAGTATTGTAGCTAAAAGTAGTTTAACCTTGTGATCAGCTGTTTTTGGAAATAGAAGATTTTTTTCTTCTTCCTTTTTTTTGTTTGAAAAAAAAATCTTGAATGTTTCCATAATTTGAAATTATAAAATAGTCAAGGCTTAAACATCTAATGACTCTCAAAAGGTAGTTTTGTTGAAATAATCTGCTGTTCCCACCGAGCTGCTTTTACAGATGGATGGATTTATTTGTTATGTAAAGGCTTGAATGACTGAGGCTGAAATTGAAGCTAAATGACTTCTGAACCCTGTGTGTTGTGTAATGAGAACCATAGTTGTTATGTGGATTTCTCTCTTTGTTGCTCCATCCTTATTTTCAGAAGAAATTTGAGGAAACTCAACTGCTTGGAATGTTTCTTGGTAGTGGAATGAGTGACCAAAGGTGTGAGAATTCAGGACTGAAAAAAAGTAGAAAGTGATGGTTATAGCAAGGGCACGGTTTTACTTCCTGTTTGTTTCTTCCTCTGCAGAAGTTGTTCTCTCCCAGATGTTTCATGTTGGGACAAGGTTGATGAGGATGAAGCTGATCTGGTGGCGACAGACGTTCAGCTGGACCCCAGTATCCTTCCACTTGTCAATGGGGAAAATGATGATCAAGTCTTGAGATTTTATTGGCTGGATGCTTATGAAGATCAGTACAGTCAGCCAGGTAACCGTTCAGTTAAAGGCAGAAATTGCCATTCTGATTCTTTTTATGCAACGGGGATTTTTACACTTGCCTAAGTTATGTCTGGATACCATTTCTGTCTAGGTCGTGTAACTTGTATAATAACCTCATCTGTTTCTCTGCCACCTTGTCTTCAGTGCAGGGCACTCTGAGTGGGCAAAGAATGTTGTCTCTTGGTCTAGCATAACGCTGGGGTGGTACAAAGGCAGCTACTAGCGCTTCTTGATGTTGGTGACCCATTGGCAATCTTAAAATCTCTGTGCTCTAGGAATAAGCTGATGTTGTTAATTTCTTGTGTAGTGGTGCAAGAGTTGAGCGTGCTTGCTTCTTTTTTCTGGAAACGTACCGTAAAATCCTGGTGGATTAGTAGAAAACCTGTACAATAGCAGTTGCGTGATTTTTATATAAAGGGGAAGGCCCTTTTATAGAAGGAAGAAGGTGGCCTGAAGGATGTAAGCTCTATCTAGATGCTTTTATTCAAACCATGTAATTCTTGAATATTGTTTCTGCATTAGCATCTCTAAGCTACTTTGTGCAGCTGAAGTGTGAATCCCGGCTCTCATACCTTCGTAACTGCACCTTTCTGACTTCCAGCCTTCACATGAGAAGTTGGGTTCACATTGGGTTCACATCTGTTCTCAGCACTTCCCATCTGTCCTTTTCTTTAAAATCTGAGGTTTCTAATTTGTGCTTCATGCAGGCTTACCAGAAGGTTCTTCCGTATCTTGTTGAAGGCATTTTGCCTTGATGCTGTAAGCATTGAGTCAGATATGTTTCTCTGTTACACCTTTCTTTGTAAGTTGGGATGCTGAACTTAATTATGAGACTGTGCTGGGTTGAACAGCTTAGTGATAGGAGTGGTAATAATCATAGATATCTTGATGAAATCAATGGCTCTAATATAAAATTGCTCCTTTTAAAGACCCCACTATTGTTCTTTTCCTTTTTTTTGTCTTCTAAGTCAGTGGTTGCTGAATGGAACGTAATTATGAAAGGATTTCTGTTCTGTGCATGCAAGGAGTGTTCTTTTCTCATTATGACTTTTTCAGGATTGAATAATAAAGACTGCACCTGTTTTCAATTAGTAGTGTAGAAGGGAAAATTTTGGTACAGCTTTTTGTTTAACATGTTCATGATCTTTGTTTATGCCTCATTTGCTGGGATCTCAAATGCATCGCCTGAAGAGTAAATACCATGGCGTAATCATAAGACTCTTTCAAACTTAATGATTTTTGGAGGCTTACTTTTCATAACTCCCCTTGCTATCTCAGGGAGAGAACTTGAGAATTGTAGTCATATTAACATTTTAAAGAAATAATAATTAAAAAAAAAGCCCTTTCTTTCCCTTGAGCAAGACAATTTCCCTGTCTCTTGACTTTGCTTGCCTTTTGATTCATTGGTAACTTGGTCTGTCTTTTCACAGATTTTGTGTTTTTTAAGCTTCTTTTTTTTCCCTTTCTTCCTTCTTTCTACAAACAAGCTTACAGGGGATAGTGTCCAGTATTACTCTTCTCTTGTTTCTTAGTTTTACATGTGAAATGTCTTTGAAGTTGGCCCTGCTTTCAGTGCCCATGTGTCATGGGGTGGGAGGTGTGTGTTTGGGGGCCAGCTGTGACCTCCAAAGGTTCCTTCCATTCTAAATTGATTTGATTCTGTGGAATCTGGCAATTAAGACCACTTATTTGTCTGTGCTAGAGTTGATTGAAGCTCGTCTCTGCAATACAGGTGTCTTTTTATCCTGTATTTGGGCTTCTGTATCCTTCTTTCTACCTCACCTGCTTACATGTACACCTCTGGCAGGTTAACTTCTCGGTGCTCTTAATACTGCCAGCTCTTCAAACAACCAGCTCTTGGTCTGCGGTCTCTACCATAGTTCCGTCTTTTTGTATGATTCACACCCACCTGAGCCCCTCTCTCAGTGATTGCTGGGGAAAAGAACTCCATCTTCCCTGTCACTTAGATCTGTAATTTCAGCTCTTTCTAGATCCTTTTATTCAAACTGTCTAAATCTTGAAGATTGTCTCTGTATTAAAATCTCTAAAATACTTTGTGCAGCTGAAGCATGTATGCTCGCTTTCATCTTCAAAACTGCAACACTCTCTTCTCTATCCTTGACAAAAGTAGTCTTGTTCACATCTATTCCAAGCACTCAAGAAATGATTTTTTCTTAGCCTGTCACTCTAACTCTGTCATCCATCTTAGTGCATCTGCACTGATTTATCTGCTGTCTAATGGAGTAAGAAAGGTACCTTTATATCTGATAGATTGCACGGCAAAGATAATTTACAACTCTTAACAAAGGACGTGTTTCATGGATTGTCAGACCAAGGAGAAACGTAGGTTCCAAAATCTGCCTTATGTGAAACATTGTTTCTGAGACAGTCTCAGCTCTGATATTTCTGATTTCATTAATAGCAGTGTTCTGTAGGGAGCCTGTCTCTCGTGTAATCAAATTCCAAATTATTTATGGAGTTTGAAGGGGAGTCAGGGTTTCAAATTGTACGTGGAAGTTCATTTTACTTGAAAGTCAGCTACACCGCTTCTGTGTTGTGCCACAGTTTACCATCACTTGATAAGCAGCTTGCAGCATTTTGTGCTAATGCCAGATCCTCAGTGGCTCAGAGATGTGCATGTACAGTAATGACATGGTCCACAGCAAAGAGTCAGTTGCATCAGTCCTGCTGTATGTGGTCTTTTTGACATGTCTGCAGGCATTACAACTACATCCAGGATTTCTTGTGACGTAATACAACTTGCAGTGTTCTTATCTGCTAAAAATAGCCAGTTGAAATGTTTTTGAAGTCAATCAACTTCTAGTTTTGTCTTCTGTATGTGTTTCTATAGACTTTGTAAATAATAGAGTCTTAATCTCACAGTACTAACGTGTAGGAAAAGAGGATTAATTGTTCTGGTCTAGCCGAAGAATGAGAAATTGCAGATGACAGAAATGTTTCAGGAGTGATTGACAGCGCAAGCATTCTGATTATCTTCAGCTTTCAGTGACTTCTCCTTCCCTCTCTCTCCTCATGAATTATCAAACTAATGTAGATAGAAATGGAATATCAGATCAGAACTCGGAGACTGGTCGTGTGATGCCATTTTGAATTTCATATATCAGGGTGTTGTTACTATAGTGATGGAGGTAGGGGCATGAAGAACTATGCATACAACCATTTATAAAGCTGGTGTTTAAAACGATTTAGAACGTGCTGATGCACTGGAAAGATTTGTTGTTCAAGGACCTAAACAAGGAAATGGTTGTGTTTCTGTGCTAGAATGTGTGATAGCTGCTTTAAGCAACACTAAGAATATCGAATTCTTTGCTCTGCTGTTATTCCTTAGGCGTGGTATTTTTGTTTGGCAAAGTTTGGATTGAATCGGCAAACACCTACGTCAGCTGTTGCGTGACGGTGAAAAATATTGAGAGAACTGTTTATCTACTGCCACGTGAAACAGTAAGTATATCTTTTAAGCATGTCAAACATAAGTACCTTTCATTCTGATTATGGCAGGTTATGAGTTCTAGTAGTGTGTTTACGGGAGCCGTTGTCTGATGTCGGAGGTAAAGCTATGTGCAATGTATACATGGTATGTCACGTGAGATGCAGAGTAGTGTTGCTGCTTTCCCCCAACCCTAACTATCAAGTGCAGACAAATTGTTATGTTTGGATTTGCTGCTCACGGAGTAAAAATGTCTTGGAGTATTATTAGAAAACTTCAGAGTTTTCTCAACACTCTGTTTCAATTAATATTTTTTAAATATAGGTTTTCCTGGCTGATTGCATTGTAGTATTCCCTTAGAGAGGAAATAAATGGTTCATAGTATCAAAGCAAAATTCAACTTATTGGTCCTGTCAGCTGGCATTTTTTTTTTTAATTTCTGGAACTTGACTCTTTTTTTTTTTTTTTATAGGAAATTGATTTATCTACTGGGAAAGAGACAGAGACTCCGGTAACAATAATGAGCGTCTTCAAGGAATTTAATGACTGCATTTCACCAAAATATAAGATTATGAAGTTCAAATCCAAGGTTTGCATATAAGCATGCTATTTGGTCACTTTCTGTTATGGTTTGAAAGGTGGGAAGTCTGTTGATAAACTATCCAGTGGGAGAGGTTATGCTGAAATGCAAATATCAGATCTTAGTGTCAAAGTTTAAAGTGACTGTTTTTGTTCAGCAGATAGATCAGTACACTGGGATTAGACCGTCTTTATATTTGACCAAATGTCATATTGAGGTTTATATTTTTGCATGTTTTATCTTCTCACACTGGCAGATTTATCTTTTTAATGTGTGCTCTTTGGGGCAGGGATCGTCATAGTGAGCTTATACAAGAGTTAACATGTTGTGAGGACCGTCATCCGGTCTTGAAGCTTAAGCTGGTCTGGCCTTACAGTTGTGTGCAACAGTTCTGCAGTTTTATTGTTGTTGTGCTCCTTTTGCTCAACACATCCTCAAAAGAACATTGAAAAATAGAATGTTGCTGTAATGGAAAATTTGCACATACAATAAGATAATACTTGGCATAACTGCAGGAAAAGAGCTGATACTGCTGTTAGTGTTGCAGATTTGGACCAAATTAGATTGTTAGTGTGAGAAAGCTTGCTCGTTCATCTACGTGTAGTATCTGTCTCGACAGCGCAGGGGGAGAGGGCAGAGGTGGGGAGTTTGTGTGTGGGGAAAGGTAGCTAATTGGAAGAAAAGATTTCTTCAAAATGAAGTGCTCAGAAACTTTTCTGTTCCTTGAAGTAATAACATTAGTCTGGTAAAGCTGGCTTTCGCTGTAATTACTGGTGGCATGGAATTAAGTGTAACTTGTCCCAGGCTAGCGAACTTGTGACTTGATAAGATTCATTCCGGAATAGCTGATCAGCAGTTGGGATGGCAGATAAAAATATAGGAAGAACGAAATTTAACAATTTATACGTGAGGGAAAATAAAAACAAGTAATTCAGGTTGAAAGGAACCTCAGGATGTTATCTAATCCAAAGCTGGAGTACTTTGGGAAGTTTAGGCTGATGAGGTGAAAATGTCAGCAGTGCTTCTCAAGTGGCAAATTTGTGTAAGAAATGACATCTCAGCAATATGTAGCTTAGCGTGCTATTTACATCATTTAGGGAAAATGAGTGCTTCATTAGAACGTTGTAAAACATATTTTTTTTTGTTCTAGCTTTTTTCTGAAATTTCTGATCCAAATTTAGCTCTTTCAGTTCTTTCACTGTTGCTTTTCATGTATGTTTGATCATAACTTACTTGTTTTCTGTGAAAATTGGAAAGAGGTGAATTTAACAATGGGTAAAAAGTTTGTAATGGCTCATTATTCAAAGACCCTTTCAGGAATGAGAATCAATTCCTCATTAAAAGATGTTGAAAACACCTGTATTCCAGAAAAGAAAAGGGGGGAAAAGGCCTTTAAAAAGATGATCTACTAAAAAAAAGAAAGTTTTAGGAAGCTGCTATCTGTTCCACTGTACTCAGGAAAAAAAATATGGGTGAGGTAACAGAATAATGTTGTTTAATTATCAATGATGGCTTTTAGAAATTGAGGTAAGCCACATACAGAAAGCATTCAAACTGGTATTTCTGATGTTAGTTCAAAGCTTGTCAAATGTTTGCTGATTTTTTTTTTTTTTTAATATAGAACTTGGGATGAAAGACCAGGCTATTGACTGGTGTTGACTGCAGTGCATCTGGGATTCTTGGGTGTGGTACAGGAGTGATCCCTAGCAGGGATGGGGAGGTAGCAGCACTAAGGCACTGTTAAGGTCTTACCTAGAATATTATAACACTTGATGTAACACTTGATCACGCTGATGAGGAATCATGAACTCAGGTGACATCAGATAGAGAAGATGGCAGTAGGGAGGATGAGGCAAAAGGAAAATCAGTTATAGCAGACATAGAAAAAGCTTTGCTCTTAGATAGAAAGAGCTTTACTTTTTTTTCCAGCCTAGTAAAGTGGAGAATAACGGGAGGAGCTTTTGGCTCTCTAAAAACATTAAACAGGGATCAGCAGCAAGAGAGCTATTTAAAGGACAGTTTTAGCAGAAGAACGTATTTATAAAATTTAATTTGTGAATAAATTAGGCAAGATAGTTGAGGGTTCAGAGCAGCTCTGGAATAACCCACCAGAAGTGTTTCTAAACAGTAAGAATTCAAATGCTGTTTGAATTTGTCAGACTCTTCAGCTTACTGAATTTTTACACACTTAACATGGTAGAAGGCTCTCTAGCTTTATTTTATTGGCTTTTTTTTTTTTTTTTGCTCAGCTTGATAGTTACTGCCTCCTGGAAGGGTTTAATGAGCTAGCAGGAGGGTACAGCTAGTAGTGTGGGGGATAAGAGGAAAGGTAAGGGAGAGCAGGGCTGCCGGTCGGCCTTTGGAGGACTATTCAAGGAAAGTATTGTAAACTCAGCTATTCCAGTTGAACACAAAGTTTACTGTGAACAAATGGCAGGGTACTGTGAAGCAAACCAGGCCAGGTTTGCATCACTGCAGCAGGGGGTGCTGTTGCTGCCTGCAAGGTAACTGTGGAATTACTGGAGTTGTCCCATTACTTCATCCTCTTTTGCTCCTCTCAGAGAGCCCTCGGTTTGCCTGGTTATATACCTTATTAATCTTCTTTTCCTAAGGAGTCGCCCTGTTTCTTTTCCTTGCAGTCATGCCACCAGAGCTGTCATGTTATACATTCTTTCCATCTGTGTTTCCACGTGGCTGTGCTGGGCTCCCAGATGGAAACGGTGGTTGCATTCAGCTGGGTGAATGCTCCAAAAAAGGGGTCTCCGCGCAGTTGTGACTGTATGGGGTTAAGAGTTCATGTTTAGAAGAGCCCCCATGTTCTGTGATCTGCAGCCATTGTTCCTGTTAACTACTGTATTGTAAGGGTTGGTGTTTTTGAAAGATTTTTGGAAAGGCTAATGACAATATTTGTCAGATGAGTGGGACGCTCATGACTGATGTGCTCAGGGTAGTACGCAGCAGTTCTGTCTCAGTTCTGGCATAGTACTGTGACACTTGGAGAAACTTGTATCCTTCCACCATTAGCTGGAATTAGAAAGGTAACCAGCGTACCTACGATGTGCCCAAAGTTCTTTTTGTTCAGAATATCCGTTTTTGTGACGATGTGGAGGGAGCCCCTATTAATACCCTGAGACAAGTTGTTCTCGGGGTGTGCGCGTGCGCCTGTGGCGGCCCTGCCGGCACCAAACTTTGTCACTGCGAACAGATACACTTAAGCCGTATCGCTTCCTCCTGCACCTGCTGCTAATTGCAGCTTCAGTGGGTTGCACTGCTGCCAAGTTAGCAAGTCTTCACAAATCAGTCTGAAAGCAGCCTTATACTCCACTTAGAAACTTAGCAGCTAATCACTGCTGCTCATTTCTGCTCTCTGAAGGGCCACTTGAAGGGCAGATTACTCTGCAGCAAAGCATTCATTCACTGCAGTTATGACCAGAGGCTTGTGTAATTGAGCTGAGCTCTGTGGAATAACGCAGATGAATCACTGCAGCATACTATTTTTACACCGCGTTCAGCTTGCGTTTGCAACAAGAACTTGTTTGAAGCCTGAGAGGTTAAAAAAAAAAAAAAGTAGTATGTGCTAAAAGCAATGTACAGCCATCTGTGACATTGTGGCTGGGATGCGCTGCCCCTGTGAGGTGCTGCTGCTTTGGCTAAACTGTTCAGACCTGCGTTTGAAGGCTAATTTCTTACACTGTTCTGACCTCAGAGTGATGCTGTTGGGCCAAGTTATGTTACTGCTTTCTGCTTCTGTGTGAATGTTCTACATAGTTACGGTGTAACACAATTGAGTAGCATGGATGTGTAACAGTGGTGCAGATGGTCTGTGAAGTGTTGCAGAGCAGAGCATTTCAGCAAGTACCATAGCATCACTGAACAGGATACTGTAATTGTTTGGAAAATGGAGGTAATTGTTCTTAGAAACTGACAAACTGAGCATGTTGTGAAATCGTTATTGTTCTCAGAGAAAGCAGAAGTGATACTTGACTTTCAGTGAAGTTGCGCAGGGATTGATACTGCTTTAACTATCTCTGTGTTACACGTAAACAAACTGCCTACTTTCTAGTAAAACCCGGGTCAATCAAACTGAAAAATAAAATACTCTCAGAGAAAGTGTGTAATAAAGTAAACAGCTCTTGGGTCCCTCTCTGAAGGGCCTGCACATTAAAGCACAAAGTATGGAAGGAGAAACTGTGTGCAGTTACAGGTCTGCTCACTGGGATCATGGATACGTGGTGGGAGAGGGTTTGGTAAAGAAGATGGGCTGGGATGGTGAGGGGGCAGTTACTGCTCGAGTTTCTGGGCCAGGATTAGAGGGCAGGCCAGTGGGGTGAAATCATGGTGGGTATCTGCTACAGGCTGCGTGATGGAGGAAGTAGATGATGTGGCCTATGGATGAGTGGAAGAAACCTCACTTTAGCCAGCCATGTTCCTTATGGAGGGTTTTAACAACCACAATAGCTGCTCTAGGGACGGTGCAGCAGGGCACAAGCAATGCAGGAGGTTTCTGGAATGCAGCAATGACAACTTCTGAACACAGCTGACTGGGGGCCTTGCGAGGGGAGGCACTGGTTCCTACAAGCCTGGTTCTACAAGCAAGGAAGAACTGGATGGGGATGTGAAGTTCAGGGGCAGCTTTGGCTGCAGTGTACAAGAGTTGTTGAAGTTCAGCATCATGAGAGGGGGAGAAAAAAGCAAAAATCAGGATTATAATCCTGGTCTTCTGGAGAGCAGACTCTGGTCTGCTTGGGTACCTGTTGGGACAAATCCTATAGAAAATGTCCCTGGAGAGAATAGGGGTTCAGAAGAGCTCGTTTACTTTTCAAGGATCACCTTCTCTGTGCTCAGGAATGATCCGTTCTCACAAGCAGGAAGTCAAGCAAAGGCGGTAGGAGTCCTGCGTGGACGAACCAGGAACTTCTGAATAGATTCAAACAGGAAAAGGAAGCGTGCAAGTGGTGGAAGTAGGGTCAGGTAGCCCAGGAGGAATGTGCAGGCACCATCCAAGTGTGCATTAGGAAGGGCAAAGCCCATCTGGAGATGAATCTGGTAAGGAAAGCACAGGGCAACAAGAAAGGCTTGGAACACTTGGACTGGACAGATGCAGGTCCCTGGGATGTGATGGGATGCACCTGTGAATGAGGAGGGAGCTGGCCAATTCCATCGTGAGGCCATTCTTGGTTATCTTTGAGAAGTCGTGATGATCAGGGGAGTCTCCTGAGGACTGAAGAAAGGAAGTGTCACTGGTAGCCTCAAGGTGGGCAAGATGATGGCCTCCAGAGGTTCCCTCCAACCTCAGCCATGCTGTGAAGGATTATCCAGGGAATTATCCTGCTGATCCAGCCTCGCCACAGTTCCTGGAAGAAGGCGGTAGAACAACTAGTTGTGAAAGGTGTTTACACACGCACAAGGAAAAAAAAGCAAGAAACAAAGTGCTTGGGAGTGCTCCGCGTGGATTTACAAAGGGGAAATGGGGCTTAACCAAGCTGGCAGCCTTCTGCAAAGAGACAACTGGTTTGGTGGACGAGGGGAGAGCGGTGGCTGTTGTTTGCCTTGACTTTAGTAAGGTGCTCAGCCCTGTCTCCCATCCCGGCCTCCAAGACAAACTGATGAAGCATGGGCTTACTGTATGCTTTTTGATTTGTAATGGTTAATATACTTGCAGATCAATTCTGTAGAAACTGTTCCTACTAAGAAGATCAATGGAACTGAAACAGTCTTGCTATCTTTAGATGGTTATAATGCAAAAAAGTTGCAAAAGTGGTAATATATGATCCAAACCCTTGATAACTGAAATGTTGTGTTTTGTTTGGCCTTTATTTCACAACCTTTCTTATTGGACAGAATTAATTTTCAATTGGGAGTTATTGGAAAAATAATAATATCTTTCTTTTATATAGAAAGTGGAAAAATATTATGCTTTTGAGATCCCGGATGTTCCAGCAAAGTCAGAATACTTAGAAGTTAAGTATTCGGTAAGTATAATTTGCCTGATGAAAGAATGTAACCTGCTTTCCTACCCACTTAATCATTTCTTTTTATTTAAAGAAAAAATCGTAGGGCTTGACCCTTAGTAGCTAGTGGCTGTACCTGTGTTGAGGTGTGTAGGTAGTTGGTAGTTGTTTTTTGTTTCCCTTTTACAAAAAGGGGGGGGAGGTTATTGATGAAGGGAGGGGATGTTTTCTATTCCCCAAGTTTAGAGATTAATACCTAAGCTTGTGGCTTTTTTTGTTACCATTTGTCTACTCGCTAGTCCTTAACAAAAATAGTTCTTTATCAGGAAGACTAATACATATTGATTTGTCAATGTTAGCTGTATTTATGTAAATAAGCCTTGAGAGGGGGGAAAAATGCATCTTAAAACTACTACATTCCTCCTGCCTTCTCCCCCGGTTATAATTTGCTTATTGTAAATGCATACTCCAAGTATTTTTATATTGCCTTGTCTTGCTACCAAATCACATAACCAGCCAAACAGCCCTTTAGCTGTGCTGGGTCAGGGCCTGAAGTGCTGTCAGATGTTTCAAATTACTTGCTACCTTTGAATGTGTTGTTGAATCCATGTGTATAGCTGGTATCTCTGCTTATATGGCGTTTGCAAATAGCAGCTGGATGAGCAAATCTTCAGTTGAAGAGCTGTAAAATTGAGCAGCAAAGATGGGGAAAAAGATACCATGAGAACATCAGTAGCTACTCTTAATTAGCAGAAATCCTTGATTTGCTTTCAAATGTAGGACTCGGCAGTTGTGAACCATTTTGGCCAGTTGCTGAGGTCTTAACCCATTTTAAACCATTTTTTATGCTTGTTTGAGGTGCTAAAGCAGCATCCCATAGAGATTTGCGATCTGTCCTAAATCTTTCCTTAGCTGTGCAGAAACACTTTATCCAGCTTTAATCATCGGTCATACAAATACTGTGACTATCTAATTAAGTTTCTCTATTAAAATGGTCATTGAGCACTGTTGTAGTCTTGCCTGATGATAATACTTCTCTTGCATCCAGTATGAATGAAGAACGTTTGCTTCGGTGCATTTTTATAGTAGTGTCCTGATTTTAGGTACTTATGCACCTATTAAGTAGGGTCAATAGTGTAATTTCGTGAATTACCATAAGGTATTACAGATTAAGGCTTTGCATGTGGGAAATTACTGTGATTTCAGATACTCTCTGGTTTTGTGAAGGTGTCGTCTGAATGTAGTGTGTCAACATGAGGACTTCCGTGGTGTGAAATGACTGACTGCTTTTTATTACTTGTTAGGCTGAATACCCTCGGCTGCCCCAAGATCTGAAAGGAGAAACGTTCTCGCATGTATTCGGAACTAACACTTCTAGCCTGGAACTCCTCTTGATGAGTAGGAAGATCAAAGGACCATGCTGGCTGGAAATAAAAAATCCACGTATGGTGCTTTGCTTGTGAAATTCTTGTTTGTTGAAAAACGCACATAACTATAGATTGTGAGGAAAAATTTAAATTCTACTGATAAATTCCCATCTTGCAAATTGATTTTGTAATTTATCTGTGCAGTTTTCATTACCTAGTACAAACTGTAACTTTTTCTTCCTCTTTTAGAACTCTGCCCATATAAAGTTGCACACTGTGCAGATCAGATTATAGCTTTGAATGGCAGTGAAAGGGAACTGCAGTCCATAGAAGCTGCTCTTTGGTGCATACCCTAAAGCAGTTTATATAATGTATAAAGCAATATAGTGAGATAGTTAAAAGTTACTTTCCTAGAAATGTACTCCTTTTTCTTCTCTAAGTAATTTAGATTTTGGGGGGGAGGGGGGGGGGAACAAAAAACCAAAACCACATCTTTTTAAGCACAAACCACTGATAGAAGGCTTTCTTTTTTTTGTGGTGTTTATTTTTCTTGCACTAGAGAAAGTTTGTGGTGTGGAGCCTTTGTGTTTGAAATCCTTTTTGCCTCTTGATTGTGGCATGCTACTTACAGGTGGTTATGCTGCCTTACTTTGGTTTGGTTGGAGATAATCATTCAGCATGTGCTGTGTATTACCAGGAATATGGGGATGTGTTAATCATACTGGACAAAATCTTTCTGAGGCACTTTAAATATAGTGTTGACAGTATTGAATACTGATAGGATAATTCTCTTCAACACCTAGCTCATACAAAGCTGGCACCAGTAAGAATTTTGGGCTGCAGTAGACAAAGTGTACCTCTCCATACCTGAGAGATTTAGAATAAGCATGTCACCAACCATCCAATGAGTTTCCTACGGCTTCTCCAAAGAGTGTCATCACTAATCATAACGAAGCTGTCTGTGCAGTTCAAGTGTCAGTATTGGGTTTCCAGAAAGGTGTCAAATACTTTGCAGGGAGTAAGATAACCACATCTACCAACAGCTGTCTTCAAAAGGTTAATCCCTCAGAAATGTAGCCTCTGCTTCCTTGTAACTGCCTATACAGAGTTACCTCATCAGCATCTTTTGTGAATGAGCATTTATTTGTTTATTTCTTAAAGCAAGTAAAGAATGACAGGCCGAAATAATCAAATGATAATGGGTGGTTAACATGTCTTTTATTCATCTATCCATTTATCTGTTTTCTATTTTTTATTTTTTGGTTGCCTGCTCGTTAGGGAAATTAATCCACATCTAAATGTGTCTGCCTAAACTTCAGATATATAACTGTGATGTGATATAACTGTGAATTGGGAATCTAGTAGACTTGGGGCTTCTAGGCTGTTAAAAGGAGAGAAATAAAATCTTGACCTAGATCTTCTTGGTCTAGATACAAATCTTTCCCCTCTTTTTTTTGGTGTTAAAGAGCCCCTGGTGTGACTAGGCTTCTGACTGGTGAGTGAGGGCCTTGGGAGTCCCCAAAATTTTGGCAGGATTAATCTGGATCTTGGACTATTCCACAAGAGCAAAACATTGAAGGAACACACTCTTTATGGTGGTACTGTTAGAAATGTCTTACCTGTGATTCCCAGAAGAATGAAGGTGGTTCATGTTGTTTCCTTAGAGCCCTCGAATCAGTCAGTCAGCTGGTGTAAGATAGAGGCAGTGGCCTTGAAGCCTGGTTTGGTGAACGTGGTTAAAGACACTCTTCCTCCTCCTCCGCTTGTGGTCATGTCCCTCAGCATAAAGACGACCCAGAACCCTCAAACTCACCAGAATGTGGTAAGTAATCTGCTCTTGATTTTGGTTTGGTGTTTTTTGTTCTTTGTACTGCACTAATTTTTTTCTAAAGGCTTGGGAGAACTTCATCTTATACACCATATCTGAGTATATATGCTACTGAATAACCTTTCTGTGCTGCAAGCATTTTAAAGAAACACTTACTAGAGGTCACTGGCGTAGATCAAACTCTGTGGGTTCAGTGGGGCAGTTTGGTGATCATTTATTGAGACAGTAAATCCTACATATTTTTAAAGCCTTCTATTTTGTCTGTTATGCATAATAATTATGAATAAGACTGTCCCAGAACAGCTGTTAATGGACTTTTTTATTATTTTGTAGACTTGAGTGTTACATGTTCTAGGTAAAACTACTTTTTTCAAAGTAGAATGAGAATCTGCTAGCACCTATTATTCTGCTGTGAGGCTCTTTTTCTTTTTCTCAGAAAGTAGGAAAGATAAAGGTGGCCATCCTCAGTTGCAGGCTGCAGACCACAAAGCATTTATTTGTTTTGTAATATAAGTCTGTCTAATTTAGGAAGAGTTTTTATAGGATAGTTGTCTGTGACTTATTGAATGGGGAAAAAAAAAAGCTCTATTTTTTTTCAATCAGAATTAGTCTTCTTGGTCGAATTAAAGCCAACCTAATGGGACGTAAACCAGGTACCAGTAGAACTCTGCTTACCAATATGTTTCTAAAGCTTGTTTAATTTGTCTTCTGTTGCATTTTCTTAACCAGTGTATGGGCAGTCAGGACTTCTGCCAGCAAAACAAGCAGAAGGATCAGTAGAGCAATAGCTTCTAAACACTAAAACTTCTTGGCTGCTACTTGGCTTTTTGGAAGTCTTCACTGCTTGCTAAGGGGCAGCCCTTCCTAGGGGAAGGCTTCTGCATGTCTTACCCTGCCCACATCTCCCCTGCACTTTGTAGGCGATCCTTTAAATTACGGGGTTTGTTCAGACTCAAGAAAATCTGATAAAAGTAGAGTTTTCCAAAATGAATTATTTCTCATGTCAAAGTTCTGAGATAATCTTTAGGAATAAGTTATGTGAGATCAATTGATAACTTTTTATTTAGCTACTTATATTTGGAGTTCGTGTTAAAAAGGATTTTTTTTTGTGGAAGCAAGAGAAAATAGGTAAGGAAACTTTTTTTTAAAAAGAGTGTCAGGGTGGGGAAGAAATGTGTGTTGATAGAGATCATGTGTATGTTGATGTGCATTTTGTACCTCCTTGGTCTAGATTGTGGCTGTTGCAGCTCTGATTCATCAGAAATTTCCTTTGGATAAAGCCCCACCTCAGCCTCCTTTTCAGACACATTTCTGTGGTATGTACTCGGAACAGGTTATGAGTAGAAAAACAGTTCTTTCAAAGCGGGGTGGGAGTTTTATTTATATTTTTTTAGACTTCACTTTGTCACTCCAGCAATAGCGGATTAAAATAACTTTTGTTATTTTTGTTATTAAAAGTGACTAACTTTTGACTCTCCGACAGGCTTTTCTCCTTATTTACTGGATACTGACTTTTTAATGAAAACTTGATTGCACATCTTAATTTGAAGCAATGTGAAATAACCTTGCTCTGTATGGTTCCTATTTTTTTGTTAGTTTTACCTCATCATGTGTTTTCTTGGGTGATATTTTTCATTTTTTCACCCATGAGTTCAGACCACTTAGTTATTTTTCAGATCAGTTCTTCTCAGTAGAACTTTATTAAAACTTGACATGTTTATTTTTCTAAACAAGCTTTCTTAAAGAAAGAAAATCCTTTGCAGTATGATCAGCTAAATTTTGAGATTTGGACCCTAGCAGGAGGTAATAAAGAATTTTGAATGCTTGTGAGAGGAAGTTCTTAAAAAGCTGTAAATGATAGTTTAATCTCAATGGATAACCTAAAATATAACTGACTGACTAGAATTATTTTAATACTTTTTTGATCACTTGTATGTATGTATGCCTTTAAGATAAAAGGTCTACCCAGAATTCAGAAGTGATTAAATTGTCTTTAGACAAAACTGGCATGTTTGGTCAGTAGTTTTCGCAAAGAGAGAATCTGGGTGAGATGTTTCTGGGTTCACATCTCATCAGTTACTGTCTCAGAGCAGTTTTTTAAAAGCTGTAAACTTCTGACCTCTAGATTTGTAGTAGGCAGCTTGTAGTAACTCACAGTTGGTTCTTTTTGTGGCTTTTCTTTGCTGGTCTTTTAATCATACCAGCCAGATCAGTGACAGGTGAGGAGATACATAAGGCTTTTTACATAGGATCTTCGTTAAAAGATTGTAGTTGTCATCTGGTAGACATGACTTGTTTAAACCACAAAATCTTTTTATTAAAAAACATAAACATTAAAGGCAAGTATTCACATAAGGCTAGCTTTTTAGGATTAGAGGTCAGTTTTCCTTAGCTCCTTTTGTTGTGAATGGATGCTTACAGAGAATACAATTAAGAACATGTATGTAAAAACAAATACAATTTCTTTTGCAGTTGTTTCCAAACCGAATGATTGCATTTTTCCTTATGACTTCAAGGAAGCTATTAAAAAGAAGGTAATTTCATTTTGTTAGCCTTCTGACTGTAGTACTTCAAAATATGACCATCATGTTGCTTTGGGTAAGTCGTGTAAGAGAAATAGGCAAAGGAATGGCGTGATTATTTCATTAGTTTTCCACTCTGCAAACCTAAATCCAGGTATTTATTGTATTGCTTCTATAAAGAGAGGTGTATGCTTTATGCAATTCAGTACTGCTGCTAGTAGTGCTCATAAGATAGATGGGGTGTTAGACAAAAGAGTTTGAAAGGTTTTACAAAGAGGCTAAAATTAATTTTCATTACATATGAGTATGTACTCGTAATAAGCCAGGAGCATTTGTTTCTTCTTCCCTTGGATAGTAAAGTCTGTCAAAATTTACCCTTTCTAAAGGGCAATGGGAGGGTTGACAGAATAATAGAGTAACCTGTTTTTGTTTTTCCTCTGTTTCTGTATGATCTTGAGTCTATGAGTGAAGGGTGTACATGGAGCATTTTCCTGGTGTGCTTGATTCTTAGGAGGCTCTTAAAATATCACTAGACACCTGCATACAAAAGCAAAATGGAAAAAAGCCTCTGAGAAAAGCTTTCTATGTCTATGTGAATGAGAACAAAAAGCCTTGAATTATAGAAGGAAAGGGAGAACTCTGTGGTGCTTTATTATTGTCTTGTAACTAGTAGGGGAGAGGAGATGTTTCCATTTTAAACTTATTGGGTCATTGAAATCAGGTGCTCTCTTGCTCCTTTTAGAATGCTAAAATAGAAATAGCTGCAACAGAGAGAACACTGCTGGGATTTTTCCTTGCGAAGATTCACAAAATTGACCCAGATGTTGTTGTGGTGAGTAGTTCTGAGACTCTGAGAGTTAAATTAAAGCATATTGTCAGTTGGTCAGCTTTGTTCTTTTTCCTTTGTCCCCTTTTAGTTTTTTTGTCCTTTTTCTAATGTTTATCTCAGACTGCCTCATGAATTGAATTTGCTTATAAGACAGCAGGTATACTTTGGTACAAAGATGATGCAGAATTTTCCCTGCCAGCATTTTATACATCCTTTTATTTCCCATAATATTTGAAATAGGCAGTTTTTCCATAGTATTTGAAATAAGTATTTTTTTTTTTCTTAACTCAGGAAGACACAAACAACAAAAACCCTTGTGATTTCCCAGAAAAATGGGAGCTCTTTGTACGGAGTCTGTTTCAGTTTAGATGCTCATATAATTTGTATCACAATTTAGATTGCGTTTATACTATAAATCAAAATGATGACCTTTACAAATCCATGGGATCTAAGCAAAGCTTTGTGATGAGCATTCTTTTGTTTTCTACTGTATTGGCAGCTGAGAATTATTATAATTACTCATTTTCTTTTTTTGTTATGTTTAATTAGCATACAATCCTGAATTTAATGAAATTTTGAAGGCAAATTGAAGTAATCTGAGGCTGTTTATATACAACTTCGCATTCTTATGTAGGCATATACAAATAATTGAAACAGGTGTTGAGAATAGGATGAAATGAGCAGTCAGATTCCTGATGTGATCCAGCTCACTGTGCCTGGTATCCAGTATTGACCCTACAAGCCTAGCTTCTTGGTGGCTGTGGTAGGAATCAGTACACTGCAGCCAGTGTTTTTAAACTTGGGATGCTAGTAGTGGGGATGTGAGAGCTCTGATCCTAGGAACAGCAGAGCTGTGTTAGTGTGATTTAATTTGCACCTGGAGTAATTAGTGCCATTGAAGTAAATGATAGTATAGGCAGAGGACCACTCTATTACAGCTGTAGAGCTTCTGATGATTTTAAGGAGCTTCTTCTATAGAACCGTATTGTACCACACAGATGGATCTGAAATGGTGAACCTGCAGTTCCTGGTGCCTGACTGGTCTGTATAGGCTCTTGTTCATCAGGGTAACATTTGGCTTTCAGCTGAGGCTACAAGCCAGTGTCATCGATGTCCTTAGCACTGTTAAAACTTGAAAAATACTGCTGGAGTACTCTGCTATGTAAACGTTGAGTGACAGGTCTTCCTGTCTGGATTTAACAGCAGTGCCTAACCGTAGTGTTAAAGGAAATAAAGTTACATGATTTTGATGTCAATATGGAGACTTTCATGGATGGAGAGGAAAGGAATTGCTCGTAGCTAACCTTACATGCTGTATAAAGAATGTAATCTTTTTCTAGAAGGCTTTTAAATCTTAACCTCCGTTATAGAAGCATAAAGCTGAATTGTGTGTTATGAGCCAGTTACAGAGCTGTTTTTGCTCTTCTGCTGAACAGCATTGTTAGTGTTGAGACTAATGAGTACTGTTGATGAACATTCTCTTAGAAAGTGCTTTCCATGAGGGAGATAATGCCATCAATTAGATGAAAAAATCACAAAGGGCAAAGGAATACCGACTGTGTGAAAGTAAGTCTTTCAATTTGCATTTGTTGTAACCTTTTTTTGTTATTTTTTCTGCTGCAAGGGTCATAATATTTATGGATTTGATCTGGAAGTGCTGCTTCAAAGAATTAATGTGTGCAAAGTCCCTCACTGGTCCAAGATAGGTCGACTGAGGAGGTCCAATATGCCAAAGCTTGGGGTAATAAGATTGCTCAAGTCTTTTAAGACCCTTTATGTTGCATATGATTAAAATTGAATTAATTTTGTTGAGGAATTGTAAATGTGACACTGATGTATTTTGACTGTTGGTCATGCTAGATTTCATGTGTCCCGGATCAGAAATGATGAGTGTTTATATGACTTTTATTACAGTAATAAGCTAAACTGATTTTCAAGTTAGGCTAATTTAGTTTACAGATTTCAAGTAGATGATGGTAATGACAGATTAATTGCAATAGTCTTTACTGTAACTGTCTTTGTCTGCTATAACTGTAAAATGAGAAAACCTAATTTGGATTGATTGGTGAATCATCCCATGGAGAACGGTTAGGTTAATAATTCTGTAGTTCTTAGCATGTGTTTGTTCAGAGGACAATGTGTGAGGCTTGGCATATTGAAGTGCAGAGCCTGACTGTGCTTGTCTATTCCTGTCCTTCATAGAGGCTGAGCTGAATATTTTTTTTTGTGGTTCTTTGACTTTTTGGTTCTGCTGTTACTATAAAAAACATCCTTGAACCAAATCAAACAAACAAAAAATCTATACCCACATTCTCATAGGGACTCTTCTAATTATTAAAAGGAAAAAAAAAATCAGTACAACTTTCACAATGGTTTAAGAATTAAGGATCTAACTAGTAATGAGAATGAAGTATCTACTTCTTAACTTCTACATGCACTGAAGTACACCATGAATTCATTTAGGGTGTGATTATAAAGGCTGAGTATTTCAGTGGTAGATGGCTTGACCAAATCCCGTACGCATGTATTTTGGGTATATGTTCTTTGTTAAAAATTGTATGTTTCATTTTTTTCATCTACTTGTCTGATATGGCAAAGGGTCGAGGAGGGTTTGGTGAAAGGAATGCTGCCTGTGGCCGGATGATCTGTGATGTAGAAATTTCAGCTAAAGAATTAATTCGTTGCAAGAGTTACCATTTGTCTGAACTGGTCCATCAGATTCTGAAAACGGAGAAGGTAACAATCCTACCAGAGGAAATTCTAAATATGTACAGGTATGTTGCTGACTTGTGTTTTTAATCCTTTCCTGGAAAGTATAGGTGCCATTTTGTTTCCTGTTATTTGACTTTGTGCTTGCTTATTTCATTGGTCATGGGAACACTCACTCAACATACTGGTGTTGGAAAAATAAAATATTATCTTAACAGTATTTTATAATGTTAATTATTCATAATGACAAGCTGCTGGTGTGCGACGGCTTATTATGTGTGATGCAAATTGATTTGTGAAAGCATTGGTTTAGATATGTTAGTAGGATGTGCAAACTTTTTTTTTAATTTTTTATTTTTAATTAAAGGTAACAAAATTGCTGTTGAATTGAACACTAATGTCCTAAAAGTACTACGTGAGTTGTGTACCATTTACAGGCCTTATCTACTGCAAATTACGAAGGAGCCTGAATTTACTTTAATAGGCCATTCCACTTCTTTTTCCAGTGATTCTCCTCACTTAATATTCATGCTGGAAAACACCTGGACAGACGCCAAGTTCATTCTCCAGATCATGTGTGAGCTGAATGTTCTGCCACTGGCCCTGCAGATCACAAATATCTCTGGGAATGTTATGGTACAATTTTATAACTTTCTTCCCACCTCTGTTCTCCCACAAATACAGTTCTGTGTTTTCTTTGTTTGACTGCTAGTTTAAATTTACCATCCCTAACTCAGAATATATGATACTGTACATTTTTTGCTGTGGTGAGTGTGAGAGTTTGATCTAGTTAAGTAATAATGTAAAATTTCCATAAGGATATCACATTTGAGTTTTGTCCGTGTTAATGATACAACATAATAGTAATGCTAGGTGAATTTACAGTAGATGAAAGACGTTCTTAGTCTATTTTTGCATGTCATTGTTTGGTTTCAGTGCTTTGCTATAACATTCGTTTTTTCTTCCCTACTCTATAGTCAAGGACAATGATGGGAGGACGATCTGAGCGTAACGAGTTCTTGTTGCTTCATGCATTTTATGAAAAAGACTACATAGTGCCAGATAAACAAGTTTTCAAAAAGCCTATACATAAATTGGTGAGTCCAGTTTTTCTCTTTTTGAGAACTTTTATTAAAAAGAAAAAAAAATCTGTTGCATATTACTGTTCTGTGAGAACATATAAAGCACAAACATAGCCTGTTTTAGATATAACTTAACTTACAGCTTACGGTTAATGCAAAAAAATGCTTTTGCTGAGTTGACAATGGAGAAATGTTTGTTTTAAAGGGATGTTTTATCACCGTTCTCATTGTATTGTGGATCTATGGAAACTCAGTTGCTCTTTTAGTTTTAAACTAAAATAAGCCAAGCACTTGGCTTTGTAAGGAAATACTACAGAAGAAGATAGGCTATGTTGCTTAATAGATGTATACTTGTTCTACAATTAAGAAAATCCATTTTATTGATTAACTGTATTTCAAGTATGATCTGTAAGGTAGATGACTTGAGAATATGGGTAAAAGATCCAAGGATGTTTAAGAAAAATCCTCTGGATAATGCCATTGTAAATATGTTTACAGAAATATTTGTGATTGCTAGTAAACAAATTTAAATTTCAGAATTCATTTTTCACTATTTTTTGCTTTTTAGTTTTACTTTTAAATACGTTCAACAGCAAATTTCAAAGCAATAAATTTTGTTGATTGTATTACTGCATCAAAGCATCAACTGCATCAAAGCAGTGCTTGAATTTTAAATGATTTGGAATAGCATTGGAACCAAAATTCTTACTGTAATTAAATAGCAAAATACTTTTTAGGTCAATAATAGGTTTGTTTAATTGAAGCCTACCTATTGTACTTCCAAAAACTACACTTTGACTTTAAGTGTACAACAATATCTCTTTGTGGGTCGTAAGTTGATTATTTTTTTTCTTGGTGTTGACTCTTACAGTCATCCAGAAAATACATAGCAGGTGGTATGTTGAACGATGACAATTCCTTAAGTCTTTGTAATCTCCTGTGGTCAGTTTGTTCCCTTAGGAGTTGGCTTGTATGCTCTCTTTAGATGTAGAGAGCCTTAATAAGGATCATGATGAAAATAGTATGTTTTGCGTGTATTTAAGAGGAACTGTTTGCAGTGGCTCCCAATTTTCATATTTGATTTGCCAAAATTAACTCCTCCAAAAGTATAGAAATGTTGGAGACTAGATAATGACTTTTTTAAATGCCAAATGTAGGTGGATGAAGATGAAGATTTTGAAGATCAGAATAAATCAAAGATAGGGAAAAAGAAAGCAGCATATGCTGGGGGCTTAGTCTTGGATCCCAAAGTCGGTAAGATGTGGCAATTTTCTTTCTTCTGTGAAGTTAGATACAGGTAGGTTATATCAATGCAATGGGCAATCTGTGTGTCTTGGGGGAGTTCGGCGTGGGTTCGTTGTTTCCTTTTCGATACAATAAAATTCCCAACATGTAATTACTAACTCTGGGGAAGCTTTTTTTCTTAGCTTTTTTAAGGAAACTAAGCTCTTGAGAGGGATTAGGACAGTGTATCTATATAATCTTCTAATGGACACGTAAGTTTTCTTCCAGTTTCTCCTCTATGTGGGGAAAACTGTACAAGTGTCCTATAGTAACACAGAAGCTATCTGTTCAACTCTGATGAGTTAATAGGGTTGGATCGTTCCACTTCTGACAGCTGTCTGCAATGGGTAGCAGTACATCTCAACAGCTATTCTAAGGGATTTAATGTATTATGTCACTTAAATGTTAATTGTGGAGTTGAAGTCCTTAGTGGGACTTAGTAATTGTGCCTTTTGTTTTAAACTCTGTTTTAGGTTTTTATGACAAGTTTATTTTGCTTCTCGACTTCAACAGTTTGTACCCATCAATTATTCAGGAGTTTAACATCTGCTTTACCACAGTGCAACGAGTGTCATCAGAAGCACAAAAAAGGGCAGAGGTTTGTGCTGTAACTTGTGACTGTCTTAAGTTCAGTGTGTTTTCTGTGAATTAGCTTTTAAAGAAATTGTTCTTTTTTTACTCTGGCTTTTTTTTGCCTTTTTTTCCTCACACTTAGAAAAAGTGATTCTTATTTAAAGGTGCATCATTGGTAAGTTCTGGTTTGGGGTTTTGTGAGTAGTATATCTGTCATCTTCCTTTCAGTAATACCTTCTTAGAATCTTTCTAAATCTATCTTTTCTAGTTTGGTACCTCATGAAACAAGATTTTTAGTCAGGTTCCATTGGTCCTTTTCAGTCCCATGTCCTCGTAGCGATTTGTGAGACCCCTGGCCAATTTTTTTAAAGTTAAGTCGCCGTAGAATTCATGCAAACGTACCTGAATGGAGGAGCCGCAAGTCTCATGCTTGGAGAAGGAGTGCAGTAAAACTCAGTCTTTATTAGATAGCAGGGGAACTCTGTGCGTGTCTTGCGGGTGTGTGTCAGGGAGTGTGTCAGGGAGTGCTCCTGAGATTGTCAGCTGCAGGATCAGCTTTGCTGAAATCACACTGTTTAATAAAGCATTGAAGCATATTAAAGGCAACCGAAAAACCGCCTGAAGGTGTTGTTCCACATACTGTTTCCTTCGCAGCTGTGTTGGCCATGGCCTGTCCATGGCTGCTTGTTCTCCCCTCAGCTGTGCTGGCGCAGTTGGTGGTGGAGCTGTGCTGTAAACTGAAGCAGTGAGCTGGTCAGGGCTAAAGGTTAAACTTGAGGCTTTTATTTTTAACTGGGATCAGCTCGCTAGTTGGAATTAGTGTGTTGTCCATAAGTAGTTATGAGACATAGTTAATCTTATAACAAATAAAATGTCAGTACCACAGCAGAAACGAGGACAAAAGTATGTGGAGCTCTTTCATTAAGTTTCGCCAAACTTCCTGTGGATTTATCCTTCTTTCTTAAGTGTGCTTCAAAACAGCTCTTTTTGATTTCTATCATGGCATGATATTTAATCAAATTTTACTGTTGTTTCTTGTTACCTTTCTTTCTAGGCTGCTATACTAGACTACCAACACCATAGTCTCTCTCTGTATTTCTGTCTCTTCCATTATACCTGAAATATATTTTCATTTTTTTTTATGACCAATTGCTTCTTCAGTTACGTTAAAAGGAAGAATGTGTGCTTTCTGTCAGGTTGTTGTTTTGCTGTACTGGAGTTGCTTGGGGTAGGGTTTTCAGTCTGTTGTTACTGTCGATTTCTCTTTCGTCAATTACCTTATTCAAAAGATTACTTCCACAAGTCTTGTGCTCTATTTTACAGTTCAGAATACCAAAAATACTTACAAGAGAATAAAAAAAAAAAAAAGTTGTATTATTTCAGCAGGGAAAGGATTGCTTGTGTGTGCTCTTATGTTTTTTTACCTATCTCTTTCACACATTTACATGTGTATATTTTTATATTTATATGTATTTATACACATGCTAAAATAAGTAAATAAAAATCTCCCTGCTACTGGTCCATGTCTCTGCTGGATTTCTTCCAGAGACCAGCTGAGTTCCTGTCCCCCAGCAGGGACCAAGTAGTATAGTGAAATACCACAAAAAAAACCCAACACCTCTCACACTTGTTGTCCTAAGCTGCACTTTGAGTGCTCTTGCAGGAGTAGATAGAAACTATTTTGTTTTTTTGTGTGTGTATGTGTCCATTCCTCCTCCCCAAGCTTTTCACTTTACACGTTAAAAGCTAACTCTCAAGAAGAAAAAGGATAAGCAGCGGTGATCATTTGACAGGTTGAAGAAGAGGAAGAAATTCCAGAGCTTCCGGACCCATCTCTGGAAATGGGAGTTCTGCCGAAGGAAATCAGGAAACTGGTGGAGAGAAGGCGCCAAGTTAAGCAGTTAATGAAACAGCCAGACTTAAATCCTGATCTTTATTTACAGGTGTGTTTTATGGAACTCCTTTGATTTTTTTCCTCCCACTCCCCTTAAGTGCACTGATCAGCCTTGCAGAATAGGGATGATTAGTAGTGAGCAGTGATTGTAATGTGCTTTACTTGGAGCCCATCATTGCTGCAGACTATATAAGAAGCTGTGAATGTAATTGTGAAGATTGAGTTCTGTTCTCTGTTGGCTATGGTTGTATCATTTTTGCTGGTTGTGTTTCTTTTCAGTATGATATCAGACAGAAAGCTTTGAAACTCACTGCTAACAGCATGTATGGCTGCCTGGGATTTTCCTACAGCAGATTCTATGCCAAGCCTTTGGCTGCTTTGGTGACCCATAAAGGGAGAGAGGTAAGTCATTAAACAGGTTGTGAACACATGTACATAAAAGTGAATTTGAGATACCTAGTTCTCATTGAATTAGAGTGTGGTCTTTACTTGTTTTCAAACCTGATTTTGGTTCCGTAACTGTAGTGTTTATCTTTCTTGTACTGCAGAAGAAAAAAAGAATCCGGTGTCTGGAAAAGAATCAGATAAATGTCTCAAAAACTGTGACAAGCTGAAGCTCTAGCTTTAGCCAGAGGTGTATTTTGAATTAAACTTCTTTAGTTTCAACAGACTGGATTATGGTGACAAAAAAAATCAGGTCTGCTTTCACGTTTTCCGTGAATTTCTAGTTCTGCTTGATGGCTCGGTCTTTGATTCGGTAGTACATGTCAGCTTGGATGAGCCTGTCTTTGGCCAATTTGTCATGTGCCCTGATACGCTGAGTTTCCTGAAAATGTGAATTTAGTGACAGGACTAACTAGTCCCTTGGTGCCAGTGGATTATGTATTAGGGCCTTATTTTCAAAAACTGGTTGTTCCTTAGAGTGAAGCTTTGCATTAGCCTCAAGAGGCCAGATTTTTTTAAGAGACTCTTAACTTTATAGGCAAAACTACTCTTCCCATTGATTAGGTTGGCAGCTGAATGCAGACCACATCAGTTGGGAGAAAAAAAAGAATCATTTCAGATCCAAAGCATACCACTCATATACTGTGTCTTAAACCACAGTTTTTTCATGGTGCTGCTTGCGAGTTCTTTATAAAAGAGAATACCAAGCAGTAATCTGCAACGGTCTAGGGAATGAGTGTGACAGAGTGTTTGGTCAACCTTTTAGTTCATTTAGTTTCCTCCAGGAGGGAGATAAATGAGTTGATGTCGGTGTTCAGAGGCATGTACGCTTTGTGACTTGAGGGTACAGCTCTCCTTGCTGGAAGTCCATTTACAACTTCTAGCTAATGTGCATAAGAGTGTTTTGTTTCTGATAACACATCTTTGTTTTTCAAAGATGTCCCATCTGAGCAGTTTTCTAGAGGCAATCCCACATCTGCTGTCCTCCCAGGATTTATGTAACCAGTATGCTTAACCTTATACACGTGTTTAACTAGGAAATAATTTCCAGCTTTGATAACTGTAAATGAGTTACACATTGTGTGAATTCTGATGTTGACATTTCCTTTAAGGAAATAGTGGTGTGTATGCTTTTTTTTTAAGATTCTGATGTATTTGTCTACAAAGTTGGCATGAAAAGCAGCTGAATGTCATGTAGTTTATATTTTATAGCAGTGTTTTACAAGTCATGAATTTTACTTTTTTTTTAATGATCTCTATTAGTCACGTTGAGCACCTGTCACAAACTAGGTATTGTATAGATACCAGAGCTTTTGGCTTCTGTGTTAAAAGGAAAAATACTTTGTAGTTGCACATACAGTTTATTCTCAGTTGTCTGTGACTTACCAGTTATGAGATGATAGTGCATCCAATTCTGGTGTTCCTGCATTATAGAATTGTAAGAACTGTAGAAACACAGAATGGTTTGGGTTGACAGGGACCTTAAAGTCTGCCTGATTCCAACCCCCTGCCATGGGCAGGGACACCTCCCACTAGACTGGGTTGCCCAAAGCCCCATCCAACCTAGGTGTTCCAAAGTAATGATGAAATGGGTTACTGTGTGGCGGGGAGATCTTGGAATAGTTGGTAGGGGAATGCTGTGAGACGCTTTTTTTCACATACTTGATGTTTGGTTAAGAAGGATTTCATATCTCTAAAATTCTGGTGGTGCTAGACATGAGCTTGCTTTCTGCTTTCTTTGCACGCGTTTGCACGTATGGTTCTGTGTTGCTCTGAGTTTGAGGAAGAACTTGATGCTTTGTTGCACTGTTTCCTGAAAATGTGTTGTCTCCAGTGCAGTTCTAAAAGTACCTCTGTGATAGGAGGCTGCTGGGAGCACAGCGCAGAGGTGCTGTGGAGGTTGGCAGGAGCCAGGCTTCAACTGACAGCACTACTGCTGGAATCAATGGAGCATTAATGTTGTGGTAGGTCTCTTCTGGTACAGCACCTCCTGTAGGGCTAAAGTTTTTAGTTTAAAGTTCTTTTTTAGTGTTCTTTGAGGTAGGTTAGTACTCGTTATTCTGGATACTGTGGAGATAACAAACTTTTGAAAACTTCAGAATTTTCAGAATGATCTGCAGTTTTGTGCTTCTGTGTAAGTATGATAGATTCTGATGAAATACATTGTATATGCTCTGTTATGGAAACTTGCATTTTTATGTAGGTAGTCAGTAAACAGATACAGCTTTATAAGTTCCTTATTTCTTGAGTAGTACTTTCTGCCATAAAAGATGACACAAGATGACGCCTTAGCGTTCTGGTTTATTTTTATAAGTTGGAATATTTAACCTAGAAAAATGTTACTCTATAACTTTTAGTTTTTCCATTCACAGGTTTCCTCTTACCAGTAAATGCTAATACAGAATAGGTGAATGTTAAGTATTAGGAGATTTGGCTCTTGTATATGAAAAGGTAAATTAAAAAATAACTTGGAGAAAAAATGTTAATGTTGTAAACTTCAATGGCCTTTTACGATGATCAGTAATCAGTAGCTCTTTTGTTTTTTATTTTTTGGTGAGGACCTGGTAAACTCAGGTAGGTTTGCAGATGTCTCTAATGTATATGTCTAAGTGGGAAAAGTATAGGATGAAAAGTGAAATTAATATTTTTTATAAAATTATAGTTCAATAGTAAGTCGTAACAGAATAATTTAAAGTAGAGAATGTACATTTCAAATTGAAGCTCTTGAAGCTCACCATAGCATTAAGTTTTAGCATAGGTGATAGAGAATAAGCATTGACTTGTTGTGAATTGCTGCGTTCTAATTGCGTGACTGAAGACCCCTTAGCTATAGGAAGACCAGGTACTGCAGGTGTATAGCGCTGAGTGTTTTGTATTGCTTTTCGTGGACGGTAACTTTGTTTTATGGTTTGGCTGTGCCAATGCATCAAAGGTAGTGGAACTACCATGGAGTTCGTTATGATGACTAAAACTTCTTGTGATTATATGTTGCTATTTTAAGAACTTGTTTTAAGCTGTGTTAGTGTATGACGTGTTCACATTAATGTAATAGCTGAATTATTAAATACAACATAGAAAAAGTGCCATTTATAAAGTCAGATCACAGTGCTAGGAGAGTGTAATCTGTAAACCTATGACAAAATTTCCCCTAAGAGCTCAGTTCTCATCAGTCAACCTTAGTGAGATATGTGACAGTGCTGGAACTTTATTTACCTTATAACAAGCAGCAGGAACATAGAAGAGTCTTACAACTCTGGTTATACATAGGCTGGATCCTGGAGAGCAGTTAGTGTGTGTCATTCTGTTGAACGAGGTATGTTTTATCTTGGTAGTGTAGTAATGGAAGGGATTTTTCACTAGATGGCGATAGAGACCTTGAGATCATTAATCAATTAAGGCTTTCATTTGTCACAAAGTGTTTTAAACATTGACTATATGATTTTTTTTCAGATGGGTCTTCCTTGTTTGTTTGTTTATTTGATTGTGGGTAATCTCCAGCAGGGAAGATGAGGCATATCAGTGTGAAATTTCTCTGAATTTAATGTATTGTATATCAAAGGTAGACAGGTCAATTATCAGTATATTTTGGAAGAAAAAAATGAGCAAAAATTTAGGATGGGAGAGTTAAAACCGTAACTGGGATCCATTTCACCTTTTTGGAAGAAATGAATGTTTTCCTATTTTGATTGTTAGAAACGTCTCAGTTCTTGTTCTTACAACAAATTTAAAGATAAAAATTTCTTTCTGCATTTGCAATCCAAATGTTACGTTATTGATCTAGAGAGATTAGAAGGATTCTGGACTCCCCCCGCCCCCTTCCCTGTTACTAAGCATTTGCCTGGGCATTGCTCTTGTTGTAACGACAGCAGTTGCTTGCATGGAAAAGTAATAGGAAAATATTTAATATATTTTTAGATGTCCTTTAATGTAATTTAACAACTGGAAACAAGATGAGTCGGTGTTGTACAGCCAGGCAGCTCTGCACTAGCAGGCAGTGTAAGGTCATGCCTTTCTAGCCTCTTTAAAGGACAAGTCTTTTGATGAAGTGTCAGTTGTCTGATTTCCCAAACTCAGGATGCCCTCTACTGCAGGATTTTCTTACAGGACAGCAAAGTTGTTGAGACAGTTTTATCTGTAGACAAGGTGGTTGCTAATGGTTATCACTCAAACTGTGGCCTTTTCTAGGTGCTTTCATTTTTCTACATTGTTTTTCATTGTTACGCATTTTTGCCCGTGTCGCCACTAAACTTGCTTTTGAAAGGAAAATCACACATTTGCTGTTTTCAGCCGTGCTAACAGGTAGATCTGCTGTTACAGTATGCAAAATAGAAGGGGGAGAAAGGCAATTGGGTTAATTCCAACTTTCTCATTGAGATCCTTAGATACATTCTCAATTAATAATTAGTTTAAGGCCCTGGCAGTCAAAAGGAATGAATAAAAGCATGTTATTGCAGCAGTCTGGGAAAAGAAAGGATGAGGGAGGAGAAAGACAAAGTGGAGAAAGATGAGCTCATTTAAAGTAAAATAAAAAAATAAATTAAGGAAGGGTAGGTAAGCAGGCTAATGGCTGTCTGTTGTAGTTGTATTCTGTAAAAAAATAAAAAAATCCAGGCATCTTTCTGTGCATTTTTTTTCCAAGTCTTGTTCATCTGGGTAGATTGATCATTATGTACTTTCTCTTAATAGCTTATAAAGCCTTCGTTAAGGAGGCTGCATTAATTGTCATGTGAATGGGACAATTGTCAGATACCTGGTTTCTTCCATGTAGTAGTATGGGAGAAACGGGAATGTTAGATGAGGGAAAGGAGCCTCCTAAATTCTCATCTAAGCATGCCATCTATATTTAAACAAGGAATACATTATCAGCGTTACATTTTTGGAAGACTTGGAACTTGGTAACAAAAGTCTAGGCAAAGAGTTTCTTAATTGCTTTTAAATATAGAAATGACAAACTGAAATCTTCCAAGAAGTAGTGCTAAGTTGTTGCAGTGTCCCTAAATGGAAGCTGTTGGTGTCAAACCAGTGCTCACTATTGTTAAATTTATCATTATATATGCAATTGTGAGCCAGTAGAAAAGCTGTGTACGTTATTCTGCATGCTAATATCCAAAGCAAGTTAGAACGGACATTTCGAGGGAGAGGCTGCTTACAATCTAAAAATGCAAACTGAGTGCCAAGTGGTAGAAAAATCGTGGAACATCTTAACGTTTGTTGAAATTGAATATTATTATTGTAAGTCAAGTGCATGAGATGACATCTGGTGTGATGAAGACTTCTGTATCTCCAAAGAAACATTTTTTTCCAAAGAAGCTCGTTCCTCCAAGAAAGAGGAAATTAAACATTTCAATTAAAAACCATGGCCAGAATATTCAGTGTGAGAAGGAAATGAGCCTGAAGGAGAATTTTTATTTTATTTTGGGTGGGTGGTGTTCTTTAAGGAGCAAAAAGGTTTTATGCAATGGATGTTCACTTAGAAATGTGTAGGAAGATTGATCAGATGCGAGAGGTACAGCAAGTCAGAGGGATTGCAGAGGCTTTCTTTTTCATGACTGCTTATTTTACGACTGTGCTGTCACCGAAGGTGTGGTGCCTCTCGCTTCCTGACTACTGATTTCGATGGATGGGTTCTAGCAATTGCATGGCCACATGGTGAGTTGGATCAGCCTGGTGGTCTGACTTGAAAACTAACTCTAGGGGAAAACCAAATTGATTTTTGTTGGATCAATGACTCAGTGACTCACTGCATGCTCTTAGAGCTGATAGAAAGGAGGAGGTCAGAAATTGGGGGCAGACCCAGTATGAGATACAAGGGGTCAAGCATCACCAGCCTTTTTCCAGCTCACACCTGACTGTGAAACTGTAGGATTAGTGTTAATAGGATGAACACTTGGCGTTTTTATTTGTTTGTGTTTTTCTTCCTCCTGTACTTTTATTTCTTCTTATGGTTTCCTTTCTTGTATTTTGTTCCCGTGTTGCCAAAAGATACAGCTTTTGCTTGAATCTTATCTTAACGTGGCTGCCTAGGTAACAACAAGATACTCCTCACTCAAAATCGTGGTAAAACTGAGAGCCAGGGTACGAGGAGACTTTAAGGAGCAAGGTCTCTGGCATGTTTTCCAGAGTATCTAAAATGTAACAGTACCTGCCCTTGTAGAAGCCATGTGTGTTGGGTGAGAGCTGATCTCTCAGGATTAGGAGAGGTGGAAATGTCTGTCCACATCCAGTAGCAACAGGAAAGACTCAGGTGTGCCATAAAATGGTGGGCATACCTGAATCCAGAGAGTTTGCCACAGTTAAGCTTTAGAATAACCGAAGAAATAATTTCATCCTGCCTAGAATACTGTAGGAATTATGAGATTCAAAAAGACAGATCTTTTTGTGGTTCTCTTCTCTGAGTACAGGCACAGAGGTGCCTCATAGAAGAGCGATGTAGGAGCACAGGAGCTCTGCCCTGAAGATGAGAGCTTTTGCAACAACACAACGCCATTTGTAGACTGATTAAGTTCCATTTTCAAATAAGTTCGTTTTCTAATACCTACTATTAAGGTTGGAAGAATACCACTGCTAACTGCTGTTTAATGTTTTTCTCTAGCCTGCATATTTGTTAGCACTGCAAGTCTTTGCAGTATGTGTTTTCGTAGTACATTGGTAGCTTGCCATAAAATATTTGGGTTTTTGAGACCTAACAGAAGTTATGCTTCAGGATATTATTGCCTCACTCGTTTATCTTAAATTGGACTTTGGCCTATTCTAGAAACCATGGTTTTGGATAACTAGATGCTAATAAAATGTTCAGAATATAAGAGACTTCAAATTAAGGGAGAAAATCCATTTTCCTTTTCAAGCACTCCTGTACTCCTAAGAGTATAGAAAAATGATCTAACTGAAGTGTCTGTTTCCCACAAGACTTAAATATTCATACTGTTCTCAAAAATGTGACAACCTTGATCTCATAACCAACATTCACGTGTATTTCCTGGGAATGTTGCCCACTGTGTAAAAGCTCTCTGTTGTGAAACACACTTTATTAGAAGGTTAGTTTTGCTGGTTTTGCTGCATAGATTGTCATGTGGTCTCTTGCATGTATGTCCTTTTGCTGGGCCTATGCCAGGATTCATTGGCTTAATTTAGAAGATGTACATGGACAGCTTATGCTATTCTCAGCATTGAAATATACTTATGGGACAAATGAGGTGGTTTGTTCAAGACCTGTGTTTATCTGTGGAAGGTAGACCATCTCTACTGCTGTTGGTACAGTATACTTGTTAGAATACAGGAGGTTCTGGTAGGTGTCATCAAGAATTCTGCTTGGAACAAAGGGTTCTTGAAAGCTAGACGTAGTTCAACAAGGTGAGACGGGTTACTTGATGTGGATTTTTTAATGTAGGTAGGCAAGGTTTGATGCAAGGAAACCTGTAAGTCAGGCCTGTAGACTAAACTAATGTTTTCAGACTTCCTCTGCAGAAGAGAGAAGGCAGTGTCAAAGCTGGATGAAATAAATCCCCTCCAAATTTTAGAGTTTGATAAATGGTTGAAATGCGTGTGAAAGCCTAACCTACGCTTGCTCTCAATTTATTTTCATTCCAGGGGCTTTACATAATACAAGGCAGGAGGTGTTGCTGGTGGTAGTGTTGTCTTCAACGTCAGGCTATGCCCTTTATCAGACTTACTGGGTAAGGTTTCAGGGAGTAGGGTTAGATTATGTATGTTGATATCTGGTCTACAATTTGATACTTGTGTGCATTTGCTGATTTGAGCCACTAGAAAGAGTTGCTTCATAAAATCCGATTTTAACACCCGGTTTAGCAAAATTAACAACAAACAAAAAACCACCTCCCTTTATCTTTCTCATGTCTAGTCTTTTATTTGTGTTTTCATAGTTCTAACTGATGGTCTTGGGGGAGGGAAAAAATTAGTTTTTTAGGTTGTCATTTGAACCTTACTGCAGGTATTATTTCCCCGCAGTCATATCTAGCTGAGCTTGTGCTAGCCTTGGTGGTTACGTGAGACTGGAGAAACACTTAAAATTTGGGTGATAAAGTTGGGAAGCCCTGTGTTTGTTTTGTTTTTTTTTTTTTCTTTAAGAGGGAAATAAAAACCACCAAAGCTTCTGAGTCCTACTGAGATAGGAATAGACAGTTGTAGCCAAACGGTTGCTTCGCTGATTCATCTCAGATCGATTAAGCCTTGTTAAGTTAATGCTTTCTCTCTAATTGCTTGCCTTGTTCGTGGAATAGACCAGAAATTGGTGGGTTTAAACAATTGGAAGTTATCAGGAAAGCAGGATTGTGTGCTGAGCTGCTCTGCTGAAGTTCAAGGTCACGTTTCCTGGAAGACCTACATAAGAAAGTTTTGTGATTGTGATATAGAAGACCTCCAGGTACAAACAGCTTTTTGTTCAAGGAAAGCGAACCTGCAGAACAGTTGCCCAGAAAAAGGGCAATTACGCTGAAGTAATTGTTGTTTCCCTAGGCAGCTTTCCCCCTTCAGTTTGGTGTTCTGAATTGTTTTCTTTGTGTCTTCATTCTGTTAGGCAGTGCCACAACTGATATGCTAAGAGTTAATTTCCTGTTTTCTCTGATTGACTTTAGTGCGACGAATGTTGTCTGGTGTTAGTTCATTGTTCTTCCTTGGTGCTTTTTATGTTACTGGGATATCCATCTATCGAAGGCTTTCTTGTATTTTAATTTGGAATTAACGCGTGGAAGACTGACACAAAAGCACAAGGAAATCTCAGCTCAGTTTTCAAGTGTTTTGCAGGCTTCCCATTACTTTTGTTCTGATTGGAATTTCCCTTGTTGAACCTAGGACTTCCTTGACTTTGATTTTTTTGAACTCCCTGGCTATGAGGCAATGACAGCTGATGTTTCGGTTTTCATGCAATGACTTCAGTTTCTTCCCCTCCCTCTCCCTGTCTCCCTCGGAACTCAGCATAATTAGCATCTTTTAACTTAGGCAAATATCATTTTTGTATTTGCACAGAAATCTATCAGTTTCTTTAAATCATAATAGCTCACTTGTCTTGATGTTTTAATATGTATTATACCTTTTTTTGCTTCAATGCATAACTTTATATTTTTCAACTTACAGTTAAAAGTAGTCATCCTACAGGAAAAGAAAAATCAATGAGAAGCCTGTACTTAGACTGAGAACCCCTGCAGAAAGCTTTGATTAGAGAAAAGCTTTAGATCTGACTCTTACACACAATTGTCCATCAGGTGGCCAGTCATTTTGGCATGTACCACTATATACCACAGATGCTAGAGATGGAAAAAGGTCTATTACATCATGTAGTTCATCTTCCAAAATATGTATGTAGTTAATTCAGCAGTGAGACAACTCTGTGCTCTTTTGTCAAAGACTGTTGTCCTTCAAGAGACCAATTCCGATTTTAATTTTGCCACGGCTTTTGATCTGATTGCTTTTAATCACTAATTTTTAATAGATGTGAAGGCTGACGATGAGCCTGCCTTCAGTAGGAATGAGTTAATTGACAGGTGTCCTGAAGTTCCACGTTCTTGGCAGTGGTCCAGGATGACAGAGCAATAATGATTTAGAAACTGTCATTCCTTCCTTGTTAAAGGATTGAAGGAAATCTGCGAAGTTATTAACTACTACTCACCTCTAACAGATTGTGAGAAGATCATTACGGCATCTAATTAGTTGAGATTACCTCCTTTATGCTGAATGTTTTATTTATTTATTAAATTCCTTTGCCTACTGTCTTTTCTTCTCTTTTCCCTTTAATGTTCTAGATGGTTATTCTGGGGATTTGAGTTACGGGATCATGTTCCTGTGTGGTGTAATTAGTACAGCTATTTAAATGTTATCTGGAACCCATTTACTGTATCTCTCAGTTGCTGTTTAGTTCAGTGGGAATGCTTTTATGTAAATCATGGAACGATGATTCTGACTTTTAACAAGATTGGGCTGACTTTAGGGGGCTGAAATGCTTCATCTATGAATAAAAATGCCTTGCTCAACCAAGGATGGAAGAGTATAAAAACTGCCACTTGCCAAAAGTGTATTATGCTGACATACATATACATACAAATTGAATTAGTTCTGGTACTCCTACAGTGGGAAAATTCTCACAGATCCTAAAAAAATAAATAAAAAAAATTAGGGGAAAGCTGTCACACAAGAAATTTTCCTCCCAACTTGCATTCTCTTTGTTAAACTGGGACAATGTTCCTTGAGACCTTACCCTTTTTGGAGTAGGCTACGATTTCTACATCTCTCTGACTCTTCAGCTGGACTTGGAATATTTGGAACTGATCACTTGGTGGGGAGGGTGCAGATTCTTTCCTTTTACTTCCTTCTCTGTCATTGCTTAATGAATGTCATTCTTTTTATGGTTAGGGGTTACTTGCACTTCTGTGGTGACCTAATGGCTTTCATAATGATTCTGGTTGCTTTTAGGCTTCTCTGGAAGATTCTGTCCTAATCTTATTGGATTTTACAAGCAAATGCATTTTTTTTCTCCCATTCAAATAAAAACAACCCTTTCTTTCCCCTACCCCTACTCTAGTACAGACCTTTTGCTATCTGTTACTTTGATGGTGAATCTTGAACTTTTATTTTTCAATTATTTGAAGAAAATAATTGAGGGTCTCTCATCTTTCATATATAAGCAAGTAATCTAGTTTTTTTTTTTTTTCCAGTAAGATGGGCTTCTGACATGTTGACCGAGGGAAGATTAATAAATTGTGGCTTGTGTTTGTGTCTCTCAGTTTTCAGCCTGGAGTGTGAGCTTGTGTCACTTTGCTCTGTCATAAATACTGTGTTAAATTACAGCAATTTTTTTTTAAGAAACTGTTTGATTTTTTGCCAGGGATTCCTGAGCCATCTAGTAATAGTTTCAGGGATCCTATTCCTTCTCTGAAAATCAGTGCCAATTTTGGACTGTGCAGCTGTCCCAGTTTCCTTTTCATTAATTTTCACTGTGGGAATCAATGTTTGTTGTTGTCCAGTGTTTATTATATTAGCTTACTAAATGTCAGCTGTTTCCTTCCCCAAAGGGATTTTGCTTTAATTTTTTTCCCCTGTAATGGGAAAAAAAGAAAAAGTAATATCTGTCAGAGGAGATCTGGATATGGTAAAGCAGTATGAAGTGGCATTTATCTGACTGCTCCAGAAAGGATCCTTCTGTTATTCCATACAGTACTGCATAGTTTTAAGCTCAGCTGGTCTGCATAATAGGGGAGAGCCTCTCTGCTAAGCCAAGCAACTTCTTTTGCTGCAAAGAGCATGTGAAGCATGTATGGTAGTAGATTATCACAATTATCAAGTATCAGTACCGACATAGTATTTGTCCATGGCCTTTTCCACCTTAACCTAAGGAAAGCCTGTTTTGTGACTGTCAGTCTGCTCCTCTCTCTGAGAAGAATTGGGGTTAACAGTTTATTAATAGTTTGTGTTGTACATAGACCATCACAGATCTGCTCTGGGTTCTTGTTAAGCTTTTATTTTCTTTTCAATTTTATGTGACGTGATACTACTTTTTCCACTAAGTTCTTCCGACATAGTGTTGGAAGTAGGCATCTTTCATGGGGTCTGGATTTTGACGAAGTTTTTTTTAAACAAAAAGTTGTTTTTTTTTTATGCTTAACCAATTAACCCAGTCTTTACAGAACATGGAGATTTTTTTCTCTTTAACTGTGAATATTTGTGTCCTGGCCAATAGCTGTTTTAGGACTTCAGCTATCCACTGTAAAAAAAAAAAAAAAAACAGTGACTTGCACTTATTCTGCCCTTTGAGGTTTTGAGTGTTACAGTGAATAAAGGGGGAGATGGGAGTCTGGGAAAACCTAAACCTGTATGTGTATCCATAGTGGGAGAGAATTCCTTTACGTGTTTTGCTTTTAACTACCATTTAAACATAATGGGCGTGAGTGCTTAAATGTTAATTCAACTCTACTGTAAAGTATTTGGACAATAGTAACATAACCTGCAAATAGGTTTTTTGAGACAGCAAGTAATTGATTTCCTTTTTATTATTTTAGTTCTGTTTTCCTGTTTCTTGTCCTCTGTGTTTCTTCCCAGCTGAGTACTATTATCATCCTTTTTGGTGTGTGGTTACTTGGGGGTGGGGGTGGAAGAAGGGGATCAGTGGGGTTGTCGATGGGTAGTTCCACAGATGATCAGCTGTCCAAAAATCCTAGCAACTTCTCTGATAAGTGCAAGGCCTTGAGGTTAAAACTTGGGGGAGAAACATGAAAATGACTTGTACCCCAGCATTCAGTTCAGTCAGTGTGTTCAGTGTGTAAGGACAAAATAAAATGATCTTGAGAAGATAGCTGTGGGTTTTCACCTGAAAACACCGAGTGCTCAGAATTGGTAAAGAGAAATTACTGCATTACACAGGACACATGAGGGCAAGCCCAACTCTGTGAGCCCAAAAGTGGGCAAGAAGTCAAAGAAGCTTGGATAATAATTAGTTCTTTTCCTGCAGGTATATATAAAAGAGTACCTAAATTTTAGGCTCCTCTTAACTCAGACTTGAGAGTTGATGAATGTATTTGAACGAATTCTTCTTTACTGAAAAGCAAGCTTCTCATAACGGAAAGGACTGCAACCTTCCTGTGATGCACCTGGTACTGGACTTTCTGTGAAAGATGCATGGATGGGCTACATCTGAAACTTTGTACAGTAGGATAAGAATCACAGCTTGAGTAGGTTTGATTTTTATTTTTTTTAATCCTACAGAAGAGAGCAGCTGGCTAAGATCTGTGGAAGTCAAGCTTCCAGCTCTGCTCCTTTTTTGCTGATGCCTTGTGTTGAACTCTTCCTGGAGGATGAAATGTCTCTTGGCACATTTGTTGCCATCTGCTGTTTGTCTCTGTTGATAAGGCTTAGTTAGCAGTTTTCCTAGGAAAGTGCATAACATAGTTTCAAAAGGCGCTACGTTTACCTGTTGCTGTGGGAATAGGCAGCCCCTGTTCTAAATGTTTAACTTTTCCAGCTGGTACATACCACTACTGTTTCAGATGACTAATGTGAAAAATGATAATTGAAACTAAGTCTGTTACATAGCAAGCTTTAATTAGTTAAACTGCTTCATACTCGTTTACTGTTGGTGCTAATGCTCTTGAAATTAATTGGTACAAAAGGGGGTTCAAAGTTGATATGCAGTCATTACTGTTATAATGTGTTAGATTACTATGTAACTTGGCTTATTAGGTGATTTCCTTCTCGATTATTGCTGCAAGTTAACAATGCTGGAGTAATTATCTTACAAACAATAGTTTTGCTCATGAGACAGATGCAGCCTGAGTCTTCCTGTGGAGTTCAAGTGCCTGCTGTATCCTAGCTAATAGGCAAGGGAAGGCGTTCTACCTATGTCACGCAGCAGCAGATGGGGAAGATTTTTAGAAACTGGGGTAGCACACTTTCAGCCCTTCTATTATGCTAATAAAGTTTTTGTGTGAGAGCGATAGCAGTGTCAATAGCCATAATCTATCAATGACATCAACTTCTGGCATGTGCAAGCGATCAAAGCAAACACAGAATGCCCTTGTGTGCATAGCTGGACAGTATAAACCAGTTGCTACTAGAGTGAAGGTCATTTCTCATTTTCCAAGAACAGATTAAATATCTAGCGTACACATTCATTAAACTTTTTTTTTGAACAGAAGTTAAGATTTGGCTAAAATGGGGAATTTTGAGTCATGGCAGTTTATGGACTCCACAGGAATTTAACCCCCAAATAGTTACACTGTTGTATGTCAGTGGTGTACTATAGAAGAAATAATAAATTTACTGAATTAATATTATCTAGTTACTACAAAGCATTATTGGTTTAAGCAATACATGCTTAATACCTAAATTTCTATTAAAGATGGTAGGGCTCATGTCAGAAATAAGTTAGAAGTGAAGATGACTCCTTTTTTCCAGAGTTGAAAAAGGGAAAATTTCAATTAGAAAACTGTGGAAGTATGTGGCAGCATGACTGAGAAGTGCCAAAGTACACCCCTTGCTGGCCACTCTCCAGAACGCCCTCAGGAGGACGTTCAGGTGCTGAATCTCCAGATTTCTAAGTGTCTTGGTCTGCGTTCTGATACTATTTGAAGTCTTTCTTTACAGCCAGCATGCAAATCTTTATTTAGGACCATCTTTCAGGAACTGCAAACAGCAAATCAGGTATTTATTTCATGCCAGTAAATTCCTGTTTCCAGGAATTAAGAAGCCTCGCTGCTAGATCTCCTTAATTTTCTCTCTCTCACTTACGTTCTTAGAGACTAAGATGAACAGATTCAGAAGTGTACTTTGTGGATGGACATGTTTCATGTGTGAATTTTGAAGATGTCACTCTCTTTGAAGTGAAAAGAGTGATTACACAGTAGACTGCTCAGTATGTTTTATTAGAAGCATCTGTGGAATTTTACAATAGATAGCTCTTTGCAGCTCTAGCAATCTTGCACTTCTTGAATAGCATCAGCTTACAAGTTAGAATCTGGAGTATGCGGCTACATTGTGAAAATGGTAGAAACTGCTATGCATGCAGTGGGTCAGCTTAATGGGAACGGTTCTGAAGACACAATTTTCCGTTGGGTATTTTAAGCTATTAAACTTACTGCTTAGGGACTTTTTTCTTCCAGTCTTCAATATTTACAGTTATGACATTTAGTTCTCTTCTGAAAGTTACTGCAGTTGCCCAGAATAAAAAAGATGAAGAGTGCAAAAAAAAACCACTATTCTCATGACTTTCTTATAACCATTACTCTTCAGGTGAAGAGTTACAAATTGGGAGCTACAGGATACTGGAGCTTAATTCACACGCAGCCTGTAAAGAGGGAAAGGGAGAGGGGGACTTAGGTGCCTGTTTCAGTTCTTTAACACCTACTTTTCTTATTTTTTATTCCTTACTGAATACTTTGTTAAATCATTACACTGTAGATGTGATTCTTCTGATGGTATCTATCAAACACCTCTATCTGATAACAGAGGATTCCTCAGCAGTGGATTCATTTTGATATTTCAACGTTGAAACCAAGTTTGCGTGTTCAAGTCTACTAAAATTGTTGGTGTCATGTGTCTAATAACCCATCTGCCTGAATGATGATAAAGCCTCCTACTTAGTCTGTCTACCTCGAGGGAATAATCTAGGAGCCATCCTGACAGTAGTGCTCTGAGCCAACAAAATACATTTTTTTTTCCCCAGGAGTTCCCTTTGAAACATGAATTATTTTTAAGGCAGCAGTGGTAGGGGCCCTGAAACCTTTAGGGAACATACATTTAGGATGTCTGACTATCTGCAGTTTATGGGTACAACGAGGAACAAGTATCTATCTCAGATTGGCCATTGAGGCTTGTGAAGGTAAAAAAACCAACCAAACAACAACAAAAAAAATGACAAAAAAAAAAAAAAAACACCCCTTGCTGAATTTAAATGGAGCCATATAGGATTATATGATGTATGTTTTTAGGGGGCAGGGGTAGATGACTTGGGCCTGGATTTCTTAATAGACCTTTTTGCCACGCGGTACATTGCACACTGCTTCAGTTTTGCTCTGCTAAGTGTTGAAGCACTCGTGTTGTAGGGATTTTCTGCTGTGGCAAAGACCATCATGCAGTAAGAGGGGCAAAGAAGCAAAATTCTGTATATGTCTGATGACCCTAATGTGTGTGGTTCAGTTTGCCATCTGTTATTCACCTCTTCCTCCTCTGTCTCACAAATCCTCTTATGTGATCAGTGTCTTGTGTGTGTTGGTGCAGATTCGATGTCACTGCAGTTGGCATTATAAATGAGCCACGCTGGATTCTTAAACTTCATGAGAATGAAGCTGTGGAGAGATGCAACTCTATGCAGCTGTTGGGTGGATTTCCCAACATTTGAGTTAAATCAAGATCATACATCTTGCTTCTAAAAGTTACATTGTTACTCAGCTTGAAGGTACAGGTATGAAGTAGAGCCTGTTAGTAAAAGGGGGGCCACAAAAATGATGATGAGATTGTATCACCTCTCCTTCAAGGAGAAGTTGAGAGAACTGGGACTGTCCAGCCAAGAGGAGAGGAAGCTCGGAGTGAGTCCCATCAATGTCTATAAAGACCTGAAGGGATGGTGCCAAGAGGATGGAGCCAGGCTCTTTTCACTGGTGCCCAGTGCCAGGACAAGAAGCACTAGGCACAAACTGGAGCACAGGAGGCTCCCTCTGAGCACCAGGCAGCACTTCTGTGCTGTGCGGGTGATGGAGTGCCGGCACAGGCTGCCCAGAGGCTGTGGGGTCTGTGGAAAAAAAAAAAAGTGGACAAAAATTGGTTGCTGAGTGGAAGTTGAGAAGCCAGCGTTCGTTGCTGAGACAGTACTGGGGAAGGAGGGAGAGAGAGGGAGAAGGAGAGGTCATGTTAGTCTTAGTGGTGCAACAGACAAATCACTTAGACCTTTTTCTGTGGAGGAGATGTTTTCTCTTTGATTCAGAAGCCATGCATGGGGACAGGGAGGTGTGTAAAACTGGGCTCAAGCGGAGGTACCTTTGTGGAGAGGACCCTGTGAGGCTGGTGGCTGACAGCAGTGCCATCACTAAGGGCTGTGCTGTCACACTGCAGTGAGCACAGTGCTCGCTCTGTCGTGTAGCAGGATGTGTCTTCTGGGGGTAGTGGTTGGCCACAGACTTTTCTTCAAGTGCAGCAAAGCATTATACTGCTAGTGGCTGAACCCCCAAGGAGAGTTCCCCGGAGTTTGTTACAAACTTCTCCTTCTTCAGACTCTGTTAAATCCTGAGACAGTGGGTGACTTGAAAAAGGTGTGCTCTTTGGGTCTTCGTTCTTGTCTGTAGTTCAAGGTAATGTTCATATCCTTACAAAACTCAGACTCTTCTGGGGATGTGGTAAGTATCCCTTTTGCTAATGTGTTCATAAATGTGAATCACATCTTTTTATTCAATGTTATTTAGATTAACCGTTCTGGGTGATTGTTTAAAAAATACTTCTTATGAGCATCGGCTTATTATATCCCTTGCATAGAAGAATGTCGAGGTTTTGGTATCTTTTTAGCATGTGCTTCTGAACTGATAGGTAGACTTTAGGCCTAATTTGTGACTTGCATAGGTTTTGGTACAGGATCAAGGTGTGATGGTATATTTCTTGATGTAAAATAGCTTTTATAACCGCTGGACTCGTGCGACTTTAATTTGCAGAGTTGTGGAACAAAAAATATTTCAAATTGATTTGTGTGTGCGTCACTAGGTTTTGTGGATAATATTTTTGTATATCAAAAACTCCTAGCATAGTAACTAGTAGGAAACCACCCTGTAAAAGACATGATCTTCAGTGTATGAATGAAGTTATGACTTCAGACAAAACTCATCTTTTGTTGGACTGTGTTGCCACTTACATTATCAGTACTTAATTTGAAACTGTACAATTTTTTGTAAGATAAAACAACATGCCAGTTGGATTCAGTTTCACTGAGGACAACTCATTTCCTTTAAAACTGTCTTCATGTACAAGTTGACTTTATTGATTTAAAAATACAAATAATCCCCTCTTGCATCAAAACTGTATGATAGATGTGACTGAGAACAAATGCTTGTCAACCTGATTTTAAGTTTCTTGCGTCTTCCCTGCACCTCTAGCAACCTGTGCTGGCAATCTTTTGAAAAACACTGGGGCCCACGCACCTTGAAATTTTGCTACAAGTGGCTCACTGGAGATGGCAACGTGTGCAGGCAGTTCTGTCTGTCTTGCCCAAGAGAGCCTGTCCTTAGCATGCTCACTCTGACCACACTGTCTTCTCCACGATGGGCCTGATCACACAAACATGGAGAGACAGGCCATGTGGAGCCCGCACGCGATCAGGCTGTAATCCTCACAACTGTTGTCTTTCAGATACTCAGCAGACGTGCTTTATGTCAGGTTCCAGTGTATTTTTGTTAGACTGCTAAAATTCAGAGTGGCCTGGATGGATGGCATGTCCTTATTCAATTGTCAGAGAGACCTGAGGGTGAGAACCAGAGGTTCTTTTACTCCAACCATACTAGAGGCAAAATCTAGAATAAAGTTGCTATAATTCTGTAACTTCATTTTTTTTCTCCTTCCATATCCTTCCTTTTCTTTTACCTTAAGATACTGTTGTCAGGCATTAATTCTTGAGGTGATGCTTTGACTTGTATGTATTAGCATATTGTTATAGGATAATTTAACCATGTCACTGTAGCATATGATGTTTCAGATACTGATTGTTTGACTTTTTTTTTTTAGGTAGGTCTTTTGTGGTTTTGCTTTTGTTTTCAGTGTTCAGAATAGTAAGAAAGAATAAATAACTAAAGGAATTAATGAAGAGCTAATGACTTACAGAAGAAGCATATATAATAAATACACATACCTCCTTAATGGGGAGAAAAAAGGCAGAAACGAAGATGACATTGACTCTAGGGATGGGTGGTGCTTTTTTGGCAGAGGGAAAATTTGGAGCAGTTCTTAAGTACTTTTACATGTGTAAGGAGACTGGAGGCCTCTTGGACAACTGGATTTTGTTTCTTGCTGATTTTTCTTCCCTACAAATTCTTATTTGTCGTAATAGCTCTCCCCCCACCCCTTTTTTTTCTAAAGTGTTAGATGTCTTTACTTCCAAAGCATTGACTTTTTGTGTTTCCAGTCACTTTCCAAATTTATAATCGCCACTCCTTGGGTTTTTGGCCTGTCTGGTTGAGTACTATGTTGCTTACAAATCTGGGGGGAGCCCTGAATGAAGTTCCCAGAGGCGTTGTGTAAAACTCAGCTCTCGCTTCGGCCTGAGTTAAAATGGCGTGCTTGAGGTGAGGGCAGGTTGCGAGTGGAGGAGCGGCCGCTGGTGAACACTGGGGCTGACCAGGTGTCAGGGCAGCAGCACCCACCTGGCTGCTCCAAACTGGCTTTTGGTTCAAGAGGCCCGAAATGGGAGATGCTGGCCAGTTCCTGTTTCCCTTTCTGAAGACGAAGGGGAATGCAAAGCAGATCCCGGTTTGTCAGCGAGCTTCGGGAGCTCCTTGCAGCGTGTTCGGTGCTGCTGGCCGGAGGAGCCCCTCGCTGCATGGGAGCGAGGAGCTGCCTTTCCCCCAGGAGGGATGTGTTTTGTTCGGAGGTGTCTCAGGACATCCCAGCCATTCTGTTCTCGCTGGGCTACGTTCAGCAGCAAGCACATGCCTGAGTGCTCATTTTATTCTTTCTGCTGCTCTTACAGCATGGCGGAGGCCCTCACTAACCGTTCCCTAACGAGCCAATGGGTATGTCACTTGTGGCCTAACCCTGTGGGAGCAGATGGCTGAGGCAGCTTGCGCCACCAAATGAAATTTTAAGCAATTTATCTGTCCAGTGCATTTCCTTGTGGGCATTCGTGTTGTTTTGGCAACCCCTTCCACCATCCGTCCATGTGTCGATGCCTAAGCCGTATGTTACCGCTTACCCTCTTGCTTTGAGTTGCCATTTCCTAGCTTTTTGCCCGTGCGTATAGAACATAATCTCGACAGGCCGCAGTGTCCTTGAACCTGCCCTCCCCTTTCCACAGCGAAGAATGAGAAGCCTTTGAGCAGCTTAAGTGTCGGCTGACTCGCAGCTGACAGGAAACCGATCTGCCGCCTGGCCCCTCTCGGCGCAGGCTGGCTCGCCGCTGGTGGCATGCGGCCGGGGCCGCGGTGGCAGGGTGACAACCAGGCTCCCCCGGCCCGCAACACACCACACAGACCCCACGGGGGCTGCTGGGGTGAGCGCTGTGGGTCGGGCAGTGTGCTGGATCCCATCCCCTTTTCGCCCCGGCCAGGTGGAGTTCAGCTTCGGACATGGTCAGAAATGGCTCTCTTTCCCAAAACGTTGCAGCCGCTGCCACAGCTGTCTGTCCTGTCAAAGCCGTGGCTCATCTCAGGGTTAAAGGTTGATGAAAACTGCAGCTAACATGAGATGATTGATGGTGGAAAAACTAATTAGCGAGCGAGAGCAATTAATTTGATTGCGTGTAGCTTGGTTTCTCCTCCAGGTTTTGAAGAATTTTGCTTGGGAACAGCTATGTTATCCATTTCTTTGTTTATAATTGAGGTTAGGGATGTGTTTTCAGGAGGAAAGATGGGATGACACTTCATAGGCAACGCTTGCATTTAATCCTAAGGAATCCCTGCGTGATCTCCAAAGGGTAGCAGGATTCTCCGAGCTTGGGGGTGGAAGTGCCAGTTTTCTTCATGAAGCTCTCAGGTGAGGTACCTTGTGGTAGAGGTGGGGGCTCATTGTCCGTGCTCCATGAAGGAAGGTGTTTTTTGGAGTTAAGGAGGAAAAAGAGCTCCTAGCATTAAAAGGTTGTCCTGGTAGTGTTACTTGGGCTTATTCAATTGCTGATGACAAGACAATGTGTTTCCACTTTGGTCCACGCTGCTGAAGCGTAATATAATTATTTGTATTAGACACCAGCCACCTGTTAATATCGTTCTTGTAAAGGTCATTGTGTGGTGCCTTGCTGTCTGAATTTAACGGCCCTGGATCAGGTTTGTTGGTCACTCCTTTGTGTGACACCAGACAAGTGTTTGTGGGGAAGGAATGTGAACCCGATACCCGGCCGGACGGGGGAGCCGACCGGCTTCTCCCAGCTATTGTTGGGCCACTGGGCCTGGGCTGGTAACAAGTCATGTATGTGTGGTGCAACAGACGTAAAGAATAAATTTCCCAAGAGAAACAGGCGGGTGGATATAAGCACAAACTTCTTGGTTGAGGAGGGGCACGACTCAGCCAGGCCTGACCCGGGCTGCCACCGGAGGGGAGGGGAGGGCAGGGGGTGCTGCCCCACCGGCTGGCTGCCCTGCTCATGCTATGAAAGAAAGTGAGGTGGAGATAATGTAACTGCGCCTGGTGACAAGGGGTGGATGCTTGATCAGTTATTTTTAAGCATGTGGCGTTGGCAGTTCGCTTTAATCCTGGTGTTGGATTCACTTATTAATGTCTGTACAGTGACCTGAAAACGCAAAGCGGTGGCTAATTGAGAAACGTTGACCTTGTTAGCTGACAACTCTTAACTAATTTTGGTCAACATAAGGGCGGTGCGTGTTTAGCTCGAGCTTTCGCCCTTCCTACCTGACCTGGTCTCACCTTCTGGGACAGGTGGGCGCCAGGTAGGACTTGCTGGGGATGATCTCCTTCCCTGTCGGCACCCTGCCTGCGCCCGGGGAAGGCAGCAGATGCAAGTGGCTGCTGCTGCAGGGGCTCAGCTGAATGACTTTGCTTTCAAATTTCCAGAAAATGAAAGCCTCAGCTGCCAAAAGAACAAAACAAAGCACCTGGTTTACCACATGGCGGAGGACATTCCAGCGCTCGCAAAGAGGGCGCGTTGGCTTTAAGCCATCTATATTCCAGTGTCATTAGTAACTGCTACTAACAGGCGGATTGAATTGCTGGCTGAGAAAGAGCAAGGGCTTTTAGAGTCGTCGCTGCAATTGAAAATATTCATATGGAGAACTCCATTACCGCCAATTTTATGAGGAATGAGGATCTCATTTTTTATTGGTTGCATATTTCAAACCATCGGAGCTTCATTATGCATGTGTAGATAGCTCATTGTGTTTGTTTGGAATAGGTCATTAGGGTCTTCAAGCATTCTGGCTTTATAAAAATCTAATTGATTATTTCTGCCCTGAAAGAGTTAATGAAGGATCACTCATGGCTTTTAATTTTCAGCTAATTAAAAAGAAGTGCATGAAAGGCTGTTTTTGCCTTGGCACTCATAGCTAAAAGTGCCAAATATAGGGTTGGGATATTTTTTTTTTGTGGGTTTGTTTTTTTTCTTTTTGAGTTAAAGGGTGAGGAGGAGGGGGAAAAGTTACATGTAAACCATTTAGCCATTAACCTAATGCGGTGGATTTATAAATCCTATTACTATAAGCCCTTTTCATTTCCACTGAGGCCTGACGTGTGCTTGATCCTGCTAATGTAAAATTCATTCTGTCTAAGCGATTACTGAAGGAAGGCACTTTTAGTCAATTTTAATCAGATTGCTTGAAACTTGCTTGAACGCTGTTGTTAAGTAAGATGTGGACACAGTTTGGCCATGTCTTAATTAGCCTTACAGAGCATTTAGACTAGGAATCAATCAGCGAACCTTTTGACACCTAATACTTTTTGGGGGGGGGGGGGGGGGGGGGGGGGGAAATCCAGGCTGACGGTTGAAAATACAGGGCTTGGAAGCAAGATTAGGATTGTAATTTGGCATTCTTGTTTTATGGTATGCTTGGCAATCCCTCACAGTGTGCAAGGCCTTTATGATGCAGCCCTCATCGGTGTGTCAGTGTTGAGGCCGGTGGGGTGCTTCCCGTAGCCCATCATAAATTCGTGTCTCCCCAGCAGGAGCAGCAATTGGAGTATTTTTCTGAAGCTGCTTCTGCTCCAAGATAGATCTGTTATTTTGGCGGAGGGGGGCAGGGGACAGCTGATCTTAAAACATTGTACCCTCCTCCTCTCAGGCCTTTACTGGCAATGACTGAAGTGGATTCATGAGACAGCTATGCTTTTGGATGGAGCTGTCCCTGTTTTTCTAGAGGGAGACGTTAGTGTGGAAGGTGTCTGCCTCGTAAGCCCCTCATCTATAGCTTGCTGTTGAGATCAGAAGTGCTTTTTGTGAAACGTCATCCTTTGAAAGAAATAAACTATCTGTCTGTTTTTAATCTTCCTCCTAGATCATTACCTTCCTAATGGGCTTGGCTCTGACACGAGCCTCACGCTGACTTTCATTCCGTGTTAGTTTACCCAGTTGTGAAAACTTCTTACTGTTATCATCAGGCAGATTTTTGTTTTCTTAGGAGCAACTTTCGGATATTTTCTCTTAATGTACGAACCACTTCCTTTTATTACCAAGACGTTTGGAGAACTTGTATCCTTAAAACAATCCTGTAGAAGTCTTTCTTGGTAATGTTTTTCTACTGTTGCTTAGGGTGTGCTCTATAGCACAGTGCAAAGCTTTGGGAGAAAATGGTGCTTGAAGGGTATGGGAAATAATACCATTTAAAAGCATAGACAGCAGATGATCTCTCAATATAGGCAACGTAATTTGCAGATCTCTACTGCGTGCAGTGCTGGGGGCATGACGCTGTAAGCAGAGACCCTGGTTGAAGACAGGCCCCGATAAACAGCCTTGTAGACTGGGGTTTTTGTTCTGCTGATGCATGAAATTACCTACCTGAAGATTTTGTTTTTAACCTTGGAAATTCAACCACCAGTGGTGTCAGCAAATTCTTCTCAAAAGTCAATCTAGAAGTCTGTATGCTACCAGGCTTTGTAGGTTGTCTTTATTACTTGACTTCCAGGCAATTTAAGTATCTTTTCTCCTCTATCTAACCTGTTAAATTACCTCTCTCTCTCTCTTAGGGTGAGTGTACCTCATTTATTCAAATATTACTTGATGATATGACTGCAAACACATGTGGAAGAGAGCGGGAAACATGTTTTTTTTTTGCTTGATTTGAATGCCTCTTTGTCTTCTGTTTTCTCTTTCGTACTGTTACTGTTGGTCTGCCAGGTGTGCCTTTTTGAATGAAAATGAGAAACTTATTTAGTGTAGAACTCTTCCAGTGTTGTTGGGGAGGCTTATTTGAAAAGCTTTGAAATTAGATGTTAATTACCTTTCTCCTCTACTGGATAATCTTCTATACTTTAACAGAGTAAGAATAATCTTCTATACTTTAATCAAATAAATATTCAGATACTTTGAATTTGCTATATTTCAGCTTTGTGACAGTTTTCTTATCTGATAGATTGTAGCAGAGCAACTGTTCTTGAAAAGGGAAAACTGAAACGGAAAAATTGTAGTAGTTCAGGTGGATGGGATGTCTGATCCATTACAGACACACAGTTAACTGTAGTTGATCTGAATAACGGAGTGGTAATAGGCTAGTAGATGAACTGATGAACTGTCAAGATTCACTTCAGCCTTTTTTTCTTTCCCTTTTTTTCTTTAAGATTGTAGCTGCCAGTGTGTATGATCATAAGCTTGAGGAAGATGTAATAAATTCTGTTCTACGTAATATTTTAGGATATTTTTATTGACCTCTGTCAGATTGTGGTGGGTTCATTACTTTGAGTCTGAAATTATCATCTTCCTATAAATGATTGTGTGTACATATGGTCAAAATAAATGTCTAGGTTAATAAACATAATGGACCTAAGGATACACTGCCTGTAGCATGACCTGTAAAAGGGAACAGATGTCTCTTACTGGCCATATTTTATGTATATTTCCTGGGAAAATCTCTTGTTTTGCAGCTAATTGGGTCATGCTAAAATTAGTGTTACCTATGCCAGAAAGCAGTGATATCTCTTCATTGTCATGGAGGCTGGTCAGCAGTTTTTTTTTTCCAAGCAGATTTAATGTCTTTTTGAATAAGTTAAAATATATATTTATATATATTTTTAGTACTTGATGTTCTTCCGCTCTCTAAAGGAAATGTATGTAGACTTCTTTTATGGTCGTTGTGTTGTTTTAATGCTAAGACTGTTTTGTTTTTTAAGTTCAAACCAGGTCTTAGAGTGTGAGAAAATTCCTACAGAGATTTCCATTCCTATACTGGATCCCTATCATTCCTTATGTTTCTTTTTTTTAATGTGTTTTAGCCACCTGCAATAATCTAAAGGCATTAAAAAGCAGTTTGGATTTTAGTCATTTTGTATCAATAACACCAGTGGACAAAATCAAGCACTGTTGACCAGTGCTTGTGGTTAGATTATTATGTTGGCACTAAAACTTCTCTCAAGACCCTGCAGGTCTCATTTCAGACATGATTTTAATGAGTATATTGAATGACTGCTGTGACAATAATGTAAATTAGTACTGGTGCCTTCTATTGAAACTGAAAAGTAGGAGCAAGAGTGAGCTTTGAAAGAAGGCTTCTCTGGCATATGAGTGAAAGCTGAGATTTTTATTAATGATTTAAACTCCAGTAACAAGAAGTAAGAGAGCTCGTTAGGTATGTTTTCAGATTAAACAAAACCTTTAGGTTGTGATGTTCTTTCTTTAACTGAATTTGTGGGATGAAGAATTTAAATGAAAATTTCCAAAGTCAAAGATTGATTGAGTTAAAGTATGTAACACAAAATCAATCCTGTCAAATTGTAGGGAAATAAGAGATTTATAAACATTGTTAATGTTTTAGAAAGCTAGTTTTGTGCAAATGTGTTTTGAATTCTTTACAAATGAGATAACAGTAGGTCTAAATGACAAATTAAGGATTTAAAAAATAATCAGCATGCCTCTCTTGCAGTAATGGATTTATGGAGGTAGTATGCTTTAGTTGCGTTTGTAATTAATTTTTTTCTATCATTAGAACAGAAATGTATTCCTGTTGAGCAATATTGTTTTAGGTGAATTATGTAGATTGAACGAGTGGTAACACCCCACTACTTTAATCTGATGGGTGGCTGAAAGTCAGTTTTTAGTTTGGGTTCCTAGAGGGTCACGTTGAAAGATTAAATACATTTGTTTGTTTTCCTAGTCTTAATATTTCCATTCTCTGTACTACTAACAAACAAATCCATATCCTGTGGTATCATATAATGACATCTTAACCACTTGGTTTCATTAGCAATAAAGCCGTACTGCTATTAGTGTGGAATCTCTAAATACTGAAATGGGCTGTACATGCAGTGCTTAACAACAGACCGATACGTAAAAGTAACTTCTGAAATGGTCATTTCTTTGCATGAGTCCAAAGTCCTCAAAAATTAAATCGAATGCTTTGATAAGCCTCTAACTTTGTTCTGTTTTTAAAAGCAGTGCAGGTGTCCTCTGTTGTGAGGCTGTTGAATACACAAATAAAATAGGTATTAAAATAATAATAATATATATATATTATAATAATAATATATATATATTATAATATATTATATATTATAAAATAATAATAATAAAAAAAGGTATTAAAAATGCTGTGGACTGCTATTTCAGGTTTGTTGTTTAACCAGTTGACCATTAACTGAGGCAGTCTTGAAGACTGAAAAGAAGGTGGTCCCTTTCAGGAATCTGGTGTCACAGAGCACGTTCCTGTTTCTACGAGAGCCCTGTAACATCAAATATTGTTCCATACACAACTCCTTTAAGTGCTTGTAACATGCTTGCTGTTGTGGATGTGGGGATAGGCAGTAGTTTCCATTGGCATGGACTCTTTTTTTTCCCTATATCTCCTTATAGGAAAAATCTGGAAATTGAAGTTGCCCCAACACAGTCTGTAGTTCCTCTTGCTGACTTACAGCAGCAAGCCCTGTTTAACAGGCAAGTTAGGATTGTTAATTAGTAATTTTCTTTTGTAGTAAGTTTAAAAGTAGAAAAACAAACTTTTTAAATTACTTCTATTTTTTTCTTCCATATTAAGATCTTAGTGCCTGACAGAAATTAGCCATATAGCTTAAAACCACCTGGTAGCCCACTATTTCTGACATTGTTCGTCTGTCAGAAGCATTGCTTTTTTAAGGGCAAGGAGGTCTTTTATGTGCTCAAGAACTCCGTCTTTTCTGGGGGGGAGTGGGGAGCAGACAGAATTCAGGAAGCTCATTTTAAAGAAATGACCTAAAAAGACTGGCTGACTGGCAGACGTGCTCAGAAGCTCTTTCTGTCTGTGTCCAGGTCAGCTTCATCAACTGCTGTACAGAGGTCACGCTGAACAAATAGGAAATCTGATTGAGACTTCACGTTATTAACCATGCATGTTCCTAGTTGTCTTTTCACATCCTTGGAGCAATCACTAGGTCTTGCCTGAAGCAGAAAAGGTTAAATGTCCCACAGAGAGTTGAAAACGGATTTATTTCCCTGATACCACCTAAGAAGGCAGTTCAGAGTTGCCACAGGGGCTAGCCTGAAGAGACTGAAGGAGCCCCAGCAGTACAGTGGCTGGTCTTTGGACGCACTGGAGGTGGAACTTGCCCTACTCCTGTTTTTACACTACTTTGATCGGTACCAAATGTGACTGTGAGTTTCTGAGACTTCAGTGATGCTTATTTAGTCCTGACCGGGTACCTTGGTAAAATTTCCATTTGTTACCAGTGCTTATTTCATGCACGCTGAATTTCTTTATCTGTTGTAACCAGCAAAGATGGCACGATGTCAAAAGACTAAGGTTTCTCTACTTGAAGCGACAGTTTTTCCTGGTCTCCAGTACTTTGTGTGTATGCTTCTACATGACAAAAGACTTGTTCAGTTACTACTTTGATGCAGCAAGATTCATCTTAGAGCAGATTCTTTTTTTTTTTTTTTTGCCTGTTTGGGCAATCCTAAAATTTGTTTTTGCTATATACTTTACTTATTAAGATCAATTCTGGTCGCTGTAGCAGTCTGTGTACACCAGATTGTTCTCTTACATTTCACATTTGAGTAGCTCAGGGAAACCTGAACATCCCAGTAGAGTTAGGAAGCTGAATGTACAGCAATTTCTCCTTCCTTAATCAAAGAGGCTTATAATGTATCAGATCTGGAGTGAATATTTTGGATGCTTTCAGAGTGCTCCAACTCCCATGATTACCTTTGTGGTCCCGTGTCATACTTCCTTCAGTACGCGCGCATCCTTACTGTACCAGGGAGCTCAGCTGAGCCCAGCACCCCACATGGGTCTCACCAGTGCTGAGCGAAGGGCAGGGATCACCTCCCGTGGCCGGCTGGCAACATTACCTCACGCAGCCTAGGGTACCCTTGGCCTTTTCTACCCCTGGGTTACACAGCTGGCTCATGGTCAACACAGAGTCTGCCAGGATGGCCAGGTCTCTTTCTGCACAGCTGCCTTCCAGCTGGCCAGTCCCAGAGCCTGAGGGGTTGTTCCTCCCCTGGTGCAGGGCTTGCCGTTGCCCTTTGTTGGACTTCATGAGATTCCTGTAGACCAGAAGATATCTCCAGGCCATTGAGGCTCCCCTGAGTGGCAGCACAGCCGCCTCGCTCTCCTCCTGGTTTTGCACTGCCCACAGACTTGCTGAGGGCATGCCCTGCCCCATCGCCCGGACACCTCACGGCCCCGGACCAGCATCCAGCCTCACACGGCCACCTGCAGCTGGCCTCCGGATGGACCTGGTGCTGTGGGTCCCAGCCTTTTGAGCACAGCAGGTCAGCCAGCTGCCAGCCTGCCTCCCTGCCCGACTCCCGAGCCTGTGCTTTGTCAGTTTGTCTTAGAGGCCGGGATGGGAGACAGGGCTGAGCACCTTACTAAAGTCAAGGCAAACAACAGCCACCACTCTCCCCTCGTCCACCAAGCCAGTCGTCTCTTTGCAGAAGGCTGCCAGCTTGGTTAAGCCCCATTTCCCCTTCATAAATCCATGCGGAGCACTCCCAAGCACTTTGTTTCTTGCTTTTTTTTCTTGTGCTTTGTGCATCTGGAAAGAGCTTTCACAACTAGTTGCTCCACCGCCTTCTTCCAGGGACTGTGCTGAGGCTGGAGCAGCCTGTGCTTCCCTGGATAATCCTTCACAGCATGGCTGAGGTTGGAGGAGATCTCTGGAGGTCGACATCTTGCCCACCTTGAGGCTACCAGTGACACTTCCTTTCTTCAGTCCTCAGGAGCCTTCCTGATCATCGTGTTTCCCACCATGTTTCAGTGATCCCAATGAAGTCATAACCCTGTAACTGCATGCCGACTTGGAGTTCCTCTTCGTTCCCCATGGTGCCTACATGAGCATACAGGCCCTTCAGAGAGGTACCCAGTCGTGCTGATGCCTTGAGGAGGTGTGAGAGCTTTCTCCATAATGTTGTCCTGTAGGCACTCCCTTATTTACGTGTGCTTGAAAAGCACTCCTGTCAGCCCTGTTGTGGTGATTTATAGAGTCCTTCCTATTCAGTTCATGCCCCGGCCTTTGCTTCCCATCTTGGTCTGCCGCTTCCTTGATAGTTGGTGATGTGCTTCTGTCCCCATCAGTCCTAGTTCAAAGCTCTCCTTACCAGGTCGGGCAGCCTGTCAGCAAAGATAATTTTGCCCCATGTAGTCAGATGAATCCTGCACTGTCTGAGCGACCTTTGATCCCTCAACAAGGGTTCTGTGATTGTAAAAAAACAAAACCCTGCTGCCAGCACCAACTATGCAACCATGAAGGATGAATGAGCATTGTTTAATTTTCTATAAACAACCATCATGTTGTCTAAATATATCTAATTTAATGAAGCAAAATTATATGCTGTATGAAAATCTTGCCTGACATTTAAGAAATTAGGTAAGAGAACTTTCTTTGGAGGCTAATTAGAGGCTAAAAACCATCTCTAAATTGAAATAGATGTTGTTTTGATAGAGGACCACTTAGTCCTGATGAAAGAACAGCTTGGTTTTAAAGCTGTTGAAACGACTTTCAAGGATTTTTTGATGTACATGACATTCATACACAATGTTCATTACCAACACTAGCGTGTCCTCTCACTTGAATAAAATTTCAGGATTGTTTTCAGTGAAATATACCTGTGTTTATACAGAGGTTGCTCTATTTGGTATACTTATTGCAAAAGTGCCCGTGATTCTTAAAGTAAAATTGTTTTGTTTGTTTTTTTTTTCAGTAGAAGCCCTTTTTCTTTTAAGAGTGCTCATCAGGTAGGAATTGGTTTGTTGTGGTATTACTTAAAGTACACAAACCAGTACAACCGTAGCAAAGTAATTCAGATTCATGTCCTGCCAGACCACACTCCCTTGTATCCTTAAGGGATCCTTCTTAAAACCGACCTTTCTTTTTGTAATGAAATGTTCTTTAGTAGTTGAAAGTGAGAGAAGAGGGCCTTCTAGAGTTGTAACTCTCATTTGACTCTCAAGGAGTTTGTCATCGTTTTGGATATGGCACTGAATTTATCCACTGCTTAAAAAATAAAATATTTTGGTCTTCTGAGTTTCTTCACTAAATCTTGCAGACTAATAATTATTTGAGGTTGTTGAGTATTAGCCTTATTTCTCTTTGAAAAAGTATTTTCTTCCAATAGTGAAGACAGTCTCAGATCTACTCCTTGATCCTTTCTGTAGAAAAAAGATAGATATATGCCTATAAGAGTAGTTTATCTGGGAAATGGGTACGTATTCAGAGATCTTACATTCCTGTCAGCTCAAGGTTGAGGGAAACATGCTTATATTATTTGCAGGGTGGTCCTTAAAATTAAACTTAACATAAATCTGTTGTGGGGGGTTGTATGGTTATTCTTTCATATTCAGAAATAGAATTTGCTGGTACTTAAATTTAAGTCTCTGCTCTGGTTTAAACCTGACTGGATTCTAACTTGTCTCACCAAACAGACTACATTGGTTTTGTAAGGAATTCATTTTAATTGTTTACTGTTCTGTCATTTTGTGTTTGTTTGTCTGGAGGAAGGCTGATTCTCAGTTGCTAAATATGTTAAACCAGTTAAGTTTAGGTAAGGAAGTAAAATGAAGTCTTTCTGTGTAAACGTTTGTTCATTTCACTAAAACACGTGCTGCTTTTTTACTCTAAGGAGGTTATACTTGTGTGTATTCATTTAAATACTGAATAGCTTAACACATGTTTTGGTTTTATTAGGAAATAGTAAATGAGGCTTGTCATATTCTCGTTTACTAGAAGTGCTTTTACTTGTGGTTTTCATAAACTTAGCTTTTGATGTAGGTGCAATGTACTTGAAATGCACAAAAGGTTTCCTTGCATCTTCTAGCTAAGTACAAAATGTTCATCAAGCATAGATGTATTTAATGGATTTAAATAAAAAATTATTCAGAAGAGTTAATGAGCTAAAATTGGTTTGAGTACCATGTTCTTCAAGGGGCCCTAGGTGTTACAAATCTTGTTTTTATTTTCATAGACTGAAAGGGGGGGGTAGAACTTCCCTGCTTCTTTATTCATTTTAGGTGGTCAGTTTTGAATGAGTTGGACAGAAAGAAAATAATGCAGTGGGTGGGCTGTGAGCCCCCATGCTTCTCAGTTACCTGCCTGTGGTTCTGTTATGTGGTTTCTCTGGCCACAGTCGTTGCGGACCTGAGAGTTACAAAATGCCCGTGCTGTACAGATGCCTTTTACAGCTTGTTGCCCACTCTGACATTGTATTCTTATTACTTTGAGAACCCAGAACTGGGGTAAGAGCTGGACCAGTTAACTTCTATTCAGTCAAGCGTTCAGCTTTGTTGTTGAGCACTCGCTTTCTCCATTTCCAAGTTTTTAATTGAATTTCCAACAAAGAAGCTTTTGGGTGTGGACTTCTTGTTTGGTGTTTTCTTTTTTTTTTTTTTAAACTTTCATCCAAAGCTGTAGGAGTGTGTCATTATTTTTCTTCTGTCCTAGTACCAAACCAGTTCTTTCAAAATTGGCCAAATTTTACTTTGGTATAGTATAATTTGTTATACACTGTGCAAAATGACCAATAAGGGTGTAACTTCATAAAAAATTAATTCTGTTTTTCTTGTTTTCTTCATTAAAGCTTACCACAAATACCTGAAGTGGAGGTATTGTAGAATTTTAAAGATGTATAATTGTTTCTGGCACCAAGGGAACATTGTCTTTGAGTTGTAATTTGATTCATATCATCCTCTTTAGTGTTTTAGTGTCATCTTTGCATTCCTTGTCAAATTGTGACAAATATACGCATGATTTTTGTGTTTGGAATGTTTCTAATGCCGCCTCTTCGTGCGTTTTATGTTGTTTGTGAGGCAGAAGATCGTACCTTTTGTTGTCATGTAAACGTGTCACTGGATCTTTGTGTACATTGCTTCATGCCTTGGAGTCATTCTCACTTTGGTTTTGGTGCACCATCCAGTTTTGTTTTTCTACATAGCATCCAGCAAGATTGTGGTGTTGCCTGTCAACTTTGCTGGTGGGGTATGGACAGGTAATTTCAGTGTTGCTGAAAAAAAAAAACTTGGGAGGAAAAATTTTGGATGCATGGGGTGGTGTATTTCTGATGCTTTTGATCTTATCTAAGACTGTACGTTTTGGGGAAATAAAACTTTGAATGCATTGTCTAAGTAAAGCAAATGCTCAATTAAAGTTCTTTGAAACAAATGTATTTACCATCTATTTGGATTGGGTCACTCCAGCTCCACTAAATGGAGTCTGTTGTCTAATGAAAACACGGCACTGGGATGCTTCGTTCTTTGTGGCAAGCAAGGTTTCCATCTTTGTTTCACTTTTTCTTACGACATACATACCTTTTTGTCCAGTGATAGAAACCTTCTTTTGAAAATCCTCCTTAAAAAAAGTTTTCTTGCAATATTCTGCAGCAATGGTTTAGAGGCTACTTATCATAGAATAGTAACAAAGCTAATGAGTGGGTTGTAAAAATACAGGGGTGCAGAAACACTTATGTAGACAAGTTTGGGGCAATACGTACTGGAACACGATTTGTTCTGTCCATTCCTCTGTATCGTGGGAAGGGCTGGCTAATATCAATGGTTAAAGTTGGTACCAGAAGTATTGCTGTGTAATTACACAAACACCTGGGCTGGAAACGAAATCTCAGGTCTACACAAGGTGACTCCAGAATAGTCTTCAAAAATGCAGTTTTTGTCAGCGCCATGTGAGTGTTAGTTTTTCTCCTTGTGCAAAGTGAGGGAATAAATGATTTTTCTTGCTATGCATCTGTGGTACAGCATTTTTATAATCATTCTGGTTAGTCTTTTCAACCTGATCACGTCTCCCTTTCTGTTTCTTCATGCCTGTGGCCCTAGGAGTCTACAGAGAATTTGTACGTCTCCGGGAGAAATCTTTGCATTGCACTGCACGTTAGTTTTGTGCCCTATCCTGTTCTGTTGTAGCTCAGCTAGAAATCTTAGCTTGTTCTCACATAAGCATCCTCTTGTCGGAAGACGCTCCTTTAGTGGCTTTTAAATAAGGTGTGTTTAAAACTACTTGATGTAATGGAAAAGCTGTTCTTTGTATAGTTGTGGTTTTTTTAATCATTCCCTTTCTTAAATCACGTTCTCATTTAATTAAGTAATTATGAGTTGGAGTCGAATTAGGACACAACGTTGCATTTTGGTTTATTGTCTGCAATTGCAATCTTTCTGTTCCTGTCGACTCACTTTTCATGGGCGAGGGCACGCGTGTGTTGCTGGCCTCGCTTTTACAAGGAGAAAGTTAAAATGGAATTTCACAGATGTTGGCTGTGTGGAGAAGTTCACAGGTTTTCAGAAGTATATGTTTGCTGGGGGGAAGGGGCATGGCTGTACAGATGGGTTGCCAGGCAATTAATTCTTCCTACTTGGATTGCCTGCAATAGGAGACAATCCAGCTCTCGTGAGCTGCGCAATATTATTTGCAAAAGGAAACTAACGAGTAACAATTTTCCTATTCTCTTCCTTCTTTCTTCTGTCTTCCCAGCCTCACCATAAACCTCCCTTCCTTTGCCGCGCGCTTCTGAGAAACTGCTAATGATTGATATGATAGCAGTGCTGTCATTCTTCTTAACAAAAAAAAAAGTCATTTTTATTCTAGGTATTTTAATAGAGTCCCATTAAGGATGTATTGCTGACTGAAATATTGGCGTGAAGGGCTCTCACTGAGCTGAGCCCAGGAATTAAGAAGTCAGGAAATCGGCTGCTGCATTGCAAAAGAACCTTGCGTGACACAGTATCTCCTGATTGGGGGGATCATTACTGCTATTATGACTCGACTTGCGTAGGAATTTTAAATTTCATCTGAATGTCAGTAATAACCCTCTTAGCAAATTATCCTGAATAAAATCACGAAGGCATTTTATATAATAGGTGTTGAATTACTGGATAGATTTGCTAATTAAATACTCTTTGTTCTGCTGCAGTTGACATTACAGGGTAAGATCTTGAACAATTATTCTCAACAGCTGTACTTTGTTAAGGGAAAAATTAACCACAAAGTTTATTTTTTTTATACTTGAAGTTGGCAGATTTTTTAAATGTGCTTGAAAAAAATTCCATCATCCAATTGGTAATGAGAAGATAAATATGCAGGTGTTGCTGTGAAATCAGATAACTACCGACTGCCTTATTAATGAATTTTAGCAAGCCTTTATAACCTTCTGTTTTGTAGCTGTTGGCACTTACAAGTGATCTTCTGTCAGACCGGGTAGCACTAACATATGCCAGTCACTTGATGAAGCTAACTTGTCTGTGACCCTCTTGTAATTACCTACATCCTCTGCTGTCCTCGGAGACGATTGAGAAATGGTCTTTGCACAGCCAAACCTTTTTTAGTGGGGGATAATTCTATTTTAAAAAATGCTGTATTTCTAACTATTTATAGATAGCTTTTTTTTTTTTTCAAATGATGGAGAAAAATGCCAGAAATTATTGAGGGGAACAAATGTTAGGCCTTGTTTTCTTTGACACGTGAACTCTTCTTTTATCTGTCCAGTGTGTTTAATTGTGCTTCAGTGACTCCCATTTCCCCTTTGGAGTACTAAGGGAAAGATAAAACCTTTCTCTGTAGGAGTTATCTAATAAGTGAGAGAAGGGGGATGGGGGGTGTGTGTGTGAATAAGCTAGAATTTTAATGACTGCATGTGAAATTTGGTGTCATACAGCAGTGACATGTATCTCTAGAAAAATTTCAAAATCCTGTGTAAAGCTGGTGGGACAGTGCCATCTGAATCACTTGTTAGGGAATGGGTGAGTGGAATACCTTTTTTAAGCTTTTGGTTAAAATGGAATGAGATGTACCTGAGCACATATGGTATAGAGAGAACCTGCCGTTCAGACTCACCATTTTCCTGTTCTCCAGTTCTCTGCTCTGTGTCTGGGCAGGACATTGAGGCCAGCTCAGCTGTTTCTAATTTGGGACTTAAGCAGAGTTCAGGCATCACGTTGTCTGCGTACTGAGTTTGTGGCGTCGGTGGATGGTCTTTAAAACAACCAGATGTTTTGAACTTGACTCGGAGATGACAAATTCATAGGTATCCGTATGTGCTTGGGGAATAACCCTGGTAAGGTCATTCATTGTGAGTCAACTGTGCCAGGCTGATATTGCGGTTTGGAACCTAACCTTTCCTTAGATTCCTTGAAGCGTGTGGTATGTTATGTTTGCTTAGGTCCATGCCTTTGTACTTCGGGGGAGTGACTCCATCCTTATGTGCAGAAATTTCTTCTTTGAAGAAAGTGGCCAGAAAATATGTATAAACGCAAGCTATATTGAAAGAAAACATTAAGTTTACAAAGCCAGGGACAGCAAAAATAAGAATGCCAGGGTGAATGAATATAGCTTTCAGCATGTAATTCTGTGGTGCATAATTCTAAAACAAACTGGAAAAGCACAGTGGAGCATCATACTCTCTGGGTTTCATTGTTATTGTTTTAAGCTTCAGCAATATTAAAGATGCTTGATATTAATATTGAAGGAATGGCAGTGTTGTCATCCTGCTTGTGTACTGTTAAGTGGAGATGGATACATTGCCTTTCTCAGATTTGTTTTCTGGCAGCAGTGGAATAGAGATGGTCAAGACTCTTGGACTTCTTTTAGGCTCATTGGCTTTACAGAGCTTACGGGATTTCACAGAAACAACTCTACCCTGTTGCTTCTCTGTCCTTTTTCTTTCCTAATCCCTGCTAATTCCTACTGCTTAGCTCCTGGTCACAGACTTCCTGACTACAAGTTGCAATTGTCTTTTTGGCAAATATGGCCAAGGAGTATTGCCATTTAATTTAATGTATGAAAAGAATGCTAAAATTTAACTGGGTTGTTAAATTTAATATAGTCTGTTAAAATGGTGTGTTGCCTGACTATCTTTAAAGCTGGAGTAACAAACTGTACAGAATGACCTAATAGCCTCTGATCTGTCTTTGCTATAACAAGTGCTTCAGAGTCATCCTCTTTAAGAAATTAAATGTATGCCCGTAGCAGGACTAGCTGAAAAACCACTGAGGTTTATGTTGAGTGGGGAGGGTAAGGACTGAAACCAGGGAGCAGGGACTAAACAGGTGGAGCCTGGAACCATGTGCCAGAGCACCTGGATGCTGGCAGGACAGGAAACGGGGAAAAGAGTGGAAACATGGCCGTGTGCCTGAAGGAATGGAGCAGGTGTTGGAGGAAGGGTGAGAAAAGAAGGGTTTCATGGAAAGGGAGAATGAGATCAGACCTAGAGTGGAATGGGTAAATTGAGAGAAAGTACAGGAAACTGGGAAAGAGTGGAAGATAAAGAAGGGAAGCATGGGAATTAGGGTAAGTAGGGACTGGGAATGGGATTTTGTAGAGGTGAGCCTAGAGTACACGAGGCAGGGAGTTGAGTCTTGGAAGTGGAAAAGTGAAGAATGTAGTTGGAGGTGATGTAGTTAAAGAATGCAGTGAAAGTGCCACTTTCACATCCAGTCCACAAAGCTGCTTTTGCTCTAATTGGTTAACCAGGAGGGTTTAACCACAGTGATGCAACTGCAGTAGAGTAAACAAACTTGGACCATGTTTGAACAAGCCATCCTGGATACGTGTAAAAGGTCACCTGGAACAGGACCAAGCACAAAACAGACCAGGCACTTAAATACTTGCCCAACCTTTCACGCACCTCTGCAAACTTCACCAAGTCCTTGGTGCTGCAGCTACGCTTTCCTCTTCATCATGCTAATCTTCCTTGGTCGTTTCTGTGCTGCAGTGATGTCTTGGCTTCAGATGATAAACTCTTCTGCCCCTCTCCAGTATGCTGACCTGTATTAGAGATGGAGACAGCACCCTACTTGTGTGAGGTCTCTATAGCTATTGATGAAGTTCAAAGAATTTCTATTCAGAGGATTCAGGGACCTTGGAATGCACTTGTGGCTGAGGAACAAACCTGGTTACACACAGATGTGCCCACTGATTCAACATCTGTGTCCTATCTCTGCCCCAACTCCCTGTCCCATTTCTGGTTTCCCCAAGGAGTTTGCTTTTTAATGATCCGTTTTGATATCACTGGAAGAGTGATCAACCTTTTGAGTAGGTTCTTGATAAGCAAGCACCATCCAGGCTGTACTGAATAAGACAGGACTCTTTTTTTTTTTTTTTTTGAGAAAAATCTCAGTGACATCAAGAGATAAGGCAGATCACTGACCTAAATTACTGCAAGAACCTTCTTTCTGGCACTTCCTGATGAGATTTTATTTGAGCATTTGATTCAGTGTTCTTTTTTATTTTTTTCCTAGTGTAGAATGTGTGTGCGCACATGCAATTTTGAGATTTGTTTTAATCTTGTTTTAGGGGAGTTAATAATAGCATTAATACAAGGTCAGATGAGAATTTAGTCATGTAATAGGAGTATCAAGGCGACTGTGTGTTGCCAGGAGAGAGGTGGTTTGCTTTGTTTTGAAAGGTGAGAGCATTTGGAATTAGCAACCTAATGGATGTGTTTGCGTGCGTTAGCTTGTAATTATATCATACACTAATCTTTGATTATTTTTTTCATTTCAGATTTTGATGCATACCAAGGAGATGGTGCAAAAGGTAATGCTGAGCATTTTCATTAAACAACTACCCTTAAAGAGCACACCTGGTGAAATTTTTTATTCTAGGAGAACTGTAACCCAAATAGACCTGAAATCACATCTTAGGATGCCTGGTTTACAAATGTAATCCTTCCTAATGGATTATAGCTTTTTTCTTTTCCTAGTACAGATATGATCTAGTCCCTGCTTGAAGCCTATGTGCAACTGTTTCAAGCAAATTAGCAACAGTGCTAATTAGAGTTTACTCACAGACCTGTTACATTATGTGTTCTAGTGTTTTATTACGGTTTATTTTCTGGCATCCTTTAAACTCTGTCACAGGGTGTTTTTCTGACTGTATGGAGTTTCATATGGGCATAGCCGTGCTGTAGTTTTTACAGCAGCGTTGATTCTTCACCAGTGAAGCCATCAGGTTCTCATTTTTCAAGCTAATACTATGTTATTGGATGCATGTGGCCATATTTTGGTGATGACAAATTTTCATTTCACCTTCCTCCTTGCCGTGCCTTTCATACACACCTCAGGCTTTTCCATGTGATTCAGTTTGTCCAGAGTTTCCTCCCTTATCGCAAAGTATTATCGCAGTCACTCTTGGTTATGGGTAAAAAGTCTTGTGTTTGAACACAGTCTTTTCAAGAGTAGAACATTTGAATTGTTAATGAGGATCAGAGTGAGACATAATACGAAGGGCAGAGTTTCAGTCAGAGAGCAGGAATCAACTAGGTGTTGGTGTTCATCTCCAGCAACAACCATTCAGTAGTTCAACCTGGGGATAAAAAATGTATAGGTCATAGTAGCTAGATTCTTATCCAAAGGGAGTAGCTTGCTCTCTGAAAGATCTGCTGGCCAAGGGAGGGCCAACGCCAGTAACTGGATTATAGCAGAAGAAAAAAGGAAGAGAGAAATGTTAAGCCACATGCAAAATTTGAAAAAAATTGAAAGATCAGCCTAATCTGGACAGTATTGTCTGTGGTGGTGTCAATTTCTGTATCCATTAGCCAGTACTTCTAGTAGAGTTATTGAAATAAAGTATCTAAGCACTGTTTGGTGTTTTTTGTTAGTTTGTTTTGATTTTGTTTTTACTCCAAAGTAACTTTTCTGCAATAGTATTGTGAAGACCACAAATGAGGTGGGACACAACCTGACTTAAATCCTTCAGGCACATTGGCTAAATAAATGCCTCATCTGAATAGTACGGACTTGTCCGGTAGTCTTTCTGAGTCTGAGCAGATTTCTTGTGTCCTGGCAGCCCAAATCTATTGATTATTAGAGTTCCTGTTGTTTCTCAAGATTAGAGCTGTTCACTGGCTTATTTTTCTAACACTGTATAGTAAAATTTTAACTACTTATTATGTATGCAACTGGTGATTTGTTTTTAGCATAGCAGTGGTTTGTTTCATTTTTCTCTTTGAATTCAAATATGTCTTAATGAGATTTACAGGCTTCTCAGTAAAAATCTACATTTTTTTGCTTTTTATAATTTAAGTAATAATATATGGACAGTGATCTCTTTGAGTCTTGAAAATGAGGTGGAACTTTACAAACGATGGAGGGGTTTTGTTTTTCAAAGTGATTTGTTTCATTTAGATGAACCTCGAAGTGATTTATGGAGACACGGATTCCATTATGATAAATACTAATAGTACCAATTTGGATGAGGTCTTCAAGCTGGGGAACAAGGTAAGGAATTTTACTCTTTTTAAAGCTTTCCTGCATGTCTGTGTTTCACACTGTGAATAGAGCCAAAGGTATTGAGAGAGACCCCCATGGCAGAAGAAGAGTTTAGGACAGGATGAGGGAGAACTTGACCACTTTTGGAAGCTATGTGGTAATGAAAGCTCAGACCTTTAGGCGTAGCTATTCTGTGCATTTTTATAGTGATCAAATTAAAATGAAAAGTGTCATTCTATAGTGAGCATTTTTGCCAATTTAAATTATCAGGAGACTATCTGCATATTTGGTAAGCTGAAATGGAACTAATTTGGAGGAATTGTACTTTACAATTACAATGCAAAAACAATTTTGATTTAATGATTTGTGTTTTGACACGAGAGACATCAATCAGTTTCGTTTTTTTTTAGTTATGTAGTATGTATTACACTCTGTGTGCCATCAGATTTCCAGTGGTAAATTCAAATATTAATTTACAAAGTGTACTGGGTATGGAAGAGATCTGTTTGATTAAAAATTGGCAACTGACAATGTGGAATTTTTACAGTTGTCTAAAATTGTAGAAGAAAAGTAAGAAAATTTTAAAGAAAAGATGTGAGAATCTGTTTTTGAGAGGTAGAAATTGCAATGAAAATAAAATGAGAGCTATGGAAGCTCCCCCCCCCCCCCCAAAAAAAAAAAAAAACAAACACAAAGAAACAACATTTTTATTATTTATTTTTAGTCTAATATTCTATGAACGTCTTGTAAATTTAAGACCAGTGACACTCAGAGTCTTTTGAGAATACTTGTGCCTTCATGCTAAGTTGGTACTTTAAGAAGTAGATGCATCTTTGGAGCATGGAAAAAAAGATTAATATATTGATTTTTAAGTATGTGTAGCAGGAGGATTGTTGGCATGGAAGAAAGAAGTCTTTTTGTTTTTTTATATTTTTTATTTGCTTTTGGTTTGTCACATGAGCTCATAATTTCAGGTGTATTTACAATTCTAGTGTATAAGAAAGTTACTTTAAGAAAGTTAATTTTACTTCATCTGCATGTTTTTATCTCTATTTTCATTTAATGGTATTTTTTTTCATTCAATAATAATTTTAAAAATCTGTGGCAGAGTTGTCATAATAGGTTAAATACTTCTGGCTTTGCTTCATGTTTACTTGGAGAATAAGTAGGTTTTTGAGCCTACATGATTCTTTTTAGAGTCAAATGTTTGGCTTTTTTTATCCCATGTACTTCTTTGTCTCAGATCACTTGTTTTAAAGGAGCATGACCTGTTTTAATTAATGTTTGCAAATTAGTAGAAAAGTGTAGAAGAATTACGCCTTTTCCTCTCAGAGAAATCAGACTAAAGAAAGTGTAGGCATGTTGTGAGGAAGGGTGTAAATAAACACTTGCAATTTATGTGCATGTCTTTCCCAGAGGTATACACATCGAGCTCTGGGATGCAGCCGTAGTGCTCCCACCTGTCCCAGGGAAGGGGGAGTGTCTTTTTAAGTTTGCTCTGTCAAGAATTGCAAAGTACCTTTTTTTATAAAGGAGGTTTTGTATTCCAAGGGACCATCTTTTGTCTGTTCCTACTCTGAACCCCCTTGTGTAATTGATGTGAGAGGCTAGGTGAAGTAGTTGCCTTAATAAGAAGGGCCTAAGTCTGTTATCTGCAAGGTCACATTCAGTACCCTGCTTCTCTGCTCTGCTTAATTTTGTTAGAGAGGTAGATACACCAAGCTGTAAATCCTTAGGAAACCAGTGGGGGAACCTTAACTTTAATAGTAGTTACTACTGTGTAGTTAATTTCACAATTAATGATTCTGCTGAGTCTTTAAAATGTGTCTGCAAACACATGGTGCATAATGTTAATTGATTTAAACTTAAAAACGATACACTTCTTCATGAAAGTTAAATTTGTCCACAGTTAAAGTGTTGCATTCGGTTTTAATGTTGGTGCATTCACAGATCAAAAATGAAGTGAACAAGTTGTATAAATTGCTGGAGATCGATATTGATGGAGTCTTCAAGTCCTTGCTGCTGTTAAAGAAGAAGAAATACGCTGCTCTTACTGTGGAACCAACAGCGGATGGGAAATACGTAACTAAACAAGAACTCAAAGGGTTGGATATAGTCCGAAGAGATTGGTGTGATCTTGCAAAAGAAACTGGAAAGTGAGTTTCTTTTTGTGGCATTGTTCTTTTTGCTGTTCTGAACAGTATGTGCTTCATAAACATTTGATACCACGTGGTTGTTCCCTGGCCTGTGTAGATTGGTAGCAAACATCAGAGTTGGGGTATCTCGACTGATTGTTGTAGGAGGTGCTAAACATTACATTCTGGCACTAGACTATGCTTGTGCAAGTCCAGATGTCACTAGCTCCACTGTCTTTGCAGCTTCTGTGGAAGCAGTGCATTTGATTTGTTGCAATTTTGTATATGTAGTATAATAACCAGAGCTGCAGTCTTGTGAAAATGGAAGGTGCTATTAGTGTTTGGAGTCATAGGTTCAGATTTTTTTCCAAGATGGCAAAAGAAACTGGTGGTCAACTGTCTCAGGATCCTCTAAGAAAGCAGTCCAAAGTGTGCAAGAGAGAAGATAGTTTTCCATAAGACTGTTTCTCTTCCATTTTTCAAACAAAACTCTTCTGATACTACATTATGATGGATAATGGATTGATGATTTATGAATTATTGCACAGGACATTTTTGTGCTCAACTTCAGTGGAGATAATACTTTCAACAATGTAGGAAAAAAAACACCCTGGAGTGGATGGAGAGATGGTCATCAAGGGACTGACTCAACTTACATTGCATGCTGCCTCTTGAAAACGTAAATTGTGGTCCAAATGCATCTAAAAATGAGTACTTTTTTACATTTGTAAAAATACACCACACACTTGCTTACTGTTCTTAAGACTTGCATTTTCTAAGAAAAGACGCATCATAATAGAAGCAAAATTTTCCAAGTTAGGAATGTATTAGTAATTAAAGCTATACAAATGTTTGAGAGTGTTCTTTAGTGACTAACTCTTCTGCAGCTGGCAGATCTTCCCAACCACATTTTACAGAAATAGGCAAGACTTTGCTTGCTTTAACTTTGTGTGTTCTCTTCTCTCTTCTCCTCAGTCCCCCCATTTCAGATACCTGCTGTGCAATAATAAATGGCAAAGCAAAATGGAACAGAAAATGGAATCTGGTTGGACTCAGCAATTCCAAACCACTGTTTAACGTTAGAACTATTTACAGTAATTTGCTTAGTAAAATAAATGAATAAATAAAATAAAACACAACAGAAAATATATATCCAGGCAAATTTCTATAAATTTTGGATCAGACTTCATCCTCAGTTTCCTTAACTTGTAGAGGTAACCCATGGGAAGGGAGGAATGTGCTGTAACGGCTTTGCATTTTTTAAGCTTCTCTTTATTTCTGAACTGTTTTTGCAGCTACATAATTGGTCAGATTCTTTCTGATCAGCCCCGAGACATAATTGTGGAAAACATTCAAAGGCGGCTTATAGAAATTGGAGAAAATGTGATGAATGGCCGGATCCCAGTAAATCAGTATGAAATAAACAAGGTAAATGAAGTTTCAGCTCTTCTGTGTCTCAGGAAGCTTTACTGTTCTTGATACTGACTCCTGATAAAGATCTTTTTAATCGTTATGATGCTGTGAAATAACAGAAGTGTTAACTATTTGGATTTTCACAAATAATTCTGATGGGAATGTTTTTCGTTTTCATCCATTGAGCTCATTAGACTGAAGGATATGATCATGAGACTTGACAGGACAAGAGGAAATGGCCTCAAGTTGTGCCATGGGAGGTTTAGGTTAGATATTAGGAAAAAAATTCTTCGCTGAAAGAGTTGTGAAGCGTTGGAACAGGCTTCCCAGGGAAGTAGATGATTCACTATATATGGAGGTATTTAAAGGATGTGTAGATGTGGTGCTTAAAGACATGGTTTAGTGGTAGGCTTTGCAGTGCTAAGTTGTCGGTTGGACTTGGTCTTAGAGCTCTTTTCCAACCTGCCTGTATGCGCAAAGGGCATAGACTTCTTTTAGTACTTGGTTACTACTTGGACCTCTTGTATAACAAATTAAATGTTACCACAAAATAAAAACTTGTGCATGCATATTAATTGTTGTTTCCTCTGGGGGGCATCTTTTCAAGCAATCTGAAGTCTGCTGCTGTCTGACAATTTTTGTTTTTTCCTGTGTGTTCATTCTCCTTAGCTGCTTGTTGTGTGTTTTTTTGTATATATTTAGAAACCCTCTCTATTTTAAACAGTACTTTTATTTATTTTTATTGCATTTATACTGCTCTTTTTCACTGATGTTTCGTCTTGGCTGTCAGCTCAGTGTTTATTGTTTTATGCATAAGCTTGACTACATACTCCCAATGAGAGAACAGAATTACAGAATAATTTTTGTTCTGAAATTTCCTAGGATTGGTATCCTGTTTTGTGAGATACCAAATAGCATAGCACATACTGCAGAGATCCTACAGTATAGGTAAAAACACCCTGTTGAGCTGTAAGCTGGTCTTGCTTTCTCAGAATAATAATTTTGTGTCTTGTCCCATCCTGCTCTCCTGTCCGCTGGTTCTGGACTTTGAGAATTACGGGAAAGCTTGTGCTTTCAGAAGTTTTCTCCCAAATCGTTATTTTGTATTTCTGGTTGAAAATACTTAAACTGAAGAAAATGATGAAAAGAAAAGAACCAAGTGTTCTGTTTTATAGAAAACCCATATAAAAGCATAGTGTTGTCAGTTTGTTTCCCCTTAAAGCTCCATAGAAGGAAGCTAACTAATATTCACTTAGAGATCTCATTCAAGACTTTACTACAGCAAGAAGCAAAATACTCTGCTTTATCTACAGGATTTTTAGCAAAAAGTGTTATTTCTTCGTTTATTTTTATGAATCCTCAATGGAACTTACATTTTGGTCTTCAAAATTCTCCTGCTTGCCAGGGGTGTTTGATTAATAAATTGGATATTATATGCTCCTCTCATGGTTCTGGTGAAACAGATATCCCGAACTTACTTCACCCAAAGTGTCTTTCTTTTGCCAGCTGGTCACCTGTTTTGTAAGGCTGTGTTAATAAATCAGTTAAGAAATGTGTTCAGGTTGTCATCTGACTGTTACAGAAAACAGTGTTTTTATGGTTTACGTAAAAATGTTGTCATCCATTTCTTACACACTGTTCTTACTGCAAATATTGTCACAGTACTTAGTGTCCCAATAATACCTGTGGAATAGTTTTCACTGTAAATGCAGAATTTTCCTGTTTTACTACTTTGGAGATAATCTATGTATTTCCCTACTTAGTCAAATGTGTAAGTCGTGTTTAAGAATTGGGATAATGGTAAATATTTAAATATAGCAATACAGTTTTATATACAGTTTACTGAGTTAAATCTCAGTAGTATGAGATGCATGGAAATGTTTAAATGCAGTCTTTTGATACAGAGCTTGTTAAAACACACTTAGCTGCTTGATAATCAGATCTGCTTTATGACTTGAACTACTGCAGGGCTAAGGGGGAAATTTCTGGCTCTGTTTTTCTATTTTGTGTAATGTTTTAAACTTCAATTATTTCAAATTGAAAACGATTGCATTATATCTCTATTATATCTTTTTTTTTCATGTTGCTAATGTACAAGTGAATAGTAGGTAGATGAAGATAGCTACCATGTAGTCTTGTCTCTTAAAGTTCTGAGTTGTCTGTCACTGAAGTAAAATAGTTTTCTCACAGTTATGTCTCTGTTTTCTCCTTTGATCTTTTAGGCCTTGACAAAAGATCCCCAGGATTATCCTGACAAAAAAAACTTACCACATGTGCATGTTGCCATGTGGATAAACTCTCAAGGAGGCCGAAAGGTGAAGGTGGGAGATACAGTGTCATATATCATTTGTCAGGTAAAAATGTCTTTATTTATAGCTGAATGCTAGATATTGTTTTGAGAGATGACAAGGAAAACCAACTCCTGGAAAAATATTTTGATGTTTGTAGTGAGATTGTTTTAGTTTAAAACAGTTTTCTATAATAAATTTGGTTTCATAAGGTCAGAAAAAAATCTTGTGATCAGTTCAGTTCATCTGGCGATTTCCATATAGTGGCTTATAAAATTTCCCCAAATTAATTTTTTGTTATTAATTAATATTAATAAATTAATTTTAAGGAATGCATCCAACCTTTGTTTTAAGGAGACAAAAGTTCTGGTGGCGAAGAAGCTGTCATTTTTGGAATGCTTTTTGGTGGTGGCAGATAAATATTGTCATTCCAGTCTCAGCCTGTGTCTTTTTCAGTTCATAGATGTGGTGCCAGATTCAATGACTGTTGGTTAGACTGGGGAATTTGAGGAGCCTTCTGTTTTCAGGTGTTTATGTTGTGAATGCTTTTACAACTTCCTAAGATGACATCATCTTAGTGACAGCCAGAACAGTGAAGTGGTTGCTTTTTTTTTTGAACTGTTTTGCACTAAGACATATTTTCCTTTTTTCTGGGCTGTTTACAATTTTTGTGGGGCTTTCTTTTGGGGCGGGGAGATGTACTATCTAAATGTGATAGCGTATCAGTGTCAAATATACATTTAATACCGCTTTACAAATTTCATTAAATTATTCTGTTCATACATCTGGGAATTATTTTTGTGTACAACCCCATACTAGTCATTCATTATGCTGATTCAGCATGATAACCTTAGCTTTTTTTTCTTCTGTGAAGATGTTGGAAATTGGATCAGAACAGAATTGAATCACCAGCTCCTTCCAATGCCCAAAATACTACAAGAAATTCCCTAAATATATGTATATACTGCATCGCACATACTGTGACTCTTCAAAGAGTCCGAGTCTGACATTTAGTCACATTCCTTTGCTCTGAAGCTAAGCTGCTGGAAGGTGTTCAAAAATGCCCTTACAAACATGGCATAAGTGTGTTTGGGTGTGCGGTTCAGTGGGAGGAATGTGCCATGCTCCTTTCCACATGCAAGTGGGAAGGGATTACGGCACCCTGCCTTTCTATGTGAAGCACAGAAGCTTTTAACCCATTCCCCTCTCATTATCGTTGACTTCACTGTGCCTTTCCAGCCGTTTCTCCACAGCGTTCTTGTTACTCTGATCTTGAGCATGAACTCGAGAAAAACATAACCTCCACGGGCATAAAACTCATAAGAAAGTTTCTGCCCTCTGTTGATGGAAGCTTGCTCAGAGTCCTGTAGAACTAGTTGGAGAACGTTTTGGATTTGCTTTTTATTCAGAAGTTCTTTATTGTCATCAGTGTTTTTCAGCTCATAAAACAGGCACAGTTTCTTTCCCTCTGCTGGTAAGTTCACCTGATGAAGTTCTGTAGGGAAGCGTTGTGGAATTACTTGAGGTTGCTTTCTACTAAATGAAGCTTGAGTGAGTCAGCTTTCTTTCCTTGTCATCTTCTCTGACTGCTGGTAAATTCTGCTTCTCCTGGGAAATACAGTTGTTACAATAAAATTCAGTAAGCCTTTTAGTTTCATTTAATACCAGTACACTGTTCTTAGTCATCATACCATGTGTTTGACCATCTGCTTAATATTTATTAGTGCTTCCTTCTGAAGTAACCTGGCCTGAAAATACTTCGCTGTGTCTGTGCCCATTTAAAAGGAGGCAGGCGAAGTTCTGCTGCTGAAGACTGGAAGCAATTAGCATTCTTCCTTAGGCAGCACTGTCTGCTGTGCGTGCGGAAGAAACATTAAACATGTAGGTGATACGTGTGGAATGTATGTCACGACGTTACCTGCTGTTACACAGCAGAGAGATGCTCCAGAGTCGTGGATTTTCTAAAAACTCCACTGCTTGATTTTTGAATGCTTGATATCAGCTTGATATCATTGTCTTTTAAATGTTTAAACATGTTATGAAACATGGACCTCTTAGTAGCTAGGTACTGGCATGAGTGACTTGGATATCATTTTTTTTTTACAAATACATACTCTAGTTTGAATTTGACTAAAAAAATAAAAGCTGAGTTGGATTAAATGAGCCAAGGGATCTCTTATGCAAAACTGACGGGCTTGTGAATGCTACAGCGGATCCCTATTTCATCTCCTTTATCGTTAAAAACTGAAACATATTGTTTTTTACTTAATTGAGAGTTCTTATCCTGGTATGAAGAAGCTGCCAAGACTTATGAGAGCTGGGCCACGGGTACGGCTGAGCAATGACACAATGCAAGAGAAGAATGTACTTGTTGAAAGAAGAGAGCTGAAGGAATTGCATTACAATTATTTTAGCAAAGCAGCTGGATGAGCTGAATAGTCCTAAATTAATTTTGTTCTGAATACGAGTTGTCTGAAAGGAGTAGGAGGGACCAATGGTTTGCAGTCTGTCTTTTTTAGTGATGGATTTTCAGTCCATGGTTGCTGACCCTATAGAAGCCGGTATCTTGCCTTATGTGCAAGAGGAAGGTGTCATGTTAATGCTAAGTTTTATTTGGCTGTAAAAAAAAAAAAAAAAAAAAAGGCAAGAGGACTGTATACTTAGCAAAAAAATACATTCTGGTCTCCTTCCCCCACCCCTCCAAGGTTTACTTCTATTCCTGAATACTTGTTAAAATCCTACTGTAAGTTCTGCTGTAGGATTTTGACGCACATTAAAAATATAATTTCCTAGTGTAGTTGTGGACTGGTAATAAGTTGCATTCTACTTAAGAGTACAATCTTTTTAGAGTTGATACTTAATTCCTCTGTGAACACTGTTTACAATTTAGTTACTTTCCCAAATTTATTTTTTCCTCGTCTTTCTGTTTTGACTTGGAGAAGAATTTAATGTATACTCTAAGCCTCTGAGTGGCCTTCCTCTTTTGGCTTGAGGTGTTGCCATGTGTTTCTTTCAGTATTTTTTACTCTTTCAATTGGATGCTATTGCCTCTGTCATTTATTTTCATGCCAATAAATGGTGGTCCATTCTCTGACCATTCATTCTATTTGTTTCTTTATAGAATCAAAGCATATAAATTTCATAGCAAAAGAGATATAGTTTCAATATCCAGGACTTGGAATTTGCTTGTTGTGCAAAATGATAATGCTAGTTTAGTACAAAGTGAATCCAAAATGCATGCCCTCTGCATATTTTTAACTGGGCTGATGGTTACAATGTGTTTTCATTGTGCATTTCAGAATTGACAGATGGGACTGTTTACTCTGTCTACTCTTACTGATTTGCACGTGTAGGCTGCAATAATACAAGCTGGATTTACATTCTTGAACTTGCTAGTTGATGCCAGCATCAGCAGTGTATTTTTTTTACTACTGTTGGATTTGTTTTGGATGCATAATAAATCAACCAAAAGAGTGATTGTGTAACAATTTTGTATTAAAATAATAATATTTGAAGCATAATCCGTTGTATAGACTGAATGTGGATGTTACTTTTTTCATACCTTTTTATTTCTGTCTCCTGTCTTAGGATGGATCAAATCTCGGTGCCAGCCAGCGAGCATACGCTCCAGAACAGTTGCAAAAGCAAGACAATCTTACTGTTGATACTCAATACTACTTGTCACAGCAAATACATCCAGTAGTTGCTAGAATATGTGAGCCTATAGAGGGAATTGACTCTGTTCTTATTGCAACGTGGTTAGGTAAGTATTCTAAATTCAGCTTATTTAAAGAATTACAAGACAAAGTGAGAAGTTTAAATATATGTTTCATAACAAATGCTTCTGAAAAATCAGTCTTTGTACAGTGAATGATAGCATGTGTTAGGTAGTCTATAGAAAGCAGTTTGGATTGTAAGTATGACTTGTACGACTACTGCAGAATAACATTTTTCGGGAGGTGCTCATTAACATGAACTTGATCTCATAATCCTGTTCAGAGTTGCAAAAATCTCTTGTTCATGTGACAGTACTGATGGTGTTTGGTGACAGTACTATTGCACGTCTCTTGAGATTTTCCTAAGCTACGGAAGTAGTTCTGGAGTATGCGCTCTCTAGCACTCTCTAGAGAAACCAGTTGTAATTATAATGAAAGGATACTTTTTTTTGTATTCTGTAAGTGTAGAATTTTTTTTGCTAGAACTGACCTACTGGGTAACAGAAACACAAAACCTTACTAACAGTCTTCATTTCTCCATATGGGACAGGCAAGCAGCCAAAAAAAGTGCTAAGAAAATGTGCGTAATGCTAGTGACCCACAGAATCATGAGTTTTTATTCCAATGAGCAACGGGGAATTGCCCTTGTTACAGCTGGTTTTCCTTTTAAGAGGATGTTAAAGTAATTAGATATTTTTCTGCCCAATTCTGATTGCCTTCTCCATCTGTAGAAGGAAGTATGGGTGTTGAAAAATTAAACCGTTCATTCAAGCATCTTTCTCTGAAAATACAATGATTTGTGTGTAACCTTTTCTGTATTGTTTCCTCCCTAAAAATGATTCACCAACAGTCATGGTCTCCTAGATAAACAGAAATGTTGTGATCTGTATAGCCCACACCTAGCTTGGTTTTTGAAACTCTTAACTCTAGGATGTGGAAAAAGCTGGTTGATGAATTCTTGACATGACTGCCCTCTATCACAAGAAAACTTTTTTAGAGAATTTGCCCTGTGTGAGTGTAATCATCTCCTATTTGATACCATGTCTGTAGGAAGTTCAGACCTGCAGAGATGGCTTCAAGCATTCTGAAGTTGTGAACCAAAGTAGAGTTGGCCCTCAGTGTTATGTATACAGGAGATGGCCAAGGTCCAAGAACTGGCCACTTAAAACCAGCAGGCAATGCGTTGTCAGGACTGTTCACCTGGGACAAGGCACCTCTGTAGTTTCATCCTAAAAGGTCTTAATATCCCAGGGCAATCTGTATAATGTGCAGCTTTTTCCGTCTCCATTTCTAAGTTGTCTGTAAAATCAAACAAACAACTTTGGGAATGTGAGCACGATGAGCACAGACGTGGTTGTTTGGCTGCAGGAGTGCATCTTGGAGGCACTGGGTGTTGCAGTGTATCCCCAACAGCTCTGATCCTTTGAGGAGGTGTCAGTCCTACTTTACACACACAAATCATGCTGTTTATGTGGTAGGGCCTCGGTATACAACTTTCCCTTGATGTCAGAGTGGACTATGTGGCCAAACTGAAAAGGATTTTACTTTGGTTTAAAATTTTAAAATACGAGGCAAGCTCTTGCACTTTGTTTAGGTTAAAAAAAAAAAAAAAAGGCTTAGTATTTGTGGAGCAAAGGTTGTTGGTCCGGTAAAGTTAGGCTCAAATTCAATTTTTCTTTATTCACAACAAGTTAGATTTATAAGACTATCTCCCTTCAGGCACCTAGATTAAGTGCCCAGGTTTTAAGAGCTGTATGCCACTTGATAGCATCAAGATGGAGATAAAAAGCAATAATAAAAGAATAATAATAAAAAGATAATATATGGAAATATAATATTATCTCCATATGTTATCATATAATTATGGTGTCATAATTATATATGATAATATTTATTACCAGTATCATCTTCATCTTTGTTTTCTTGGCAATGCTTAAATTGAGTTTGGGATTAAAGTCGAGTCTTTTTCAAAACTATCCTTCTACTTATGTGTTTATATACAGCACTTAATCAGAGTTGTACGTAAATCGTTGCAAGTTGAAGTTATCTTAGAGCTTTTTTAAACAGTACTGTAAGGATAGTCGTGTGTTTGTTTCAAAGAAAATGAAAATGATTTCAAGTGTACAAGATATTAGAGACCAGCTTAGTAGCAAATGTGTTATTGTTCTTTGTTAAGTTGGGCTTTTTTGTATAGTGTATTCATTATGTTACACAGCCAAATTCTTGTTGTTTTCCCTATCTTTTTGCAAAAGAGCATATTTTTCTATTTTGAAGAAGAAAGCTACTGTTCTGGAGGGATACCTAGGTGTTATATCTGTGGGCTGAAACTTGTATGCATTCTCATTGTGTATCCTTCTCTGTCTGATCTGGTTTATCCTGTTACATTGTGGAAGAGTCTGTATAGGGAGAATGGTTGTAGCAAAAAGGTCTTGGCTTCATATTTAACAGGATCTCCTTATAATGTGAATATTTAATTGGCATATCACCGTGTTAGTCCAAGTAGATAAAATTGAGCTCTGCTTAGGGAGGCTTGGCTCATAGCAAAATGATGAAAAGTTCTTTGTTCTGTCTGTGCTCAAAGTAAGTTATTTTAACTAAGCTATTTTAGACACTGAAGAACAAAAGCAAATAACCACACCTAAAAATTGCAGAGAACTCTTTAAATATCACATTTATTCACTATGGAATCAAGCTGAAAATTGCCTTTTGTTTTTGGACATTGTAGGAGGTCTGCCTAGCCTTAAGGGATGGAAATTCATTGTTTCTAAAAATGAGAACCTCCTGAGCATACTCCTGCATTCCCTCTTTTTCTTAAAGTTCTCAGGGAAATGCAATGACAAGGTGAGGGTTGTCAGGGTTTCTGAAACTAAGTAAAATGTGCAATCTGATGATTTCAGTCAATAAATCTGATCTTCTTCAGTGCTTGGAGACCTGGCTTAGATCATTTTGAAGGTGACCATAGTTTTTAATCAAAAAGAACTTGATTGGCAGAACACTCCTCTTAACAAGTTTAAAATAAACTTTGTTGTTATGTAGATACTACTCCTGGTGTCAAAGAAAAATCCTGTATTGTTTCTCTGTCATCAAAAGCATCTAAACATTACGGAAGCAGAGTCAGTCCTAGACTATGTCATGGTTATCTGAAAGAGACATGCTGCTGCTGCTTTACAAACAGAAGTGCACATCGGTGCTCTGTAAGGTGTTTGACATTGGGGTATTTCTTAGGTAGGTTATCTGATTTTGGGGAAGTCATTCTTGGGTCCTGCTGAGGCTTGGCATCATGAGTACCTCCCAGCACCAGTTCCTCCTTCCTCCCAGTGTCTGCATGTTAACTCCTCCTTGTAAGATCCCCCCCGCCTTAAAGGTATGACTTTTTCCCCCCCCCCCCCCTCTCCTAGGGAGTCATTTAGTCATGGTTAGCAGTACCCAGAGCGCCCCTCCTGACAGGACCGGTTTGTGCTCACCGTGTGGCAAGCAAGAATTGGTGAAGCTTCCCTATTTTTCCTCGGTTTTCTCACATTAGGCGGTAAGGTGAGAGCAGAAGGGTGGGAATGAAGGTTAAAGTAACAGCAAAAACCGATGACAATAGAGTAAAAAGCTCCAGAGCTGATGAATTTTGTTGTTTGTGGCTTGGCTTCTTTCTTTTCTTTGCAATGCTTTAGCCATACTTAGAAACTCAGGCTTGCTGAAGTGTGTCGTACGTGTAGTTCGTGGAGCAGAGGTGCCCCAGTCCCCTAACGGCCGTGGTCAGGGCAGAGACGTGAGGCGGGCACTCCAGGAGAGGAGGGGAGAGGAGGAGAGGGGCGCACACGCAGGGTCTGTCCTCTGTATACTGCTTGGGTTTCATTGCTCGTATTTCTCAGTAAAACAAACTACTGGCCTGGCCTGGGCTCACCTCTGCCTGAAATGGCAGCAGGAGCCTGGCTCTGCGTTTGCACGGGTGCCCGCACGCTCAGGGGTTACTGCCGAGGCTGAGCCGTCCCCACAATCACTGCAACAGGAGCCAGCCTTGGGACAAATCCTCTTCGGGAAGCGGGCTGCCCCTGCCCGGCACGAGCCTCTCTCTCACGAGAAGCAGCGAAAAACCCGACGCCGGCTTTTTTGACGTGAAAACCTCCCGGCCGCCTGGCCGTCACCCGCAGCCGTCGGGCCCGGCCCTGCTCGGGGCGCCACAAGTGCGCGGCCGGGGCTCTAGGTGGCAGCACCAGCCCTCTGTGCGCCGCCCGTCGCTCGGGGGGCCGGGGCCTGCCCGCCGCCGCTGACCGGCCCCTGGAGTACAGCGTATGGGGGGTAACACACACCGAACAGACGGAAACACCCCGGGCTTGGTCCCACAAACGAAAAAATCCGCGGAAGAACTTGATAACGTCTTCCCAAACGTTTCCTTGAAAGCTGAAACTCGGCGGCTCCGGTGCCTTTCGCTTTTGTCGCTTCTGTTCGCTTGGGAGAGAGCAGGAAATTGCAATGATAGCCTGTGGAAAATCTGGAAAATGATCTGCAGAAATTTTTGTTTTTAAAATATTGTGCTGAGTAAAATATACTTGGCGTTTCAGTTTCCTCAGTGACCTTTTCGCTTGCCAAAAATGTTTTAACAATTCCGTTCCGTAATTCAGGAACAAGTTGTGGAACTTTCCTTTATTATTTACTTTTGTCGCTCCATGTTGATCTGTGAGTTTTAGCATTACACGCCTTTCCTTTGTCATACGTGCAACTTTGCATTTTTTGACAGACTGGAAAGCTTACCTGGGGCATAGGTACGTTTAGATAGATTTGATTCTCAGAGTAAGACAAACTCCTTTTGATTTTTCTTGATCTCATAGAAGATGAGAGGAGTTTAGGGAAGTTCACTGGGCCTTCTCATTCTAACTATTTAAAATAATAATAATAATTTTAAAAAATGCTATTTATTAGATATTCCCTGTTTTGCTTACCAAATATTGTAATATGTCCACTGTGACCTGGTCCCAGAGGAGACAAGTTGGTGTGCTGAAATGCATTAATCGAACCAACTAACCATTCCTGAAAGGAGATAATAGAAAAAATAGGTCCCAATTCCACCAGATAATTAATGTAGGCATGGGGTTTAAAAGCCTGATTTGCAGACCCTTTGATTTCACTGGGGCTGTTTACACACTAAAAATTAAATGTATACTGGGATCATCACAATATTTTTTTTCTGTTTTACTCTCCAGCCAAAACAGCTAAGAAAGTTCAGAGATAGGTGTGGTTCAAATTCTTCAATGAATATATTTTTTTTCCTTTTTAGATTATTACCAAACGCCTCTGTGCTTATTGGCTCTTACCATTTTTGACTGAATATTAGAAAAGTGCAGTTGACTGAAGAGGAAAATTTCTCTCTTATTTAGTGCACTAATTTGCTCTGCTACTGCTTTTGGGGAAACTACCAAAGATAGATTTCTAGCTGAACGTTAATAGCATCTGTATCAGAAAGTTGCAATGATCTTTTTTCATTACAGTCCTGAGCTCACAATAACCTGTGCATTTTTATTTGTAGTCACCATTACTGTCTTAGATTCAACCTACTCCATGCTTCAGTTGATTTTTGATCTTTTCTGTTTTGCAAAATCTTAATGCTAAACTTGTCCCCTTTCTAAAACTTTTATCTACTGCATGTTTGTTGCAGAACATTCTCCTTGTTTTCTAAAACAGCACATATATTGCCGACATTTTTTTTCAAAAATAGGAAACTTTAAAAAAAAAAAAAATCCAACCCTAGTTTTCTTTGGAGGGTGCCATGTGTGTTAAGGTGTAAAATATGATATTAGCAATGTTTTTTTATTTCTTTCCTTCTTCTCTTAATGAATAGCAGAGAACTGTGTTAAAAGTTTAAGAACCTCTTTGAGATAAGTTGTTACCCTTACGCACTGCCATTTGTTTCTTTTGATAAAACTGAAATTAGGAAGATTAAATCTTAGTGAAAACTCTGCTTTATCAAGAACCAATTAAGCTTTTTTTCACATTGGAATTTGCTTGTCCTTGAATTTGTCTTACAGTTGTAAAGTAGAAGCTCAGAATAGTGATAATAGTCACAGATATCAGACCTTTTATATAAAGACAATCTGCATCTGCCGGTGTAAGACAACTGTTATATGTGTGCAGTAATATATATCTAGAGTAACTGAATATTGTTCCCAAATGTTTTCTTTTAAGTCTTCCTGTACTGTAGTAAAAAAGTAAAATCTAGTTTCACTTCCTAATTTGTAATCTTTTGTGCTTTTTTCAACGATAATTATTACATTTGTTACTGAATTTTACACACGATATGGAAAGATACAAGGTAATATTTTACTTGGCTTAATTAGTCCTTCTTAAAAACATTTTTAAAAGACTTCTCTTCGATCTTTTCTTATTACTAAAGTAAGCCATAGTTTTCTAAGCATTTTCTTTTACACTCATAGAATGATTTTTTTCTAGCTTGTTTTATTTGCTAGAGATAAAGAACAGCAGCAACTACAACAGGAAAAGCTATGGGTGGAATAAATGGACTTCTAAAAGGTTGAACATGACAAAGGGTGACAAAAAATGAGGATTTTTATTAAGTTTACTTTGGCAGTTTTATTCCTAGGGCGGTGAACTTTGTGCTTGCTTGCTTATTTACTTATTTGTGGTTGAATCAGTATTTTTAGGATCTCTTTTGTGTATTTATTTGTTTAAAATCTTGAGTTCTGGCAATCAGAAATAAAGCATTTTGTCTCCAGTGCTGCCGTTTTAAATGCTGCTGCTGAATTTTAACCACTGCATTAGATTGAAACCTACATGCTGTTAACCACTGAGCCAAAATGAAATCGACCACTGCATTGAAATCAGAGTTGGCAGTTGTCTACGGAGTTGAAGGAGTTGGTAATAGCAGTGCACCCGCGTTTCTTTAATGGGGTTTTTATTCTCTGTTTTCAGTTCTAATGGTGCCATTTCGATTTAAAGACCGTTTCTTAATAACGATGCACATTTTTATTGAAATATTTTCAACGTAACTTAAGAAGAAAATAACAATGAAGCCATCCGTTAGGAGTGGTTTCCTCAGAAACAAAATGTTCTGTTGCATACTCCCATGATAATGCAACGTGCTTGTTTTATTTATAAAGCAATCTTGCGTAAGAAGATAAGTAAGAAGATTTCTTCATGTTTTGTGGTTAAAAATTGTAAAATGTATTTATATTTATAGAGGATTTTTTGCTAAGGACAGATTTTCAGCTTCTGAATTTACATTTTGTAACTTTCTTTTGAATCTGCTTCACCAAGCATATGAAAAATGAGCCTACTAGCATGGTTGACCTCTTAGTCTTTTGAAATTTTTGTTTCTTATTAATAGGACTGGATCCTTCCCAATTCAGAGTCCATCACCATTACCATAAAGATGAGGAGAATGATGCCTTGGTTGGTGGCCCAGCTCAGCTCACTGATGAGGAGAAATATAGAGACTGTGAAAGATTCAAGTTTTCCTGCCTCAAATGTGGAACAGAGAATATTTATGACAATGTATTTGACTGCTCGGTTAGTTTTCTGTTTTATTTCTCTTCATTGGCAAGGGAGTAAAATAGTTGTAGAGGAATGGGCTTTTCAGATAGGATTCATATGATGTAGGAGAAGATACTGTATTGTTTAAGTACTGCTGTTTATAGCTTTGGAACAGAAATATGCTGATAGGACAGCGCAGAAATATTTTTCCCATTTTTGCATCTCAGCCAGGAACAGTGTAGTCTAGGAGAACATGTGAGATAAGCTGGCTTCATTAATCTGTTTGCCCACATTCATGAATGATTGTGAACTGTAACTTTTTAAGGCAGCCTTATCTTAACACCTGAGTAACTTCCAGTTCTCTATTTAATGAAACTTTCGTGTAGCAATGGTAATTTCTTAACCTAAATCATGTTAATTGGAACAAAGTGTTTTTGAAATTTGTGTTTATCTTCTTACATTCCACTTCCTTTCTTGCCAGTAAGGTTTTTCTGTTATCTTTCCTTCTGTCTTTGTATATTGAACATAAAAAGTCATAGGGGTGCATTCTTGTTGAGAAGTTCTGCCAAAAAATGTCTCTGGGACCTTGGATCACAACTTGAAATAGGGCCAAGTGTTTAACTCTGCAGCGATATTATGCGTGTATTAGTCATTGGCAAATTAGCAAACTTCAGAGTAGTGAAAACCTTGAAAATGAAAGCAAATAAATCTTTTATCTAAATTAAAAGTAATTATTTTAAGTTAATTTGGACAAACAGCAGATGTTTTGAATATTTCTGAATCAAAATAAAGTGGTCTCTGGAAGCAAGTAAGACGAAAAAGCACGCAAATCGAGCAATGCTTTGTAAATCCTTGACTTTTGTTCATTACAGCTGTAAATAAAATAGTTAATTGCACATAGGCTTGACAACTTGCAGATGGGCAACTGAAGAGAAGTAGATGTCAAACTCTTTAAAAAAAATCAAAAAACACATTAAAAACAAACAACAAAAGAACAAAAAAAATCCCCACACAATTATTTAGTGGAATTATTTAGTGTTGTGAGTGGGGGTTTAGCCAAGATGGTTCAGAAAAGCATAATTGTTAAGCCTTAACTGGAAAGAGAACTTTGTTAAAGTTTTACAACCACCCAACCTCACAGGTTGTTGTTATTTTAATGAGAATTCAACCAAATTCAATTTCAGCAGTTCATACATTGCTTCCAGGTTCTGAAATTTTCATGTCAGGCATTCAAAAGCTTTCAAAAATAAAGCAAATGAGATTCTGTAAAACTGTAAAAGGTGTTCTTTGCACTTCGGGGAAGATAAAAGATGGTCACCTCGTTCTTGTTTCACAAGGTTTGTCTCTTCAGCACTGTTAGTAATCTTGTAATTGGTGTCCCTAAGATGGATTTCAGTGATCTGAACAGTAGGTTGGGGCAGAACCTTGTTGTCCTTGGTAAAACAGAAACACTGTTGTTGGAGGAAGTGTGATTTGTTCACAGGCTATGTTTGTGGTTTTTTTTCCTCAACATAATTTGTGGAGTGGTTAATTTAGTAGTAGAGGAAGCATAATCTCCAAAAGACCTTTCATTAAGAAGAAAATTGGAAAACTGTTGGTCCTATCAGAGGACCAACTGTGTATGGGCATGGCCAACTATGATGGAAAGGAAGAAGGCCTAGATATTAGAGATATACGTGAAAAAAAAAATTTGAAAAAAACTTTAAGACTATTCTTTTTCTTAGGGAAAGTTTTATGTCTAAACTCCTGTAATAACTTTATATGCTGCCATAATCTGCTGTCATGATATATGTTGTTTTACACTTCTGTTTTCAGGGGCGATTTATTGAACCCAGCTTGGAAAGGTGCAGTAAGAGTGAATGTGAAGAGCCTCCTTTCAACCATGTGGTTCAAATGAACAACAAATTACTGTTGGATATTAGACGCTACCTCCGAAAATACTACAATGTAAGTATTCAGAAAATATTCTGCCCTATCAAATTAGTTTTCTAAGTTGTCCCTGAATTTAGTGAATGTCATATTACCCTTTTTTGTATTGTACAAAATAGTAGCATGCAATAGCAAACCCCAACTTTATGAAAATGAAACTATCAATTAGTGATTCTTAAAATACTAATTTAGAATGTTGTGTTGTTTTGTTTTCCAGATAGCTCAGTCTCATGTCAAGATAGTCAGTTGTATATGTTTTTTGTAACTGTATTTGTCAGCTTTACTACAGGTGTACTAGCTCTGTTTTCCATATTTTCAGATGGTTAGCATTGTATGGCATTGTGGAAAAAAAATAATATTGTAATATTTGGAATTCCCATTTTCACACTGACCAAAATGGTTACAGGTTAGAAAAAAAATAGATTTTTATATTAATACATTTTTTGCATCTGTAATATGTTGACTTGGCAGCTAACAGTTTGGTCAAATTTTCATAGAATTTCTCCTCCTGCTAGCTGTCTTTATTATTTGGTTGTCTAATGTAGGGCTTTTTTTCACAGCTCTCAGGTCAGATGTCATTTTTGAAGGAACTCCTAACTTTTGGATGCTCATAAGTTTTGAGTATATCAAAGTTTGTTTTTGAAAATTTGGCCTATTAATGAAAGGCTAACCTAATTTGTGATATTTGTGATTTGTTTTCTCAGGTATTACAAAATATTTTTGCAGATGGCACTTACAATGCTGAAAATTAGCATAATAGTTTTCAGGTTCAATTACGGTTTAACACTAAGCATGCTTTTTATTCTTTCTTCTATATTAGTTCCTGTTCCATTGTATGTAAATGTTTTCTAATCTGTTTTCTGGACATGATAAATTCAGAATGTATAAATGTCTTTGAATGAAGGTCTTTGCATCAAAAGGAGCACAAAACATAGTCTATTTAAATTCAGGCAGTATTTCACAAGGTAGGATTGATCGTCCTTTGCATTGAAGGTAAAGGTAGATGACTTGGACAAGTTACTCAAATGCCAAATCTCAAGTTACTTTATTGCAAGGTCCACCTGGCTGCGGAATTTTTATTCAAATGATACTACTATATGCATTATATTATAAAGTGTGTTATTATATAATACATCAAGGTAATGCATTTACACAGACTGCTTTTTTATTGCTTCTGATTAACTTTTTTAGACTTAATATATTTATGTTATCATAGTACACAATGCTAAGTACTAAATAATCTTTGGCATATAAAGTGCTAGATACAATGTGCATAATATGTGCAATAGTAAACTTGATTAATGAAGGAAGATACGTTTAAGGACAGGAAAAACTATTGTTTCTGATAAGAATGAAAAGTGGCATAATATTTTACTCCATTCTCTAGATTTTTTTTCTACGCAAGACCGAGCTATGAACCAAATTCTGAAATGTTTGAATATTGTGATTTGTCCTATTAAAATCTATTATGTATCTTATTACATAGCATATAGGATAATGAAGTGTCTTCCAAAAGGAATTTAATTGTCCTTGTAAGTGAAGGCTTTATAAATTTGGTTATGTTTTCAGTGCTGAGAAATTGCTTTTAACCTAGCTAACTATAATAATAAAGCTTAAAATTACTTTTTAACTGTGGAATACATTCAGGATTTGAAAAGGTGAGATTATTTTAGTGTGAAATGTAATTTTGAAGTTGCACAATTCTCATTTAAAAAAAAAAACTTTCCACTGAGTTGGTCAAGAAAACTTTTTGTCCTGTTAGCTCTTAGAAAAGCAGGTGCTCTGAGTTTTAGTGTATTCCTTTCATCAAGTACTTGTAGTGACTGTGTAACAGCTGGAGTTGAAACTTGTCAAATGGGTGTTTGCACTAATGTATATAATCCTATAAACTATAAAGACACACACAGAAGTAGTGTGGCAAAGTACCATCTGAATGAAACATTTGAGGAAGCTTTGAGACACTTATGTCTCCTGTTGTAGTCCTTGCATCTAAGAGATGCAGAAGTATCTGTTTAAATAGACAAATATATTGTCTGTGTCACTCCGTTAGTTTTGATTTTTTTTGAGATAATACTGTTTTTGTATGTTGGTCAAATGGCACATAATACAAAAACATAAGCTGAAAAATGATTTTTTTTTTTACCCTTCAAATAATGATGTACTTTATAAAAAGTCAGCCTTATTAAGAGCCTTTTGGCCTTATCCACAGCTCACTGAAACGAATAAGCTTACTATTTTCGATGAGCTTTGAAAAACATATTTTTTTCTTTTAACCGTTTAGGAATGTTGCGTGTTGTTTCCCTTAGGCTATTGAAATGCCTTCATATGTAGCTGTGTAAATTTAGAGGGGGGAGTGCCATGAAATCTAAAAGTGGAAAATCTATTTTCCCTTTTTGGCGTGTGAGGTTAATAAATATAATGGTGATGTACTTCTTTCCTTCAAGAAGATGCAAATGTTAGTGCACAAATAGAATTTCGTAAGCCTGGTACAATCTCATTGTTTTTGTAAATTATTCGCCTCTATTTTTGTTCCTTCAATCATTTTTCCCCATTAAACATTGAAATATTTTATATCTGCCTTCCAAAACTTATCTACCGTTGTTCCAGTATCAGTGGATTTCTTAATAGTATTAACAATATCAATTTTAATAATGTTATTCCTAATTGTAAATACATCTAAAAAATGACAGGCAAAGATTTTACTTCTTTTCAGAAATGCATTATTCTGTGAAAAATTGATTCTGTTGTGTGGTGTGTTTTTTTAATTCTGCTTCAGAAGAGCAAATAGATGAAAAGAGAGAGAAACGCTAGCTAATCTAAATTGGGAAATGAAGAGGGCTTTTTTAAGCATGAAAATTTCATCATCTTGTCAGCTGGCAGAATGCCTGCTGTGTGGATTCACAAAGGCTAAGAATTACACTTTCATGAAATTTTCCTCACTAACTGCCCTGGTTAATTTGAAAGATAACCCACTGTTCTAATTCATTCCTCAATTGGGCGGTGCAGGTTTTATCTTTGATCTGACAAAGCATTTGTGTTAATCGTTTTGGCCCTCTACTAGACACTCTTGGGATTGTGCTTTTACAATAAATGTGTCTGTGATAGCTCTTTAGTCTATTATACTTACAATAGATCCATAGAACTGGTAATTAATTCTGTACTGCTTTGGAAATGGGGAAGAATAGGTGTAGCTCTGTCAAGTGCTGCTGGGAAGTTTGTTTAGCTAGTTCATTTTTGAAGTGTTACCCTCAGCCATCAATGAAACATCCATGCTAGAGAATGGGTGAAGGCTGAAATACACAAGCATAGATGGAAAAAGTGACCAATTTCTATGCATGAGAGCTGTGTTTAATTTATAGTAGAGGATCTAATTATTGTGATGCAGACTGGTTTGTTTCCCACTGAAATATTCAAATATTTGTTCTGAGCATTTGGTAAATAAACACCAACTCTTAGATCCTCTTTTAAAAAACTCTATAAAAATCAGTATTCATATCCATAAAAAGGAATCCCATGTCATTCACTTGTTGAGGTGTTAGTTTTGCCAAGTGAAAATAAATGAATAAAAAAACAAAAACATATTGTATATATCATTTGAGCAGTATCAAAATCCATACTGAACTGGTTAGACTCTTAAGCCATAGTCCTTGAAGCTACAAGTTTTTATCTTGCTTGTAAATGTACATTTATGATATTAGTAGTGATATATTTGTAGGCTAAAGCCTGTATACTATTTAAAGTGTATGGCATCTTTAGATCAGTTTGTTTTCAAAATGCGTAAGATGATGCAAACCTTAAAAGTTTTCTTCAAAAAAATATAAATACTGGGAAAATCTTAGTCCAGCCTGTATTGCACGGTTTTTATTTTTACAGTCTTTCTACTGGACCACTCTAACCCACAGACAGAAGTGAGTTTGAAGGCTATTGAACACCGCTAAATAACTTTATGCTGTTCAGCTGCGAAAATTCAGTGTTCAATAGCCCTCAAAATTTCTCATTTCTTACCTGTGGTGGGGTGGTCTACTGCTTGCACATTAGGTCGCAATATAAAGGCATGTTAGTACACTCGTTCGAGATCTTTGAATTATTAGTTTATATATGTATTTTTTCCCATTTTGATTATTTGTATATATGTGTTTGGCTTTTGTCTTAGTATTTTATGCACTTAAAAAGTAAAAGATTTATAAACAGGACGATATTGTAAGAGGCAATAGCGTTCACACAGGTTTGGGGATAGCATGGCATATTCGCTTAAGAGAACAAAGATGACAGGGCTCGTTGTGAACCTGGAATCTCCCACACTGCAATCATGTGTATTGCCAACAACCCACAGGTGTACACCACATGAACAGGTGAAAATATGATTGTAGATGATGGTAATGACTTCTGTAATCATGCTCTTGCAACAGTCATGTATTGAAAGCTTTTCTTCGTTTGGTGGGTGGGTTGGGGTAAGAAGATTCTTTGGAGTGAGGGAATAGTGCTAAGTAGTGGCAACAGAACAATATTTTAAATGTTATTATGCTTATAGTACTAGGATTATATGGACATGTATTGACGAGAATGTAGAGCCAGAAAACAGAAGGAATCTTGACACCAATTGATGTGGTAGACACAATCAACTAGCTAGAAGCTGCTGTCCAATTAACTCCAATGATTATTTTGGGAGTTCTTCCTGTTTGTATGTGAATGGATTTCTGAGCCTTTTCCAAGCTTGAAATTGTATCACTGTCGTTTTAGTTTATACATACAGAAACAGAGACATTTATTTTTGGTACTGAAAGCTTCCAAGTCAAGGCAGAATGGAAAGCAGTTGGAGTGAATGATGAAAGATGAATGTGATTCCATGCACGGTTTATTGGAGACCCGAGAGAAGGAAGGGAAGCTGGCACCAGATTCTCAGGAGTTTTCTCTTCCCCTCTACTATAGCATTTTCTGATTCTTTTCTCATTTGAGGTTGACAGATGGGTCATAGGTTGAATCATGTTTTGGTTAGCCAGAAGAAAGTTGGAAATACCTTGATTATTGAACAGAGCGGTCACTAAGTGAAAGCGTTATGTTTCTGTCTTTGCTGACATAGTTTACACCTACCGAATAATGAAAGATAACCCTTTGGTCACCACATATAGGGTATTTTGGGGATGAGTAAGCAGTTATTTGTCACAACGATCATGGCATCTATTAACTGGGATTGATTCGCTATTACTGCAACTTCTGCCCTGTAAAGGAATTGTTTGTTTTAGACTTGCAGCATCAATATGATTTTTAGTGAAGTGTTTCAAAGTAATGATCGATATGCCTTTACAAAAGGTTTAACTCTCTTCATTGGATTTTACTAGCCATGATGGACATGCATCCATCTCTCTGGCTGAGTGAAACTGAGTGCAACTCTGTGCACTCAGAATTTCAGCCACTGTGAACGAGTGAACAAGAGCCAAGGAGCAGTACCTGTTTGCTGTTGATTCTTTCTAGTGCTTAGTCTCAAGTCAGGTACCTTGCCAGAGAGGACTCTTAATGATTCTAGATATATGTCTCAGCTAACTGTAGAAAATGCTCCCTGCGTTAGCCCCAGCATGGAAGAGGTTCTAAGAAATGCAGATTGCCTCAATAGAGTAAAACCAACTTTGTAATTTCCTCTGTAGGTAGATCATAGGAATGTAGGGGTTTATTATCACAATAATTTATCTGTTTAGGCTTATAAATGGCAGTAATTTGAAGATCACGTTACAGGAAATGTGCCCACAGGTAAATATGGTCATGGTTATGATTGCCACCAAGTGTGTAATGTTTACCTAGGTGATTGAATCACTTCTCTAATAACAAGATGCTTCTGTTTTCAAAGGATTACAGAATGCTCTGTCTCTGAAGGTACTCTGTTGGAACTGATCTGTTACTCCGGTAGAAACAATGATGAATTTTGGTAGCACTTGATTGTGCTGTAATACAGAGTTATGGTTGCAACTCTGTTCTAGCTTTAAACTGGATGCAAAGTAGCATAGCTTTGGTCTACCAACAGCAATATTTGTTATGAGATTCTGTAACCCAGAACTTAAAATGTTGGGAGAATCCGTGTAGCCTATTGAGAGGTCTGCCAGAATTACATTTGGAATAGTGCCTGGGCAAACTACTTTAAGAGCGAGAGATTAAGCCCTTCTTTAAACACCTTGGATTGACAGAAATGTTAGGACGCTACATAGATTCTAGGATTCACTTCTTCTGAGACTACCCTAACAAGAAATCATGAATCAAAAGAGGATTCATGACAAGTCACTGGTCTTGTAAAGATCAATGTTATTCTTTCTCCTTTTGACAGTAGTTTTAGAGATGGCCATTTTCAATCTGTTCAGATTTTTGTTTCTTTTAATTTAAATTTGTATGCAGTTTTGGATGGAGAAACGTCCTACTAGTTTCAAATTAGAGACGTTACAATAAATGGAAGTCCAGCTAAATATAAATAAGGCTTAAAGTAAGTCTTAAAACCATCAGTTCTTGTGTAGTTTTGATATAGTTAATACATTATATGAACTTGGGACAACAAATATCAAAGAAGAGATTAAGTCTGTATTACTACACGTGAACTTTTGTTACTAGAGAGTGCGCTATAGCCAGCTTGCTGGGAGGTAACAAAAAGGATTGTCTGTTGATCTTGAGTATGTGATACTGGTTGATATATGCTTAATTGGCAGTTCTTACGGTGCTCAAGCATCTTGCATCTTTCAAGAGAAACAAAGCTAAAATCCGAAGCTGAAGAGACTGTGTTTTCACTGGACATGGTTCTTTTTGCAAGGACAAGTTTATTTGACATGTGTGACCTAAAAATGTTGTGGTAATCAGAAATGTTGTCTTAGGAGTTACTGATAATACAGAAATCTGTAGTCCAACACTGATTTTAGAAAATTTCTTTTATTTAACCTGTTGTTTAAAAAGTAAAACTGAAGTGGGTCTGTCCGTGGAAATTCAGAGTTGAGTGACATATGAAAAGAACAAAATATGGACAGTTTTCTAATAATTGTATGAAATCTAAGTTGCCTGTCCTAAAGTATCTGTCTTTATTATGAACCTGCCTTCAATTTTAAAAGAAAGATTAAAATATTTTTTAGTATTTGGGAAACTAAACTATTTTTGGTGCAGAGTATACCTTCTTCTGTAAACATTTTGTTGTTGTTGTTGCTGTCTTTCATAGTCCATATCCTTGAAAATTATTGAGCAACAAAATAATGGAGATAGGAGGTAGCAGAAGGCACATACATCAGAAGTTTCAGCTGTGTTTTCTTCAGCATGCTTTTCTTTGGCGTTGTGGGGATGGGTCTTGTAGGTATTTATTTTTTCCACTCTTAGCTGATGGAGTTATTTCAATCTTATGGTTTAAAGCAGTTACATTTGTCAGAAAATATTTCCAGTAACTTTTAGTCACAGCTCTACTTCTTGGTAAATTAATCTTAATTAAACAAGGTGTTCCTCAGTGGAAGTGATTCCAGTATTTGAAATCTCATCACATACAAGCTGTGTAGTTTGAGGGCTATTTCAAAAGCTTAGCTATTTAAATGAAGTTGAAACTATTTAGTGCTTGGTACTATTTAGTATTTGGTGCTTAAGAGAAACTGGATGAATGTGTAGGCATTCAAGGATTGAAGAGATCAAGTGGGTAGTTCAGACTTCTTAGCTTGGTTCTGGAAGTGAGTCACACGTGAACCAACTTCAGAGCAACGAGGAAGAGCAGCACTGCTGAGCTTAAACCCCTCTGTCTGCGCTTTCATTCACGTACTTTGGGATGGGGAAGGCAATCCCTTTCCTGAATGAGATTTCTAGGGATTTAATCATTTTTCTTTTACAGCAGCCAAGAGAAATCTGAGATAGTGCAACAAGTTGTCTATCACAGTTCTTTTGGCGTAGGAGATGCCAGTGTGCCTTGTACAGTGGCATTTGTTGCTTCTCTTGCCCCATGAAACCTGCACTTCTCTGCGTTTTGAGAGAGATGCTTAAGAGTCAATGAAGTTTTGGGTCATCTGAGATGAAAGAGAGATGCTACTGCATTTTAAATGAGAATATTCCCATCTGCAGGAAGAAATGTCAAAATGGCTTCATGAAAGGGTTTTGCATTTGCTTCACAGTGCCTTGCTCAGAAGTCAAGGTCTTGTAAGGGCTACAGTCTCCACTTTTTGCAGTGTCGGAATATCCTTCAGTGGATACATACAAAGGATTTTTTAATTATTTTAATCCCCAAGCATTAAGAAAATAAGTGCTTTCGATGTCTACTTTGGGAGATGGAATGATTTGAGTGCAAAACCTTATTCCAAGTTGTAGTCAGATAGTCAAGCTGTACAAAACAGGCATTGGTCCATACGTAGCATCCGGCATATAGGTATTTAAGTATCCTTGAAGCTCAGCAGTCAGGCTGGCTAGATGTGTTCAGATCATTTTCATTAAATGGCATCTACTGATGGACTTTACCACTAGTTTCTTACTGAACTGTAAACATTAATTACTCTATTTTTATTCATGTGAGCATGTTTTTGTACTGTCTTCTTGTAAACTGAGCCTGGAGAGTTGGCAACTTTGCCTGTGCTTTAGTTCTATGCATTCTATGATGGCATACTGGCTTAAAGGCCCTTTTATTGCTAAAGATGAACCTCCCCTCCCTCTTTTCATGCCGTGTGGAAGATTGTCTCTTAAGTCTGTCCACAGCTGCAGCATCCTATAGTAGGAAAAAAAAAAAAAAAGCTGTGCAGTCCTGCTAAAACTGTTACAGCAGCTAAATGACAAAGACTATTGTCTTTTTCGTTTTCTTTCGTCTGAAGATTTTCAGCTATCCAAGTATCTTCAGCCTAGTGATTGTATTAGGTTTTGAATCCACAAACGTAGAAAAACATTTCTGAGGTTTTCCAAAGGTATGCTAGGTTCCTAAATAAAAAGAAAGACTTTGCAAAATTTGAAAAGTAGATGTTTTCCTTTTCTTATGAACAAAATCATTACTTTTTAAGGGACATCTACAAGAGAGGAATCAGATCCATGTGACTATCAGATCTCCAGATAAAAAATGTTTATGCAGTGACTGAACTCGTTCCATCCAAAAATAAATAAATAAAAAAGGTTTTAGAACTCTGGCACATACTCTGAATGTCTTGAATCTTTATCTCGAACCTCCTATAGAACGGTGTAAACAAGGTGTTGATGTTTGAAGATTTTTTTTTTTCTGGACCAGAAAACATTACTTTCTTTGTTTTGTCTTTTTCTTTTCTGTATTGGTGGCTACAGGTCAAATGTGGAAAACAAGAAAGTATGAACTCCCAAACCAGTTTCTTTAATTAACTGTCACACTCAACAACAATATCATCCAAGAGATTTTATCTAATTTGTGTTTTTTCTTATGTTTTTTCCTTTATCACTTGTCTCACCTGTCTTTGAAGATTATAGAAATACATGTGTAGAAGAGAAAATTTTTGTAATAACTAGCTTTCCTTTCCTAATGAAATTATAGTCAACATAGCAATATTCTTCATTTTCCCCCCATTTGATGGAAATTTCTATACTAATGTCTTCAGTTTAGATTATGTATATTTTAAATATCTTTTTTTTTTTCAGATTATTTGCATTAGCAACACTTATTTCTGCTCTCTGTCAAGGATGTGAAGGATTTATCATTGTGCATATTTTACAGTTGGTATGTCTTAATGATTGTTTAAATATTTAGAAGTTACTGGATTTAGAATTATCTGAAAGGACAAAATAGGAGGTGGAGTCAAGTGGAAGTGTATCCTCATCAACTCTGCAGTCAGCCCCCATTCCTTTGAGTGCAAGGCAACCCAGCTGTGAGGATTGCTGGCCACACTCTCATCAGAGAGAGAGAGAAAATTAGCAAGACAAAATTCCTCTCTATCAATCCTATCTTTACACAAATTCAGACTTCTGAGCTTCCATACGTGAGAGTGTAACTTAATTTCCAAATTACATGATGAAAGCACATCTGTCCCAAAATTAATACCTCTTGAGAATATCATAATTGTATATACTGAAAATAATTAGTATCTGTAATTTGCAAGTCATAAATGTCTAATTTTTAGCGAAGTTGTTTGTTTCCATTTAAGATAAATTCTCAATTTAATATCCAAAGCAACAGTCGTCTATACTACAAAGGAGCAAAATTGTTTAAAAAACAGAGAACCCTCTCACCCCTCAAAAATACAAAGAAACAAAATGGGTTATACTGGATTCTGTTGCAGAAAATCACACTACATTTTTCCAAGAACGTTGTAATTCTTGTAATAATTGTTACTGGATAATGCGTATTTTTTTCCTCATATTAAAGCAATTCATGCTGGATGGTCTTGCAATGGAACTAGCAGATACCAAGCTACCCATTCATATGACCACCTGTCAAGCAGAAAGGTTGAATTTAAAATTTGAATTTGGTGGAATTTCTCTTTCTATGTATGTATGCGTCTGTTTATATATTTGTATGAGTATGAATAAAGGCAATAAGATTAATATGGCTATTTAGACGCTAGATTGTCTTCCAGTAGTTCATGCAGTATTGAGATGCTTTTTCACACAATTCTTTATTTACGTGTTTTTTGAAGGAAGCAATTAATCAAATTCTCCCTCCCTCCTACTGCTTTCTACCTCTTTCTTCTTGCAACAAGGGATCAGTATTTATATTCTCTTGTTCCTTTAATGGGGCAGCTTTTTGGGACCACCTTGTTAGGTTTTTTATTTTTTTGTTTTTAACACAATCAATGAAGTAGCAATAATGGAGTAAACTAAATTGCAATATGGTTCTTGAGAGAGTTTCCTGGTTGATTAAACATAAGGTAGTTTTAATATCAAATGCTGCTGCTCCCTCCCCAACCCATCAAGTGAAAGAGGCTGAGATGTCTTACAGAGAATTCATAAAAATTCTATATGATCTGCCTGTCTCTGGAGGCTTCCAGACAAGAACAAGTCATGCATTGTAAGGACTTAAAATTAATAAAATAATTATATTTATATAAAATAGAATCTGCCAAGAAATGGTCAGGTATTATCCCAACATTATATTTTTGACATTTTCTGTTGAGTCCATTTGTGAAAGGCTTCACGAAGCTAGTGGCAAGATGCCATTCAGTAATCAGGTGTCATTCAGGAAAACCCTGAGTAACAAATACTTATTTAAGGAGCATCTGAGATTGTGGTGACAATAAGGAAAATGATCTAGGAACGATTACAAGCTTTCATAGTGAGAAGCACATTTTAATTTCTATGTAAATTAAATTAGTGCCTTTCTTTCTAGACACAGATCTTCACAGGAGAGGAGCCAGCGTCATAACCATGACTAGTATCATAACCAAGGCTAGGGATATGCCAGCACCATAGCCACTGACTCCATCTCTTATAAATTATAGGTGAGTTATTTTTTCAGAAGAAAGGCATCTAGACAGACTTTTTTCACTCCCTTCCTCCCCTATCATCTTAATTGCAGGTAACTCTTTAGTTAAGAAATTTTTTGCTTGTTTTTTTATCTGTTAGTGGTAAGACACTAAACTGTGTGGAAGGCATCAGATATGATATAGTGCTAGCAAGCTTTTAGAAACCGTGTTAAAATAGGAAAGATCTTCAGTCAAAAACAGAGGCAGAATGACATCCTTACAGTAGCGAAAGACAAAAAGCAAGATGGAGGTCTCACACTATGATACTTCAGATTATTTTTTTCCTAGCAGGCTTCATAGCTGTTTTTAGGACGTTCTAGTTGTGTTTAAATAACTATATTAACAAAGGAGTTTTTTTTTATTTCTCTTATGTGTTTTGGAACTCTTTAGGGCAGTACCATGGTTATGCAAAATAACTTAACCTCTTCAACTTTCGAACTGATATGCTGGATCTCATTGTTTTGCTTACCAGAATGTGATGGGGTAGATGTTTGGTAAATGACATTTCTAGTTTTTAGAAACATTATAAACTTCAGTGTGCCTCAGTTTTCCCCTTGCATTTGAAGATTGTCTGACAAAAACTGAGGAACAAATCTACTATAGGAAGTGCTACAAGAATCTAGTCTTGATGCTGGAAGTATGAAGGCTTAATGTCCATCCATCTATGTTTAAGCAGTTCCTGTAACTTTTGACATTTACAAAATCTAGGTGATGGCATAGAATATGATTTCAGTTGCTGTTATTAATCTTCAACTATCTCCATCACTTACCTGAATGAAAATAGATAGCACCTGGAATAATACAAAAACTCCGTCCTCCACAGAGAAAAGTTTCATATTTTTCAAATGGGAGCAAAACTGCCTGTGGATTTCCTCACACAGCATAGGAAGAGATTAGCGTTCTGTACTGACTGAGCAGAGGAACTTTCTTAGGCACCAAAATCACAATGCAGTAGAGGTGTTATCCAGGTACTAAGCTTTTTTGGCTTCTATTGGGGTTGTTTTTGTGAGGGGAAAAAAAAGCACCAAACACAAGTGTGTTTATTGGGTGAGAGAGAGCCTGAAGAGGGACAGAGCTGTATTTTTTTGATTTTTTTTTTTTTTTTAAGAGAACAGTGTTAGTTTGGGACTAATCTGAAATGCCTAATCAACTGTGTTCTTGAACATTTAATGAAATCTAGAAATACTATTTCATTGTTATGGATAATGCTTACAAACATTTGAATTTTAAGACTCTCTTTTTCTCATCAGAAAAGCAGGTGAATAATTCCTCCACCTGCTTGGAAAGTTAGGAAGTTACTGGAAAGTGGCTAAGTAAGAGAAAATCTCTCCTAATTTCCACTGTACAAAGACTTGTTCTTGCATTGGGGAAGGAAAATCAGAGAATCACAGAATGGTTTGGGTTGGAAGGGACCTTAAAGATCACCTGGTCCCAACCCCCTGCCATGGGCAGGGACACCTCCCACCAGACCAGGCTGCCCAAAGCCCCATCCAGCCTGGACTTGAGCACCTCCAGGGATGGGGAATCCACAGCTTCTCTGGGCAGCCTGTGCCAGTGTCTCACCAACCCTCTGAGTAAAGATTTTCTCCTTATATCTAATCTCTAACCTATCCTCTCTCTAACGTGTCCTCTTTTAGTGTAAAGCTTTTAATGTAAATTTGTCGTCTTCTATGAGGCTGTGCTTAACACTCAGATGTTAGCATTTATGGAAAACGTGTCTTACTGAGGAATTATTTTGTTGTGTTGCCTAAAGGAGAATGTAGTCCTTATTTCTTTTTATTATAGTGCAAAGTTGTGTTAGTCCTATCAGTTTATAAAAGCTCTGCTACTTCTTCAGAGAGCCTTGGGGCCATCCTCTGATGTTTAATTGCGCTTAAATCTTTCATAAGAGAAAGATAAGAACGTGCTTTCCTTGAACTTAACAGTTTGGGCAATTTTCTGTAATCCAGTAAATACAAATTGTACCCTGATTATCCATCTATGTCTGTCAAGCAAAGTTTAATGGATGAATGAGTGAGTCAAATCCTATGCATGGAAATATACAAATGTGCAAAATACGAGTCTAATTACAAGGCTGCTAAATTTACACAAGGTCAGGTAAACAAGGCACTGTGTAATGATTATTAATTGTTAATAACTCCTTTGGGAAAACACGTTTCTGCTCTCAACACCTAACATTTTTGCCTTTTCAGTTATATTAAACAGCCAAATTGATCAGCTATTAGAAAAAACAAAATACATTTTCTCTCATTTTTCTTCTACCCCACCTCCGTAATTGTTTATTAGTTACTTCTGAGTAGTGGGAAGGATAACATGCATCTTTGCTACTGTTCTAAAAAAAACCACAACAGAACTGTTGAACATGCTTTTAAAGTTTACAGTAAAAATATTGTGAATAGATTTATTAACTGATAACATTTTTCCTCTTCAGTTAATACAAGGAGCATAGAAAATCCTACAGCCTCTTGTCCTATGTGATCAACAAGTCATTTCTTTTTCATAGTTACCCTTTGAAACTTTTTTTTTAATTGCTCGGTCTGTCATACCTTCATTGTTGCCCTTCACTTCCTCGTCATCCACTTACTTTTTAAACTTATCTGCTTCTCTCCCCTTGTCTCCTTTCTTCAACTGGACATATTTAAGTTGTCGCTTTAAGACAGGAATTTACAGGAGAGGAGGAAAACAAGGTTGAAGTGGAAAATACAAGGTGCCATTATTTCATAAAATTAAAATTGGCAAACACAAATTGACTTGCTTTGCTGTGTATGTATATTAATTTTATACTGGGTTGTAAAGTTTTATGAACAGTTAACTTGGATAGGAATGGTAAGGGACGTTGCATGTAGGAAAACCTATCTGTAATCCATACAATAGTTTTGCCCGCACTTGTTCTCTGCTTTCAAGCACAGTGCTCTCCCATTGCAAACTGTGCACCCCTCATTCTCTGTCAGCCGTACCACTTTCTGTAGCACTGCTTGAATCATAAAGAACACGTTCTGAAAATAAAACAGATTTAAACCTCATGAGGAAACAAATACTCTTTTTAAATATTTAAATATTTTTAAATATTTTTAAATATTATTTATTTTATCATTATATTTATTTTATTATTTATTTATTATATTTATTTTATTATTATAATATTATTATATTATTTATTTTTATATATTATATTATTTATTTTAATTATATATTTATATATTATTATTAATATTATTTAAATACTTTTTAAATATTTAAATATTGAGAAAAATGTTCAAATGTTTGTTAGCGCATTGCCCCACACAAAATATAGACTGATTAAGTATTAACCTATGAAAAAAACGAGTTCTATTTAAGAAAGAGATTTGCATCATTATGATCTGACATCAGCTGGATCCTTAATGATTCAACGAACTCCATCAAAGACTTTTATTTAACAGAATTTTCTGCAGGAGATGCAAGTTCCTAGGTAGTGGCTAACTTTTTGGATAAAACAGGAGTATTTTCACCTGTATGAATGCCCAAGTCTTCTGCAGATGGAGCTTCTGAATGACACTTAGTGGTAAGCAGATCCAAGGGCTATTTTATAGCATTCAAGATGTTTCTGTTCACTGCTGTGATTTTTGTCATCTTTTCAGCTTCACTGAAATTCTATTTTGAATTGCAAAGAAGGGTAAACAAAACAACAAGTTTGTCTGTATACCTCATTGTCTGCATTTCTAGGCTTTCTCTTTTCAACTTCTGTTTTCCTTGACTGTCTTTTGCACTCCTTTTATTTCTGTTTTGCCATGATACTGGTGGCAGAGCTAAGCATCAGTGGGCACTGAAATTGATGCGAACTGTGGTTTTGCTGGGTATGCAGAGGCTGCAGCTATATACCAAAGTCCTTTTCATCTGCGTTCTCGATATTCAAGTGTAGTATTTTCTTTTCCTACTTCCGTAAAGAACTAGGATTGTTCCCAATACTGCAGATGATTATATCTAAACTTATTACAGCTACTCTATTGAACGTATATCAGATTCTGCTAAGCCTGAGAATTTTTAATAAAAATCTTACTTTCAGTTACTCAAAACTTACGTATTTTGATACATATATCTACTTTTTGTAACATGCTTTTGCTCCTTCTGAGGCTGCTCTTCTTTATTTTCAAATATTAGTAGACAGTGATGGTATTTCACTATATCTGGTGTGTTTGTAACCACTGGAAAAATTATTGTAGCATACTTTTTTTTTGTATTTATAGAGCATTTTTTGTTCCTGTTCTTTGCATTGGTTTCTTTTATCTGTTTTTAGTGATGTACCCAAGATTGTAGATAGCATTTCAAGCAAGGTCTCTCCGCTGGCTTTATACAGAGAAATGATTACTTCTAGTCCTTTGTTCGTTTTTTTTCTGCTTCTTTCTTCTCATTCACTTTTCCTTTTGATTAGTGTATTATTTTAGCATAATTTTTGCCTTTCAGCTTCAGTCTCTCACTGTGAGCTAACATTTATCATTCTCACATCCCTCCTCTCTCCCTCCCTCCCTCCCTCCCTCCCCAATATGGCCAATATTATCCTTGCTGGTTTTATATTTATGCTCTTTTATAACTTGGAATTTGTCTATTACATTTTGGAATTTCTTGTTTCCCACTCTTGTAAGAACTTCTCCAATTTGTGTATAACTGGCACCTAAACAGTTTCCCCTGTTGAAGTTCTTGGCTCTTAACAGAAAGCCTGGGTGGTAAAAAGCCTGACAAGCTTAGCAGAGCCTAAACTTTTTCGTCCTCTAACAAGAGGAGCTCTCAATTCCAGTATGAATTATTTGTCTTCTCTCCTACGTCAGTGGTGAAGCCAGTCTGGATTCTTGCTAGTAAATTGAGCTTGTTTGGGTCAAGTTGACCTTAGTCTGAGATCACAGAAGTTTTATTGTTTTGGGTTTTTGCAGACATCTAATTCTTACTTTTCTAATATTTCTCTTTCATAAAGTGAAACTAGTATTAGTAGGTACTCTCCATTTAGCTTAATTTTGTTGCTTTATATATATATGTTTTTAAATGATCGCTCTCGTCATTATTTGCAAAATACCTTTGAATGTTCACATATCCCAAAGGCCATTCAGTAATTCAGAATTGTTCTTTATTTTTACAACTTTATTTTTTACAACAAGGAAAGAATTGGACCTACATAATTGGATTGCTTGGACCAGGCCTGGTCTAAGCAATTTCTGCTGCCGTTTGGATTTTGGAGTTTGGGTGAATTTTGTTGACTTAGTTTGGTCAAGTAAAGGTAGAAAGTCTGTTGTTACTGATTTTTTTTTTCATTTTTATTCCCTTTCAACATTTATGCATATTGATAAGTTTGGTCTGTTTTGCAAACACTTACTAATGCTATAATGCATTTTCCCATATCTCCCTTCTCAAATTTTTACTGTTATTGATTGAAGATTCAATTGAGAAATGTGTTTAGAACCCTGCTTTCTGTGGTAATCATAGAAGTCAGTGGGAAGACAAGAAAATTGTATTGAAAGAAATTGTGTGCGTGTGTGTTTTGTGTTTCAGCATAGATTATCTCTGCCAAAATAATAGCTGTCATTTTGTTCTTGTTATATTAGTGGCCTGTAGCTTACTACTACCCCTTTTGGCTTGCTTTTGTCCATTTGTCTATTTGCGACTAGAAAAAATTTTTGTGAAGGGCCATAATTTGGGGGCTTTATTATGCTAATAAAATCAATATTTTGTTATCTGTTTAAATTAAGTATTCCAAGATGGTGACCCCACTCTACCCCAGTATCAAAGCTGCAGACCTTAACATTCAGTGACTTTGAAACTTGAGTTCTGTTTAGAATTTCATGTCATGCCTGTCGCAGGAGAAAAAGATGGAAAATGTATACGCTGAGCCTATAGGACTTCCTGCAGTGCTTATTAATCCTTTATGGATCATTTGAAATGTTTCTAGTTTATTTAAGCTTTGCTGCTTGTATCAGATTGTTCCTGCAAAAAAAGGAAAAAGTGATCATGCTTTGAATTTTTAAAAATGATCTCACTTTCAAGCAAAAGCACTTTTATGCTCCATTAGAGTTGAATTTGCCAAACTCTTACATCGCATTAACGCAAGCTTTACTGGATAGATAAACGTGTTGTTCAAAGACTGACTCGAACTTTACCAAACTGCATATTAAAATTTTGTCGTCTTGCAATTTTGGTCTGGAATATTTTCTTCATGCAAATAAAGGGAGAGAGATGAACTTATTTCATTAAGAAATCGTATAGTGCAGTTTTAATCTTTTAAAATGGGGTATAAAAGAGGAAAATTGAATAGTTCAGTATATGACTAAAGAGTCTGGTAAAACTAAGGAGTATGCCATCTTCTCTGAAGAAGCATTCAAAGTTTATATAAATTGGGCTCTGCTTTCTGTATTTTGCTGCTGTTTTAAAATAGTCGATAGAGTTGTAGAATAAATGCATTATGATTTCTAGCTTATATATATAATAATAATAAAAAAAAAAACAACACAAAGCTCTGCGTCCACAGGCAGGAAATGAAAACTGGGTAAACTTATCTTGGTGGCAAATTAAGGGCTAGTCCACAAATGGCATCCACTAGCACAGGGAGAGAGCTTGCCATTGAATTCACTGCAGTTCTCAGGAATACTGAGGCCAGCAGATCCCTTTGCAGGGCTAGTCTGAAGGTTGAAACATCCATGTTTTACATTTTCTGGTGTCTCTTCCTCTCAAAATATATTTTTCTTTATTTCATAACTAAGGTTTGTTGGTTTGTGTGTTGTCATTGTTAAGTACCACTCTCAGGGAACTTTTGAACTGTTGTTTGTCAATTATACCAAGATCTTTGTAATACAGACTAGTATTTTTATAATACAGACTTTATAAACATCTGCTACTTGTAGTAGTTCCACAATATTTGGATATGTTGTCTGCTCAGAGTAGTGTTTTTCAGGCATGGTTTATGTGAAGTTTCTGCCTTAGAAATCAATAACTTCACAGCAAAATAGAAAATTATTTGGCATTAGTCTCCAAAAAGTCTCTTCTAAGAAGTCATGTTCAGTAGTAGATTTTTGGCTTATTTCTTCAGTTTATCTCATGTGTTTTATAACATGGGAGAATAGGTTGATATCAATATGAATTAAAAACACCTTTTAGATATCTTTATACTTCTACAAAGTGCTTATTACCATAGTAACTGAGGGAGTGTATTAAGTTAGTATATTTTTAAAAAAATGTTTCTAAAACATAGAGAGCATACAGAAGCCACAGGCTTCCTGAGTGCCCGTGCCAGCACAGGATCTGTGTGTATGCTCATTATTCCATTAAAAAAAAAAAGAGGAAATAAAACAAAACTGTTGCATTATCAACTTAAACATTCAAATACTTTCTTTTCATGTGGCATGCAATCTGACTTCAATTTCACTTACGTGCTTGATGGTATCAGGGAAACAATTGGAAAATTCTTTTTTTCCCTGAAAATGTCAACTAAATAATCTGAGCTGTTCCTAGCCTTTTCTTTTAATTTTCTTGCCCACCTTTCCTATCCACTGACCTTTCTCATTTGTCTCTATTGCTCTTAAGCCTTAATAAATTAACAATGCCTGAGTTATGCCAAGGCTAATTTAAAAGAAAAAAACAAACATCAAAACACTCTTACATTATTAAGAGTACTGTCATATGATGCAAGTTCCTGGCTTAGAGTAGACATGTCTAGTTTAAGATAGGTGTTTGAGGGGGGAAAAAGATTTAATTCATAAAGATCAGAGGTAACTAATACTAAGTCAAAGCAAATTATTCTATTAAAAAAAAGGATGGTAAGAGGGATTGTTGCAGATGTTTTCATTTTGATTTAGATTACTCTTTCATTTTTTGATTTAGATTGCTCTTTATAAAGAGAATTTTCTTCATTGAGTCATCTATTGGTGTAGATGAATGGTATGGCAGTCTTTCCCTGCAATACTTATGCAACAGTATTGACTTAAGGTGGACTTTGATCTGAAGTATTTCTGGTCATGCAGAACGAGAAGAGATATTCTACCAAAATGTTTCATGTGTTCCACTGCTTTACATGAGACAAAATCATGGTGACCAGCCTGAAGGGCTTGTGGCTGATAATATGGGGTGGGACAGGAGAGGGAAAGAAGAGGTAATCTAGAGACGGAGGTTCGTTGGTTGGTTGGTTTTGGTTGGGTGGTTTTGTTTTTATCCTTCCTGAACATTTCATTCACCCTACTCTAACGAAATGTGCCTCTGAGGAATTGGGTGATGTTTTAATAAGTTAACATCTCGCCTAAGCCATTATACAGTTGTCATATGGAGCCTTAATGTTTTGTTTCTGTTTCCCCCAGCCCATATATCTGATGCCTGTGTACTATTTTGATTTTATTAGTTGTTTCTCTCTGAAATAGTTCTGCCAACATTCAGTGCGCCATGCATTAACTCAGTTCAATTCCTCTCTGTGACATGGAAGTTATTATCTCAAAAAGGTGGACGCTATTCCTAGGACTGGATACAGTTTTTTGGGCAGTGTTGTGTGTGTATATATATATATAGTGTGTGTGTGTGTGTATATATATATATATATATATATATAGTGCTGTCCTGCAGCTGGTTACTGGGCATTCATCAACACTGACTTTTTTAATAATTTAATTTAATACAAGCAACAAACATCCAATACCTTTGAGTACATCTGAAAGAACTACAGTCAATTTTGGAGGCTGTGAAGAGTTGGACAAACATTGGGAATTTCCTTGTTTTGCTTTTTTCTTTTTGCTGATACCAATCTCAGCTAACCAACACGGTTACCTATTCATTCTTTTTAATGTCTAGTTTAGTTTGTATCGAAGAAAAAAATCATGGCTTGCATCTTCTCTATGTCTACAATAGACAAACAAATTATGATAAAATCAAAAAAGGGTGAAAGGGGCCTCAGGTGGTTGCCTGGACCAGTTACTTACTTCAAGGAGGACTATCTTTGAAGTTAAATCCAGCCTAAAAATTTCTTTGCACCTTGTTCGGCCGTGTTTTTAGTATCTCTGTACTTGAGTATCTCCATGGATGGAGGTTCCACAGCTGTTCTAATGGCTGGACCACCCTGATGGTTTAACTGAACAAACAGACAAAATGCCTAATACCTATCATAATTTCCTTTGTTGCAGCCCGTATCTGTTGCCTGTTTTTGTCTGTGTGTATCCCTGAGAATAGTCTGGCTCTGTTTTTTCTTCTGTTAGGTAGTGGAAGACGTCTTGTCAGTTCGCAATTCATCAGTCCCCAGTAATGCTGCATGCAGTTATTCATCCCAGATTCTGGACTTCGGCAGTCTTGAAATTCATGAGGTTCCTGTCAGCCCATTTCTTGAGCTTGTCAAGGTCCCTGTGAGTGAGGAACTGGCTTCGAATGTGTCAAATGCTAGCCCCAAGCTGATGTTTTGTTGCTCAACTTGCTGAGGGTGTGTTCCATCTTACTGCTGATGCAGATGAAAATTGGCCCCAGCTTCAACTGCTAAAAAGTGTCACTTGTAACTGTCTTCTAATGGAACTTCACACCAGCGATCATAGTCCATGAAGAACAGTGGTCCTGCTAGTTTTAGATCCATTTTGTAAGCTGTGTATAAAACAGTATATATGACTTAGGTACAAGGATATCATGGGAGACCAAAAAACTATGTTAAAGTCAAGGTAATAGGAATCCACTCATCTGCAGATACAGGAATCAATCAGGTTGATGAGCATAATTTGCTGTTCAAAAATTCATGCTGGCTGTTCTCAGTAATGTTTTTGTCCTTCAGGTTGCTTGGACTTGGCTTCCAGGGGCCCAAGGTGAGGTTAATCCACTTTTATTTCCCCAAATCCACCTTTTTGTCTTCTCTGAAAAAGTGTGACATTCACCTTCCAGTCACCAGGAGCCTTGCCTGATTCCTTGACCTCTTGAAGATGATAAAGTAACTTTGGAAAGGCATTGACCAGCTCCCTTAGCGATCTCAAATACCATCTTGTCCCATGGACTTGAATATTTCCAATGTGCAGGTGTGCTTCTTGCCTTATTCTTCTGATGTCCTCCAGGCTCTGCCACTACGTATAGGGATCTGGGAAGCCTGAGATGAAACCTTGTTGGTAAATAGCAAGGCAAAGAAGGCCTCAAGTCCTTCAACCATTTCTGTGCTCTTTGCCTCTATGTTCCTTGTGCCATGGAACAGCAGACCCATAATTTTATTGGCTTTTCTTTCACAGCTTTTGTTGAAGAAGCCCTTCAAATGCTTTGTTGATGTTAACTTCAGGTGAATTTGGCTTTTCCTAATTCTGTCTCTGCATGCTCAAGCAGTGTCTCTGTATTCATTCTGGGAAGCCCATCCTTGCTTCTACTTTCCATGTACTTCCTTTTCACATTCGAGCTCAGGGGGCACTTGTTCATCCATACTGTTTTTTCTGCTTGACTTGCTGTGCACTGGAGTGAACTCTTCCTTGTTCTGGAGAGGTCGTCCTTGAAGATGTACCAGGGTTTCTGGGTTCTCTTGCTCTTTCAGAGCAGCCTCTCATGAGATCCTTCCAAGCAGATCCCTGAAGAAGCTGAAATCCCTTCTCTTGCAGTCCAGAATTCTAATTTCTCTTGTGTACTTCTTTCAGGACCTTAAACTCCACCATCTAAAACTCATTTGAGCTAACGATGCCATTGATGTTCACATGCCTTATCAGTTCTTCATGTTTCAATGAGTAACTCCAGCTGAGTGTCTCCTTTATTCAGTTTCTTATTCACCCATCAAGAAACTGTTCTCAAAAAATTCCAGAAATCTCTGGGATTGCTTGTAGCATACCACTTGTCCCTTCCAACATGTTTGAAATCTCCTGTGAGAGCTAAGGGCTCTGATTGTGGGATATCCTAGGTATATAATGAATTTTTTTATCTTTTTCCACTTTCTGATGAGGGGGACTGTAGCAGATGTCCACTTCAGTGTCCTCTTTGACCCTACTCCTCCACTTCTACCCACAAGCTGTTGACTGGCTTGTAACCCACTCCAAAGAAAAGCTTAAGGCATTCAGGGTGTTCCTTTACAAAGACTGCAACTCCCTCTTCTTCCCATCCTTGGCCTGGCCTACTTGAAGGTGCTATAGCTGTCCTTCACAGCACTCCATTCTGTGCTGTCCCACACGCCGTATCTCCGTAGTCCGTGTGAAGTCAGTTCTCTGACTGCGTGGACTTCTAATTCCTTCTGCTTGCTCCCTGTGCTTCATGGCTTTGGGTAGAGGCATTTCAGATGCCTCTCAGTTGTGCTGCCTTTGAGGGGAATGAGAGAGCTTTGCCTTCATGCTGTCAACTGGATGTTTTCTCGTGGCTCCTTGTGCTGTGACTTCTTTTCAGGCTTTGGTTACTGTCCCCCCAAAATCCTGTCTTAGTCATCCTTGTTAGATTAGCAAGTCTGGTGGAAATGATACTGCTATTCTACTTCAGCAGATGGATTTTATCACTTCCCACTTTGTTCCTTTTTTTACCTTTAGTATTGACCCCTGGAGTACACTGCTAGTTACCGGCATCCAGCTAGACTTTGCAGCACTGATCACTACCCTCTGGGCCTGGCTGCTGAGCCAGTTTTCAATCCACCAGCCTATATTACTCCTATTTTCTCTAGGTGGAAGTATCTTCTGTTGCCTGCCTTTTTCTTCCCCTGTACATATTCTTATACATTCTGATCAAGTCACTGCTCAGGCTTCTTTTAGGATAACAGAGTTTGTGCTCTTAAGGTCTGTTGCTGTTGTAAGTTTTTTTTTTCAAGGCCTTGAAATTTTGTTTATGGCTCTTTACCAGTTATTGTTCAGCTTCTTTTAACTCGTCACCAGAACTGTCTGCTCCAGTATCACTCTCACCAATATCTTTGAAGGAAACCACCTCAGTACTAACGCACAGTTCTTCACTATTGAATCCCTACGTCTGAGGTGTGCCTTTAGAGCTTATGTTGAATTACTTATCTACCATGACTCCTTTTCAGCTGATAATTTCTGGGATACAGTATTCCTGTTCTGTAGGTGTGAACTGTAGTCTTTGTTCCCAGTGTGTAGGTTTTGTTTGGCTGTACTAAAATGCATTTTGTTTTGAATGAGCGCAGTTTACAAAACCAATTTCCTCATGCTTATCATTATTTACTGTTCTGCTTTTGTCATCATTAGATTTTTTCTGAATTGATTTCTCTCTTCTGCTAATCACTAATCATGTAAATGTTGAAGAGTATGCGTGTAACCTTTTCTTTGTGATACATCACCAGAATCCCCCTCTATCCCATATTGACAAATGCTTACTTGACTGTCATCACTTTGTGTCTCATGGACAATTGATTTTCTGAGATGCTTCAACTTTGTACCTCTTAATCCATTTCACATGTACTTTATTAACACAATGCTAATTCTATTGTGGTGTCCTTTGGAAGTAAATCAAACACCATTGAAGAGATAAATTATAGTACATCTGCCTTTGTGAACCAAACTTGTAATCCTATCAAAAAATGAACTTCATGTGTGGTTGATAATTGTCCTATATAAAAACATATTGACTGATGTTAATTACATTCCTGTCTTTAAATTCTTGATCACATAAAGTTTCTGTCAGTATTTCTGTGTTTTTGTGTTCTTTTTTTTTCTTCTCCTCAGGTTAATGTTAGACTGATGCATACAAATAGTTGTATAGATCATCCTGGTTTGCTTGTTTAACTATTTCAAGGAAAATTAGCATTTTTGTAGATAGGTGAATCTCAGTCTTTTGAGGCAGCTTCCGGTTCTGTGAAGTCCAGCAAGCAACAGATCTTTTTACCTCTGAATACATCAAGTACAAGTAGTCATTGTATGAATGAATGTTCTTGAGTTTTAATGGCCTATCAAGGATTTTATTGCTAACAAACCCAGAGGTAGTTTTTGATTTGCTACCAGACTGCTTCTGCACTCTTCCAAAATACAGGGAAAGTTAAATTTCTGTTTTATTGTGCTATAAAGATTTTTTTCATGTTACATTCTTAGTAATAGGTGGCTTAATTTTTCATATCAGGGTTATACTTCAGAAAAGATTTATGTTGATAGCTGTCTGTTTTTGGTCTCCATTTCTTATACATGTATTTTATGTATTCCACCAACTTAAAATGTGCTTGTCGTTTTCCTTACCTTACGAAAAAGGACTGTCTTGCAGCAACAAGAATATAGTTGATTGGTACTGCTCTTTTACTCATATAAAATCAGGTTGTAAAACCAGTTGCTAAGTAGTCAGTCTTCTACTCCAGTCATTTAATTTTTCTTTACCTGTCATAATGAAATTCAGAATTTCTTTCAAACAATTTCTTATATGAAGTATTCTCTTTTCCGAAAAATACTTGTCCTAGAAACATGTATGTCTACCACAAACTCAAAGCAGTGACACTATAGCAGTATTTTTTTCTATCAGACAGTAAGCTCTCAAGAAGCTGTAGTTAGAAAGCTCTCCTGGGCCATGCTAACTTCTGTATTGACTTTTTGACTTTATAGGCTCTGTAGGTCTTATTGGCAGATAAACTTTAAAAAGAAGAAAAAAAAAGCGATAGTGTATTTTTGAAGGATCATACTCTACCTGCTGATTTTGCCCTGTTTATCCTTCCTGAATGAGGTTTACTAAACACAATTTTTAGTAAATTATGCCAATAGTTACATGCATATATTTGTAAAATAAATTCTGTGCAATTACAATGTTCTATTTATTTTACTTGCTGTGTTGGATCACCTTTGTATAAGCAACAGAAAAATTTCTTTCCAATTCTGAGATTTTTTTAGTTAAGGAGTTTGAGTTTGATTTATTTATTTATTATACTTACCCAGGAGCTTTAGTAGCTTAAAATCAATCTGGTTACTTTAGTTAGGTTAAAGAAACCCCTGGATGTCATCTGGACCAGCTGTTCCACTCAAAGCAGATCCAACCTTGATGTCAGATCAAGCTGCTTTGATCCAATAGATGAAATTTGAAATATCTTCAAAAAAGAGAGGTTCTGCAACTTGCCTGGGCAAAACTGCCATGGGTGCAAACAGGTCAATTTTGTGCGCCCTTTCTTCCTGTTCTTAACATGGCCCTATTTGTCCTGAGTAGCCATACAACCAGTTCCAGATGGTCCTGTCCACCTCCTGTGATAAAGCAGTAGTACTGACTGGCTTTACATCAGTCCATTTGAAAATATTTTTAATAACGTGTTTTATTTAATCTCTTTCTATCCATACTCATTGATGTGAGTTATATTTATATATTTGTGTAGATGGTTTGGATATATATCTGGGACCTTTCAGTTTGAGGCTGAGCAAGAACAGCAGCCAGTTGATTGTACTGACGTGGTCCTTAGTATTTTCTTTGCCACTGGTGCTGTGGCTGCTATTATGTCCTAGGAAAAAAATAATAAAATTTTAAAAAGACACCTTTCTGTTGTTGCTCTCTGCAAGTCCTTTTCCCCTTTCTTTTTTCATACAAACATCAAAGCAATTTTTAATAAAGTTTGCCGTGAATTACATTGGTGTAAGTTTTGAAAACTTTGTTTTAAAAAGCTTTGAAACGTTGCCATATTTAGATGTCTGGCCTGCCATTTTGCATGGTAAAGCTGACTTCTAGGTGAAAATTTAAGCTAAAATGGATTAGCATTCTTCAAGATTAAGGAAAATGTGTTTTGTGGTTTTTTTGTTTTTTTTTTAAATCTTAAACTAATCCATAACACCTCTTTTGAGATGCTGTTGATCGTTTCTGGCATCACTTGGGTGTCCTGGTGGACACCATGTTGAACACGAGTCAGCAATGTGCCCTTGTTGCTACGAAGGCCAGCGGTATTCTTGGTTGCACGAGGCAAGGTATTGCTAGCAGGTCAAGAGAGGTAGGCACTCCTTCCCCTTTTCTCAGCATTGGTGAGACCACCAGTGGAGTGCTGCGTCCAGTTCTAGGCTCCCCCCTCCCAGTACATGAAAGATCTGTGATGAAGGAACTGGAGCACCTCTCCTGGGAGGAGAGGAGGAGGGGGCTGGGACAGCTTGGCCTGGAGAAGAGGAGGCTCACGGGGATCTCATCAATGTCTGTAAATACCTGAAGGGAGGGAGTAAGGAGGACAGAGCCAGGCTCTTTTCAGTGGTGCCCAGTGCCAGGACAAGAGGCACTGGGCACAAACTGGAGCCCAGGAGGCTCCCTCTGAGCACCAGGCAGCCCTTCTGTGCTGTGTGGGTGACGGAGCCCTGGCACAGGCTGCCCAGAGAGCGGTGGGGTCTCCTCCTTGGGGATCTCCAAAAGCCGCCTGGGCATGGCCCTGGGCAGCCTGCTCTGGGTGTCCCTGCTTGGGCAGGGCTTGGAGCAGGTGGCCTCCAAAGCACCCTGCAAACCTCAACCAAAGGTAGGCAGGTCAACCTAGATTCTTGAGTGCTTTCTGGTCTTCATAGCAAGTAGCAGTGACACCCACCTGAAAAAAATTATTGATAGAAAATCTTTAATCTGTCTTTCAAAAATTCTATCTCCCTCCGGCCTCTTGCCACAGTCTTTGGTCTATGTCTGGAAAGTGTGCCATTTATGGAGATTGTCCCTCGAAAGATGTTTGCTACTTACATGGAGAATGGTATGGCATTGAGTATGAGAACCTACCGAAGAACTCAGTCTCTCCTAAAGAAGTGGAGAACTTTGCAGTCCGACTGTAGTGGGAAAGGTAAATAAAGGCAAAGCTGGGGGGAAATAGAACGAGGGCTGTCTTTCTGAAAAGAATAGGCAGGTCTAAGAAGGTTTGACAGAGAACTAAGAGGACTGCAGGAAAGGGTTGGGGGAAGTTGTTGGAAGTAGTTATAAAAATGGATGGGTAGCTGAGAGGAGGCTAAAGAAGAAGCCTAACCATCCCAGAACACTTACCAAAGGGGTTTTTGAGACTTTCGAGTGTCTTGCTTTTGATGCTCTGTTTAATTAGGTAAAGGAAACAAGAAGAAAACGGAAACAATTAACAGGGAGTTAAGTAGGGCAGTATGGTTGTGTTTTTTTTTTCCTTAGGATAAGGTATGCTACAGTTGTATTTTAATTACTCCAAAGTGTTACAAAACCAGAAGTTGTGGTTGAAACATGCCTCTTGATACATGAACCAGCCAAGTGAGCACCAGCAAACAACTACATTTATGCAGAGTTGTGGTCACCTGAAGAATGGGAAATGGGAAAATCCAGTGTGATTTAAATCAGCTTAATTGTAGGCCACAAGCATGAAAATGCTTTAATTATAATCACTTGCTTATTGCATGATAGTGCAGTAAAGCAGTGTTAGAGCTGTTCAGGTGACCTTGCAATACCTGAAATACAGCTGCTATGGCTTGACTGTGAGGAAGAGTTTGTTTCATCCTTGTTTGTCTTTTCTGTAGGTTGTCTTTTGCTGCCCCTGTAGAAATACATCCAAAATGCTAATTTTATAAACCTTTAAGAAAAAAAATTTAGCATGTTCTTTTAGCAGTAGGTCCTTGCAAGTGTTCAAGTTTAGGAAGATTCATTGTCAGAATTCTAGGCTTTAGGAACAAGTTTCAGGCCCTTGATCAGCAAATGAGTGTCTGTCCTAGGATGTCATAGAGTTTTGCAGAACTAGGTCCTAGAAAAGGAAATCACTTGTTTAAAATTTAGATGGAGCAGGAGCTAAGTGTGCTTTTTTTTTTTAATATTAATGGCTGTTTAAAAAAAAAAAAAAGCAGCAGCAGCAACTATTAATAAATTATTTACTCAGAGGGTGGTGTGGTGAGGCCCTGGCAAAGGTTGCCCAGAGAAGCTGTGGATGCCCCATCCCTGGGAGTGTTCAAGACCAGGCTGGATGGGGCTTTGGGCAACCTGGTCTGGTGGGAGGTATCCCTGCCCATGGCAGGGGGGTTGGAATTAGACGGTCTGTAAGGGCCTTTCCAACCCAAACCATTTTGTGATATGAAGTATGATTGAAAAGATGGGTATAGGTGAGCAAAGAGACTAGAGCTGGAACTTGGTAGATGCAGAGGAAAGTGAAAGCAAAGAAGCAGAATTGAGTGGGGTTAACTAAATTAGAATATTCAAACTGGGAATACATCGGATAAGCTCTTGGTTGGGCAAGTAGGCTTGAAATAGCATGAAGATGTGTGAAGATGAAGATAGGCCTGTGAAAGTTTGGACAGGAAAATCAATTTTATTTGAGAGTGATTGATTTGATTAAAAAAAAAGTGTAAAATCTTAAGTTTTTGCTTGCCTCTGCTATTGACAAACACTGGACAAAATGCGTGGCTTGCAGAGAAGGAGGAAATTCACTGT